>NC_133896.1:26773914-27083728 GCF_964199755.1 Larus michahellis | reverse complement strand
ATGTCATGGTGTAACCTCGTGATATTTTGATCCACTCTGTACATAACATATGTAAAACCGGACTGAATTTTATAGCTTGAATCTATCATATTTATATTCCATTAAAAGTTCTCAATTAAATAACCAGCTATTTTCCAGTTAAGGACAGATGTGAAGAGAGGCAAAGATGGTTTGCTTGTTTTTCCATGTCTCATAGACAGCAGATGAGTACATCTCCAATATAGAATTACATTCTCTTTCCCGAGATCCTGTCCTTGGAAATTGTACTGACTGTGCAATGGGAGAGGCAGAGATCCTAGAGCAATAAGGCCGGTGACTGTGTAATTAAAAAATGTGTCATACTATGCAGAGATAAAGGGGAGAAAGTATTGTTGCCAAAACAATTTTAGTTCTGGCATTCCTTGGCTTTTCCATGGCTGATTTTACCTCCCTCACCCCATTCCTTTTGAAGGTCTTTTTTTCCCCATACTTTAAAGATTGAGTCTTCTGAGTCTGACTTTTCTATGTTTATCTATATTTGTAATAGGGAATTATTGGACAAATGGGCAATTCAATTCCACCCCACCCCACCCTGCTCCTTCCCCCTTAATTACTTATTTGGTCTCATAAGATTCTTTCTTGAATTGATGGAACGAAGCAGTCTGCCAAATTTAAAGTTAACATCTCCGAGTACTCTCATTAAATCCCTCTAATTTCATAAAAACATTTTTAACATTTTTGTGTGTATTTGTCATTCTCTTTTATTTAAAGATATGGGTACAAAATTCAGCAAGTCAGGATTTGTGTTAAAATAAGCTTGATTTTTGAGTACAGAGACAGTTATGAAACATCAAAGTATATATCTCAGATTGAGTTTAAGTGATGTGCTATATCCGTGTGGGTATCATCATGGCAAATATGCTGGCATCTGCTTTTATAGAATTCTTTGCAATTTCGGAATAATCTTTAAAGACATTTGGTTAAATCATTTCAGCATAAGTTTGTACCTCTGGGCATAATTGTTCTTTCTGCTCTAAGTGTGATACCAGCTATGTTCTTTTGAGATTAAGGAAATGATCATTGCAGACAACACAGACAGATGACTTTACATTGTGTACTATTTTCGCTGTGCTACTTAAGTCTCATCATAATTTGATGTCATAGTTCAACCATGTCTCTTTTGTTAACAAAACAGGAACAACAATTCATCTTCAACCCTTACCATATGGCAGAGACACTGATATGCAACAAGACATTAGTCAAATTAGCATTTTCTGCAAACCATGCTCATCTGTGTAACTGATTCAATAATTAGATGTGTTCGTTCTTGTCTACAATGAAACTTACCATCTTTGCTAATTGAAGATACCCAGGCTCCTTTTGGCAAATCCATGAAGTGTGAGTAATCTAGTTTTGGGAAGAAGTTGCTGGGTTTCTCTTTGGGCTTTCTTTTCTGCTGAAGTCGCTCTTTGGAGAGAGGAGGGAGTCCAATATGTTACTATACAATAATCGAGAGCTTTTGAGTACTTTTGATGCAGTGAAAGCTTTTTATTATTTTAATGCATCTGTTCAAGGATGGGTCTGTTGTTGATACCTAGGAGTTTCTTCTTCCTTCAGGCTCAGTCTTAAAACATTTTTACATTTTTATGCATGTAAAATGGACTAAAACCACTTTACTTACATATGTCACCCTTCTGGGTTTTTTTTTAAACAGTAGCACCTTCTGAGCAGTCTGCCTTATGATGCGTCTGCTAACATGATGTATGCATGGGTTTGACAGGGTTACCTTGCTGCTCTGCTCATGGAAATGATTTTATTACTTTCCATGGCAAATACTGCCTTTCTCCTTCTTTTCAGAATTTCTGCTTTTGCTCCTGCAATCCCAAAGTCACCATCAGGAACATGGTCTGAAGCACGCAGCCAGCCACTGAGGCCTCACTGAGACAGTTCTGCTATTGTATGCTCGAAAGTCCTTAGATCTTGTCGTTACTAATGAATCTTTTGGACTTCTGCTTTTCAACTAATTTTTTCAGTGAAGAAAGAAGATGGGAATGTGTCTGTCACCTTGGTGCCGAGCCTTTACATTTAGCAGGGCTCAGTATTCATTCAAGGTAAGCATCTGCAGAAACTAGTTCAGACCTGCGATGGGCCAGGTCTCACAGGGGTCCAGGCAGACACCAGTGTGTCAGTGCTCAGGTGGCTGATGGTTCTCGGAGATATCTTGTTCTCCTCCACCTATGGACTGGGGAGGATCCTCAGTTCATGCTGGCGTTTAGGTAGGATGAAACTTGGTCTAAGTTTATATGGTTTTTAGTGCAGTAGATACATCATCTTTGCTAGTTTTCTGTCTTGTTATTTAAGATTCTGATTCCAAACCAAGGTACTTAACGAGACCTGGATAATTTAACATATGTCTTAAATTGTAATCTCAAGCACCTACTGAGCAAGGCCAGACCCATGGGCACCACCTGCAGAGAACCCATGGGTGGTGCTGTAAGTTAGAGAGACCTGGAGCCACCGTTCCAGTCCTGCTTCCCTTCTGCATTTGGAGTTGGTGGTTGGAGGCTCATGTAGCAACAGACTTCAAGGACTCATGCGGGCTCCTCCATGAGTGGTCCAAAGCAAGATGAGAATGTAGATTTCCAGACAAACTCTCTTTTGCTCTAATCTCTTGCTCCTGAAATGAAGTGGGCACAAGCTGCTATGTGTCCAGGCAGTCAATGTATTTTGTTTTCTCTCCTGACTTAGCTCTGCGTTAGGAAACAGACAAACTGGAAGGTGAATAGACGAACTTATGAATTCATGAACTTACAGTAGCACACAGTACATTTTGAAAAGAAATCTCTTTAAAAAGAAAATCTGCAATCCAAAGATTGGTGAGTTTCCCTGTCTTGTTTTGCCATTTGAGGAATTTTAACTGCCTGCCTCTCCTTGCTTCCAAATGTCCATATTTTGCATTGTCCTGCAGTCTCCTGCTCAATAGCCTCAGGTGCTTACAAACTGATTAAATGTAAATTTGAAGCTGAAGTCCATTTCACAAATATAGATTTTTTTCCTCTGGTATTGTGGTGACTGTCTTTTTCATTTTGCAGGTACTTGTCGTTTTGCAGCCTTTCTGTGGTTATCTGGAGTCTGTAGCTGGCTGAATGTGTACAACTAAAGTCCATTTATATATACCGTACTCCTCTTAGTAACAAATTCCCTGTTTTTCCTCTCATTTATATTTAGTCCTAACATCTCATAGTCCTTCCTTAAATAAATGGTCCCATTTAAAGGCAGAACACAACCTAAAATATAACAGTCCATTACGGCCTTACCTCTTTGCTACAGATTTATCTAAGCTGTTTAGTTCCCATTATAACTCCACTCAGGAGCTTCACATGCCCTGTTTCCCCCCCCTTATCTCACTTATCTTTCTGAGAACATAAGGTACAAAATGATAATTCACTCTCCTGCTGTCTACCTCCTTCCAGGCTGTACCACTAACTGTACCCTCCACGGCTCAGAGCAATTCAGTAGTCAATTGCGTTTATTAATTTATACACAGCAATCACATTTCTTTCCTGCAAAACACTGGATGTTGAATTCATTGCAGCAGTTGCACAGATGTGTGCACAAGGGAGGTTCTGCATCAGGCTGCGCTTAGGGCCTGGGGCAGAGCAGTGCTGGGGGCAGTTTTGCAGAGTTGGCTGTTGGAAAATCTCCTAAGAAGACCCATCATCTGCTGATGATGATGATTTGGGGTGATGGGTTGCCCATCCCCTTCCTTCTCCTGTTCTCTCAACCACAGGGCTCTCTGCTCTCTCCCTGCTGTTTTGGGAAGGAGCACGGGAGAGGGACTGCCCTCCCAGCACTGGCCTCCCCTCCTGTGCCTGGCTCCCTGCTCCTCCTGCCTCCTGTCCCCAGAAGAAGGAGCTTTTGATGCCAGCTTGGCAGCTTAATCCTGCCCCATATACATCTTCCCTTGCCAAAGAGGTTCACTGCCCATCTGCCCCTTGTGAAGAACCTCCTCCATGTGAACCTGACTCTGGTGGCTTCACAGCCCTCTCCTGGGACACACAATTTTAGACCACAAGAGAGCAGCAGTGCACAGCCACCCGATTACCTTACTGGAGTTCACTTAAATTGTGTGCCCTGATTTGATGTAACTGAAGGATCTGATTTTCAGGCAGTGCTGAGCAGTCAGAGCTCACGAGAGAGTCAACATGAACTCTGGCCTTAAGCCTCAGGAAAAATCAGATCCGTAACGATGCAAGGCAATCTTTAATTCTCAGGCCGGAGGTAGTTTTTATGAGCTGCAGGTAAACCGTTGCATACAATCAGAGCTGAAGGCATATTTATCTTAATGGAAAATGAAAAATATACCCTTCTTTCTATTGATTAAATCTGTTCTTGTGTGTTGCAAACCTTTCCATGGCAGGTATCCACTATTATTTTCATTACAGTTCAGGCGTTGCAGGAGAACTAAAGTAAAATCCGGAGGTGGCTGCAAATTAAGCTGTTACATAAACAGCTGCTGCTGACACTCGGCCAAACAACTGACTGCTGCATTGTGGAGCAAGGCTTGGTCCCCGTTTCAAATAAAAGAAGCTTCTGGCATGAATGGCAGTAACCCGGGGCTTTGAGATTGGGATGGCAGTGCTTTCAGCTCCAGTTGCAGACGACAGGAAGGTTAACTGACATAGCCATAAATTGCCAAAAAATTAATAATCTGTATACTTTGGGGCAAGAAAATCCTCTCCATCCTTCTTGGTTATGTATATCTAGGCCAACGCATGCACAGAATTTTCTTCTCCGTCAAGAACTATGGTAGGAATTTTAGGGGGGCTGAGAAGGTGGCTGCTTGGCATTTATGCATTAAACAAAATAAGAGAGGAATGGTTTGGGACCTACCAATTTTCAGGAAGCCCTGAGGGCTGTGGGGCCATGGCAGGCTGAGGACACTGAGGGTGTGCGACACCAGGGGACATTTGTCCTGCACATCTACAGTAGCAGCAGCCCAGGGAACAGTAGTCTGGTGCAAAATACCTGTGGCGTGAGCTTCTGCACGTGCGTCCTAGATAGGCTGCAGCTTGAGATGGAGCCTGGGTTTTATTTCTCTGCCTCAAACACGCAACCAATTTTCAGCCTGACTGTAGTCGAGCATTACAGCCTTGGGGCTGGAGATTATGCTGCTGGCTGGAGAGGCGCAGGCTTGGCTGTGGACAACTGTGGGGGAATAACTGCGAGGAAGTCAGTGGTAGCCCAGCCACTCTCCAGGAGCCCAGGAGACTTCTCTATGCCATAGATAAATCACCTCTCAACTCACCACAGATTAATGCATCCCCAGACTGAGAGATCTATGGCCATATGCTCTGTCCTATCCATAATGAATGAAAGGTGTAGATTAAAGCAGTGACCAGCGGTGTTATTTGTAAATAAGAAACATCGTCCTGTTCGGAGAATAGCTTAAAAAAAAGTGTTATTCACCCAACACTGCATTAAAGATTGCCTCTTGTAGAAAAATTGCCTGTGCTGATCTCACTCATACAGCACTTGCTGAGCTGATGATGGACAATATCGTCGGTGCTAAATTTAGGGGATATGGACGCTACACGAGAAGCTGTGCTCTAAAATACGACGGCACCTCCATACTCAGCAAATCTGTTCCCCCTCTGCGTTCATAAACATGCCTGCTAGTGTTACAAATAATTTTTACTAGTTTTTCAGTCTTGCTAGCACTTCAGAAACAATATAACTAAGTGGTGTCAGCTGGATTTTATTCACCTGAGTGCATTATTGTTAGAATTATGCACTGCTTTCCATTACAGGGAGAAACAGGACAGGATTGCTGTAGAGCTGCAATAGGTCACAAGGGACAGGGCAAATCCTGTCCCCTTCAGCTAAACCTGTATGTGGCAGCTATGGGGCTCAAGGACACGTGCCTGGTCACCTGTGAACCTGACTGTTGACACTATCCCTGTCCTGGTTTTGGCCCGTACCAGCTATCCCTCTCCAGGCAACACATGGGCAGAGGTATAGGTATTCCTATAGGGGAGGATGCCTTCTGTCTATGGTAGAGGATGTGTCCTGAGTTGGTTTTTCTACCAGTGAAAGAAGAGCTCCTTGCCCTGCTAGGTCAGGCAAAGCTGGGAAGCCTTGAGTTTTCCCTGGACTCAGGGAAGAGAAAAAACTTCTTTATGGTGAGGGTGGCAGAGCACTGGAACAGGCTGCCCAGGGAGGTTGCGGAGTCCCCTTCTCTGGAGACTTTCAAGACCCACCTGGATGCAGTCCTCAGTAATATGCTCTGGGCAATCCTGCTTTAGCAGGGGAGTTGGACTAGATGATCTCTAGAGATCCCTTCTGTGAAGAGCCATCTGACCTCACTCCTCACTCAGAAATATCCCCATCATCAGCCGCCATTTGCCCTGGCCTCTGGGAGAGGCCTCTGGGAGATAAGATTCAGGATAACATGAGAGTTTAGTTTGGTGAGATCAGGTTTAGGATGACCTGGGACTTTTGCTGTCTCACAGAACAACGATGGTGGCAATCATTAACCAAACAGCTTCTCGCTTCATACAAACCCATTATTAGAAAAACACATGCAGCTTAGCAGGGCGTCCATAGATTTCCTTAAATGAACCTTTCCCAAAGCCAGTTTGACTCCCTGCTAGGGCTCCTACCTGTCAGGCAACACCTTTCAAAATGCCACGAATCTCCATCCGACAGAAACAGGCTCCCCTCTTATCAAAATGAGGCAAAGGATGAAGAGAACTTGCGAGGCTGTACGGCTGCTAAACCAGTATCCCGTGACAGGGGAAAACGCAGGTTCAGTGCAGCTGTGAATGGGGTGGGGGATCTCTGCCCTTCTGCAGTCAGCTTTAAACATCTTCATTTTCCTGTTGGAAAAAATCATAGGATCATAGTGTAATCAGCCCTGCACATGACAAGAAATCTTCTAGTTTTCTGTGCAAACATATTCCTGGCCAATTTACAGACAGATGATTTTGTGCCCGTACTATTTATTATCCTTTAATTCAGATAATTCTCTTCCCTGTCAAATACCTCTCTTAATGTATTTATAAAGACTTATCATATCCCTTTTCAATAGTTGCTTTCTAGGCTAAGCAGGTGAAAGTAATTTAACCTGATATATTAAGTGTTCTCAAAAATTCTCCATTCTCATAATCATAGAATCATAGAATGGCTTGGCTTGGAAGGGACCTTAAAGATCATCCAGTTCCAACCTCCCTGCCATAGGCAGGGACACCTCCCACTAGACCAGGCAGCTCAAAGCCCCCTCATTGTGGTGGTGCTTCTTTGAGCCTGTTCCCATTCAAATTCCTCTTTCATAAACATAAGTCAAATGATATCTTGCCTTTATAGAGGATTTTCTATTTTCCTTACGTCACTGTGAGATAAAATGCTTCTTTTCTTTCATACTGCTATGCTCTTCTTTCTTCTTCTTCCCTCTTTTTAATGCTATTTTGACTTCTGCTTCTGTGTCCTTAATAATGTATTCTTGTTCCCCTCCATCTCTTTTTAATGTGAGGCATAAACAAAGCATCTTATTTTGGGAAAATGCTGCTGTAAAAAGTTGATTGCAAAAAAAAATAAATCAAAGCTCTGCCTATTTTGTGTCATACTTGCTGTGACAGAATTAGGACAAAACTGAACAATTTCAAGCTTTTTTCACATTTTCAAAGTAACCTGAAGCATTTTGTTTTGGCATAGAACATCTAATGAGTATTGCCATGGTAACTATTTGAAGACACTATGCTGAATGTTGTGTGGTTTTATTGGTATCACTTTAATACAGTAATATTAAAAAGAGCAGAAAGACTACCCTCATTGCAAAACTTGTATCAGTTTGAACGATTCATGGTGGAATTGGTAAATAGATTCTTTGCTTGCAGATCTGCGAATGCATCAGTTGAGGAGAGCAATAAGCTAGACATGAGTGCTACTCCCAGCTGCCTGGGGATCTGGCTCATCTCCTATTTTTGACTCTCTGTGTGTTTATTAAGGAACCATCACTTAATTCTGCAGAAGGTCTAGTGTAACAACATGATTAAGATCTTACATTATACCACAGAAGAAAGTATGTTGATGACAATGTACCTCTCATCTAATGGAAGAAACGTAGGCAGAGGTAGAACAGGATAACCGGCAAGAATTACTCCTAATTTCTGAGGTGTGCCCAGTTATAAACATTTTCCAGTTTACAGGCCCGGGTGGGAGGTGGCATGGCAGGAAGTGTGGTCAGAAATAACAAATGCAGCAGATGGAGTGTGAAAAGAGGCAGCAGTGTGACTCCATGTATTTTGGCAGGTATGAATTTATATGTTTTGGAAGGTATCAGCCTATTAACTTTGAGAAAAGCCTGGGGAGACAGAGTAGGAAGTGGGAGGGTATAAAGGTAGATTGACTTGCATCTGACAAGAGCTATCCTTAAATGTCATCCCTGACTTTTTGCAAAATGAAAGATGAATTTAAAGCCCCATTGATTTTTCAGATACGTGATTTTGTGTGACTGCCTATTATGAGATGGTCTGAAAGACACTGAGTGCCTCCTTCAAAATTCATGTGCCCTCCATCCTCATAAACTCCCAGAAATTTAATGGAAATTGCTCACTTACACAGATTTGCAGGGTCACGCCTTTATACAAATTAATGTTTCATATCAGATTTGCACAAATATGGAGAATGTTGTAATCAAACGTTGTATCTTCACCACAGAAGTCTTTTGCAGGGGTGTTGCATGTTTCATGATGTCACAGATTTATTTGATAGCTCGAGAGGTAACTCTAAGGCAGCGTTCATTTGCTTTCCTTTTCTTACTCTCTTTATACTTGCTATATTCTAAGAAGACTTAAAATGTTTCAAAACTAAAATCATTGGTGTGACTGTCTTGTTTTATCCCAGGCAGTTATAAACTTCTTTATTTATTACTTACTCCAGGCTCAGGTGATGTCAGCTGAGGATTATTGTACATATGAACGACGAGAACAGATTGGGTTTTATGGGTATGTTTGTCTGACAGGCTAGGTAAAATTAAAAGAAAAAAATGGGGCTTGGGTAATTGTTGGTAATAAAGAAGAATTAGGGTCTAGTTCAGCATGATACTGAAGTAGATGCTTAATTTCAAGCACGTGAGCAACTCCATTAAACTTGATTACACAATTAGGTGTTTGAAAGATCAGTCCCTGAAAGGCTTTTAAAGTTTAGGGCATAATGTGGAAGTGCACAAGCTTCTGATAACCGGTCCTATTTGGACTGAAAATTGATCAATGAATATTTCACACTCATGCCCACAGGTTGTGAAAGGGCTTTAGAAAGTAAAAATAGTGTCTGAAATGAAGTGGAGAAGGGAATGTCAGTCTGGGCCACAAGTGCTTAATTTTGACCTAATACCTCACAGAAAGAAGGGGAAAGAACAAGGAGGCCTCTGTTTTCATAAAGAATTTGATTGTCTCCTTGTGGAATTTAAATGCCTTCTTGATAGGAACACAATGAAACAAGTCTTCAAAACTTAACTGCGTGCAGATCCTATGAAGTGAAGAACTGGGACATTGAATTTTAGCTCATTCGGTGATTCTTTATAACCTTATGACATAGACTTAGCTGGAGACCTAAAATAAGAACATACTGCAATTTAGATAGTCTTAACAACTAGTCAAGGGACAAACGGTCTGAGAACCTGTCTGTAGATCTCTGAGGGAGCAATTGTAAATATTCCAGATGTATAAATGGAACAGAAAGACATTCAGATCCCAGAACTGGGTAAAATGTAACCTCTGCAAAAGTTAACTTGGAAAGCTGAGAATAGATAAGAAAATGGAACCTGAGGTGGGGAGAAGAATTACATACCTGAAGAATTCTTCCAAGAAAACTGCCTGAAAAAATGTTTAGGACAAGTCACAGTATGTTAGAAATTTCTCTGTAATGTGTCTTGTAACAAAGAGGTGTTCAAGCATGACACCCCTAAGACATCTTCCATGTAAATTACAGCACCTGATTTAATTGATATCTTTGTACAAAACTCTACTTTCCCTTTCAGAGGATGAGATATAATTCAATTTTATCCACCAATGTACAGAACTTATGGGAAAGTCTATGCTTTGCATGTAACATTGAGGCTATGCAGTGCTCTATATGTGACCTGAAATTTACTAACTAATGGGAGAATGACTAAAAGAAAACACCACAAAGACTTCGTATGGTCACATTACATAGTGCAGACAAGCTAAGGCTTACTTTAATCTCTTACATGTCATATGTGTTACTTAAAAGCATCTTAAGTGGTATTCCTGCTACTCGTGAGCCAAATAGTCAGACCCTGTTGCTTCTAATGGAATTCCTTAACCCTGTTAATAGCTGACTTCTTTCTTCCCCATCTCAAATACCAATTTTCCTGAAAAACTAGAGCAGGAAACTCTCAGCAACTAGAACATTTTGATTTCCATTTTATCTTCAGCTTTCACTTAGGAAATTACAAATGAGTAACTGAGACATCTCAATTCTATATCTTATCTGAATCAAAATGCTTTTATATGAACGGATGGTTTGTATGAAATAGAAACTGGAACACCAGAAGCAATAACAATCTTTGTTTCTTTCATTTATCTCTTGTGGGTGTGAATCTGTTGGAAAAATTACACTTTTTTTTTTTTCTGGTTATGGGCAAAAAGCCTGCTCATCCAGGTAGTGATCAAATCCCATTATGACAATTGTGAAAGCTCTTACTGACCACTAAAAGCTGAAATTTTCCCTCCTGTTTTGTTTTGAACAGAGAATGATATCTTTGAAAATAGCAGGTTGAAGTGCAAATGGCAAGTGTCTTGTTAAAATATCAATTGTCAATGGCTATAGGATAAATAACTGTGAAATATAAGTAGCCTTGAGATTTCAAATGAGAAACACATAATTTCAATCAGACACTGATTACACCTGGAAGGTGACATAATAGTTATCTGCAGAGAATATTTGTATGTGGTCATTTAATCTAGGCTTGAACCCTGCGTTTGGCCTGGTGAGCATGATGACACTTTCTTTTGCCTCTGTGGTGGGGCATGGGTCTTACCATCCTTCTAATATGTACTTCTGACTGTGAAGTCCTCCTCCATTAGCCCCAGTTTCAAGCTCAGGTATCATCCAGGCACTCACCTTCAGCACTTTCAGGAACCCTGTTTAGGGATCCTGTAGCTGAGCCTTAGGGGTTCACAACAAAATGTGGGAAGACCTAAGGGTTAAACAGTATAAATGGAATATAAATATAACCACAGTGAATAACAGTGGCTAGCCATATGTAGGTTGGAGAGAAATAAAACCTATAATATGTACTGTATAACTAATTAGTATTCTAGACAGAGTCGGCAAACAGATTTTGTAAAATGGGAGCACTACATAATTAATAGGTTCCCATATCACACTGAAGAGTTGATTCATTGCTAGAAATAGGGGCATTACATCAATCTCTTGTACACCCTAGGATGTGCTAATCAGAATATTCCAAGTTTAAATAGTGTATTCCTGTGTTACTACCTATGGGAACAAAAGAGGAGCCAGAGCAAGCTCTTATGTGTTCTCATACAAAGTATGCATGCAATGTAGGATTCCTGATTTGGAGGGATTGCATACGCACATATGTGCCTTTGTGGCCAAGAAGGCCAACAGTCTCCTGGGGTGCATTAAAAAGAGCGTGGCCAGCAGGTCGAGGGAGGTCATCCTCCCCCTCTACTCTGCCCTGACGAGGCCACATCTGGAGTACTGTGTCCAGGTCTTGCCTCCCCAGTTCAAGAATGACAGGGAACTGCTGGAGAGAGTCCAGGGGAGGGCTACAAAGATGATCAAAGGAATGGAGCATCTCTCTTATGAAGAAAGGCTGAGAGACTTGGGTCTGTTTAGCCTGGAGAAGACTGAGAGGGGATCTCATAAATGCTTATAAATATCTAAAGGGCAGGTGTCTAGAGGATGGGGCCAGACTCTTCTCAGTGGTGCCTGGTGACAGGACAAGGGGCAATGGGCGCAAGCTGGAACACAGGAAATTCCATCTCAACATGAAGAAAAACTTCTTTCCTTTGAGGGTGGCAGAGCACTGGAACAGGCTGCCCAGAGAGGTTGTGGAGCATCCTTCTCTGGAGATATTCAGCACCTGCCTGGACACGTTCCTGTACAACCTGCTCTGTGCCCTGTGAACCTGCTTTGGCAGGGGGGTTGGGCTGGATGATCTTCGAAGGTCCCTTCCAACCCCTATCATTCTGTGATGCTGTGATTCTATGATATGCACACAAAAAAATACATATGCAGGGCTTCTGTGAAATTGCAGAGCCAAGCACGAAGCTGTTGGCTTCCCTGTCAGAACCTGCTGGTTCCGTGCCATAGCTGCAGTGTGATGCTATTGCATGATGCATAGTCACTGTCCTGTTTAGAATGGGGCTATTTTAATGCCTATGTCTATATTATTCATATATTGGAGGATGAAAACAACTATTGATTAATGGGTGACCTACAGCAGTACAAATAATAGGTTATCATTTATCCTTTCATGATAACATACTTGCTAGAACATTAAAAAGTAGCAAGATACTTATACTAAGAAAAAAAACCCCAAATACTCAGTTTTGACCTCATTTGCATGATGGTCTTAATAATCATAATTATGAATGCATTTATTAATTGATTTTATGTTAGCACCTAAAAACCCCAGAAAAATCTGCCCCTGCCATAATTAGGTTATAAGCTAAGTTGAAGAGAAAGCACTGCCTGTTTTTCCATTTAGACTATTGAAGAGCATTTGGAGTACATGATGCACAACATCTAGCACAAAATATATCAGGATTAAGACACATCATTCTCCTGGAAGTAGCTATAAGAAGAATAAAAACCATAATAAGGTCCATTTTCTTATGAGTGAGGATATAAACTTTTACTGCTAAGTTCATCTTCATTCATGACTTCTGCACTTGACTATTAATATCTATCTTGTTGGAACACGATTCTGCTGTCCTTGAACTCAGTGTCAAAACTCCCGTCCATTTTACTGGGGCAAAATCAGGTTCTGAGCACTGCTCAAAGAGCACAGTCAAAGCTGTAAAAAGCGTTTTTTCAAGATTTTTCAAGCACAGTAATAAGCCTTTTCACTTTTAACATGTGTGCAAATTGTGCTAATTAACTTACTGATTTTAAATTCTGATTGCTGAGCATTGGATAAGTATTAATGAACTAACCATAAGAAATCTTTACAGTTAAAAACAAGTGACAAATAATTCCCTGAGCAATTTTGAATAATGACTGAGAGTGATTCTTCCATGAACATCCCCCTACTCAGCCATATTACTGGCCGAATGATTTGTTACATTCTGCTGTCAATGTGTGGGCTCAAGTCAAGTGGTATGACAGGTAAAATAAGATCTTGGTTAAAATAGTATTACTTGGGTATTTTTATAATTTAATATAGATTATATATAAAATATATAAAATATTTTATTTAAGCAGACGCTGCTTTCAATTTCATTGTTTTCCCTCAGTTCTCTCAGCCTGAAGAGAACCAGTGGCTAGTGGCAGTTTTGTAGAATGGCCATGTAGGTCATATAAAGTAAGAAGAGATTAATTTGGGGGAAGTTGTCTTAACGCTCTTATCTTCTTCTTTTTTAAAGGAACCTAAGAAGTCAACAGAAATTCCTAGGGGAAGACATCTTGCAGAACAGAGATAGTGTTGTATTTAAAGGTAAGAGCAGATTTAGAGAAGTATTAAAGCAAACATCACAGATCAAACTCATGAAATCATGGTATTACTGATCAGTCACAGGCTTAACACAGGAACAAGGAAGGCCACAGCAGAGAATTGTAGAAGTTAGAGAAGAAATGGTATATTAGGCTTTCTAAAGTCAGTTTTTCTGCCAATTCAGGATTTATTCCCACAGTGCACTTTCTAGTGTTCTATGCAGTCTGGTTTTAAAGGTTTCTAGCAATAGGAATTATGTAACTTCCTAGTAGCAAACAATGGCTAACAAGCAACTGAAAGTCATTAAAGACTCAGTAAGTCAATTGTTAGCCTTGTAACAGAATCTTTGATTGCATTTGTGATCAGCAGGTAGGTTTATACTCTGCTTTACCTGTAGCAAGTCGACAGCTGCTATCTTGGAACAGATTCTGGTATTTGGACTGAGGTTCCTGAAAGAGTTATTTACTTATGCCACTTGCAGCCACCACAGTGCAAGGAGCGACTAATGCCATCAAGATAAATACCACATGTTACAAGCTTTCCCAGGCTCCTTTTTCTCAATTTCTTTATAACCTGTCATAGTCACAGAGAAAAGACATTGTTTTGGATTAATAGCATCCCACTAAAAACTTCTTTTCTTGTTGAAGGCATCTATTCTCCTGCTCAAAATGGTTGATGGCAGATGTCTTTCTCCCTTTGTCTTCCTCACACATTACTGTTGCCCAAGCCAAAACGGTGACTTTAGAAATGTGGGGTTCAGTGAACATCTGAAAGAGTGCTGTGGAGCAGGTAACTCTGGTGATATGGGGAGCCGTGAGTCCATTTCTCTCATGCATGAATACAGCTAGATGGCATTCACTGAAAAGCAGGTGCTTCTCTCTTGCTGCACTTTTGGATAGATCAAAATGAGGCCAAACACTTCCCAAATGAGGTGAAATAGTTCGACAGAGAAAAATGGCTGAGAACAGTAAAAGGCTGTACAGTTTCTGTTCAGCATTGACTAAACTGAATGTTTTGACTTTTCCTTTGACATATGTTAAGATGAAATGCAGCTAAACTTAATTTCAAAGGACAAACACGCTTGTGTGTTTTAGGAATTAATTAAAGAAACAATTAATCTGCATACACTTTATGAATTATTTCTTAATTGTGTATCTCATAAATTGAATAAAACATAGTGAATTTTACTAAAATTTGAAACATTTCAAATATTTGCAAGTGCAGGGACTTACCTTACTTGTCAGTTCTGATTGTAATTAAAAGAATACTTAAGAAGTCTTTTGCAGCTGATGAAACATTTGCTAAAACAAAAGCCACAGTACGCTGTAGGAAGCTCAAGGCAAATTGGTCTTTAAACAGTGAGACAGAAAATATAAAACATGGTTTCCTGCTCTTCAGAGAACTTAATGAGTGATAATGAGTTGCCTTCAACAGTATTAATGTGTTCAATTACAAATCACTGTTTTGAGGTTAATTTTTTCTCTGACTTTAATGGACCAATAATTTACACCAAATTTTGGGGTCAAGAGCAAAATTATTGTCAGTCTTCTTACTTCAATAATTTAGATCTTAGTGATCCTACCAGTGGGATATGGTAACCTGAAATACAATCTTGTAAAGTTATTTGTTGCTCAGCTCCTGGAGGGAACACGGTTGTAGGAAGGCCTTCAGGTGTAGCTGAAGCAAGCAAGGAGACAATAGAAACACCTTATGTTTTATTTCTGATGAAAAAAATCCTCGAAGCTACAGTTTTCAAACACTTGCCAATAGGGCTTGAAGGCACTTATTCCATCAAAGCCAAATCTGTAATTCAGATGCATGAACAAAGATGTAGGTTCATCTCTGAAGGTATCCCAGTTTTAAGGGATTTGAAATCCTTAAAATTTGGTGCTGTCTTATTTCTATTAGATGTTGATTAGTATCATGTAAAAGGTAATAATTAAAATGAAGAACTCTGACACTTCTATTGGAGGTCAATAACTAGTGGTGTATCCCAGGGGTCAATACTGGATCCAGTCCTGTTCGACATCTTCATTGATGGTCTGGGTGGTAGGGCAGAGCGTACCCTCATCATGTTTACTTACGACACAAAACTGAGTGCCTGACATGCCAGATGGTTGTGCTGCTATCCAGAGGGACCTCAACAGGCTGGAGAAATGGTCTGACTGGAACCTCATGAAGTTCATCCAGGGGAAGTGCAGCAACCTGCACCTGGGGAGAACCAGCCTCAGGCACCAGTACGTCTTGTGAGCTGACTGGCTGGAAAGCAGCTTTGCAGAAAAGGACCTGGGAGTCCTGGTGGACACTGAGGGGACCATAAGCCAGCAATGTGCCCTTGCAGCAAAGAAGGAATATGGTATTCTGGGCTGCCTTAGATGAAGTATTGTCAGCGAGTCAAGGGAGGTGATACTTCCCCTCTACTCAGTACTGGTGAGGCCACACCTGGAGTGCTGTGTCCAGTTTTGGGCTCCTCAGTACAAGAGAGATATGGAACTGCCGGAGGCAGTCCAAGAGAGGGCCAGTAAGATGATTAAGGGACTGAAGCATCTCAGTTCTGAGGAAGGGCTCAGAGAGCTGGGACTGTTTAACCTGGAGAAGAGAAGTCTTGGGGGAATCTCACCAATATGTACAAATATCTGAAGGGAGGGTGAAGAGGTCAGGCTCAGGCTCCTTTCAGTGGTGTGCAGTGGCAGGACAAGAGGCAGAGGGCACAAACTGAAACATGGGAAGTTCCCTCTGAACATCAGGAAACATTTTTTTTACCATGAGGGTGACAGAATACCAGCATGGGTTGCCCAGGGAAGCTGTGCAGTTTCCATCCTTGGAGATATTCAAAAGCTATCTGGACAACTGGCACTAGGTGACCCTCTTTGAGCAGGGAGGTTGAACCAGGTGACCTCCAGAGGTGCCTTGCAACCTCAGTCATTCAGTGATTATGTGTTTCTGTAATGACATTTCTTTTAAACTCATGAATAGGAAAAAAAAAGAGATGATCCTGAAAAAATTCATTATGTGTCTTTTTTTTTCTTCCTTTTAAAAGAGGTGAATTCATGCCTACTTTTGCGAATTTGGCTTAAACATTTATAAAGTCCTGATTCACAAAGTAAAATAAAAGACAATAACATTGTTCATGCCTTCTTGAATTATTTATTTGTGGGAGAAAAAACTGTCTTTTTCTGGCTACTTGTCTACACGTTCCTTACCCTCAATAAATACAGACCTCAAACTATTTCCAAAGGGAGCAACACTCTATAATTGTTGCATTCTTCTAGTGTAACAAGCTGTGAGAGCGGCTCATGTATGCACAATTGAAGAATTAGGTAGAAAAATGTTATGTCAGACTCGTTTATATTTATTGCTAGTTTTGGTCCTGCTTGCAAGTGGAACATTAGCTCTTAATACCTTGTTGCTACAAGCAGGGAAAAACAGCTATATATCTAAGTGCAAATATGACAAATGCAATTAAGACAATACAGAGGTTACTACTTTTCACTACTTGGCCTGAAAACCAAAACATGAATTTATACAGGTTTTTCTGTACTATTATACCACTGATAACAATTAGTAGGACAAACTAGACCAAAAAAATACTTAGTAGGAAAAAGATTCATGTGAAAAGAGATGGGAGGGAAAACAAGGCACATAAAGAGAAATGAACAGAAAAGTGTATGGTGGCTACAGACAAGCTCCAATGCAATGGAGACACTGTGTTTCCTGTTTGACATAGGCAGAGAAGTGAGCACAACAGTCATGACAGCAGAATGAGGCTTCGGGGTGGTTTTCAAGGTATTCTGGGCAATAAGAGATATTCTAAGTGAAGGTTCCAAGGTTGTGAGTCATGGAACGTAAGTGCCCAGTGTATTGAGTTGCTCTCTGAAATCAAGGAGGTGGTGTGCAGACCTCGGGGCAGATGACATACACCTGTAGGAATTTGTGTTAGTCAGAATTTGGAGAACTGCACACCACAGGAGCTGAAATTTTAAAGTGGCCTTTGGTTGAAGTCTTCCATAGTTTAGTCAGGGGCTAATGTAAAAGAACAGGTGAGTCTTGGAAACCCTACACTGGAGAAAATAATGAAGCTTTCTGAGAACTCGAAGGTTATGAAAATCAACGTTGGTCACCGCTGCTGTTTGTGAATCTACTTTAGCTGTGGATTTGACTAAAGCCTGAGACAACAAATTGTTTTACTTGCACAAGGGTTGAACTCACTAGAGTTATATCCGTTTTTGTCCAACTAGGCTTTTGGATGAATAATTAAACTGAAAAATCTGACTTGAAAAAGGTATATGGAGCTAAGTATTCTTGAATTTGGGTAACTGTATGGCCTTGAACCTCCCAGTTTCTTCCTTGTGCCTTTTCTTTTACACTGAAGTGGGGAAGTGATGAAATGAAACCTGTGAAATCTTTCTCTACAGAGGTCTTTGGACAAATTAACTATGCGAAGTCTTGATATTTGTATTGCCAGTGAGCACATCTACTCCTTACCCACGCATCTACAATAAATATACAAGATTCATGTAAATGCATTTGTGGAAAAGCTTCTACAGAAACAGATTCCTTTTAAGACAGCAGTAACTTGTTCTCTTCTCTGGAGTATACAGCCTATATACTCTTAAACTGCAGCCTTTGCTTTGATTCACTGTGTCAAACACAAGTTAAAAGAGGGAAAAGATATCCCCTTGCTTTCATTGTTCCCTCCCCCCAACCAAATAAAAGCATATTTTCTTGTCTGATAAGATTTAATTACTAGAATCCAAAAATTAATATAATTTACAACCAAAGGAATTCTAAAAAAGAAGAAAAACATAGTTAAGAAAAAGGAAAACCTCCATAAATACAGTCTTCATTTCTTGATGACATTTGTATGTCTGCTCTTCAGAAGACATAGAATATTCCCTGGAAATTTACTGTGTAATGATTACAGTGACATTTTCTGCATATTTGGACTAAATGATATAGAAAATTATGATGTAGTCCTCACTTTGAGACTGTATTATTCAGTGTGTCAGTCATGCTCTTTATTAGTTGGTCATTTGTTTCATACTGTGTATGGAAGTGAACCCTTTGGGGTTTTTTGTTTGTTTGGTTGGTTTTTTTTGTTGTTGGCTCATGTGTACCAATGACATCAAGAAATAAGCCTTGGATTGGATTCTAACTCTGCCTTATATGATTTTTTTCATTTCAGTTGAAGTTGACGTGGTATCTGTCTTTAAATGCACCTTCACCTTTCTATCCTTTCTTTTTGAACTTCTTGCTGCAGACTCTTACCTTGTCAGTGGGGTTAATTACCTCTTGCCCTGGTTAAGATGCTTCCATTTTGTTATAGTTCTCTTTCCCTGTTCTGTTTTATGGCTCTCCTGACATTACGTTCCTTAGCCTGAACATGTATTAGAGCGCGTGTGTTTCAACATTTACCCTCCCTCTCCTTTTTCTTAGTTATTTGTTTTAATTTAACAAGGTTTATATTTTACACATGAGCAATTAAGTATGTAAAACAATTAAATTGTTGCCTCAAATAGCTTTTTATATTAATTCATGGTTTCTACTTGGCGTGGTTAGCTAGGTATCTTCATGAATTTGGAAAGCTTACTGTTTTGGGGAAGGTTGTCATCACTCTCCCTGGTTTAGAATATATTGTACTCTATAATTTCTACCATTTTACTCATTATTTTGCTAAAGCTGCTCTGAAAGTGAAATGATTCAGTTGCAAATACTCTTCCCTTGTGTGTGATACGTCTAGGTGCATGGCAAAGATAAGGAGAATACAACTGTTCTGTGTCAGGGTGATTTAATGACGGATATCAAGAAGACATTGCAAAAACAGCAGAACAAGGACTCATTGCTAAGAATTAGTATAAAGCAAAGTACTACAGTTAACATGGAAAAGAAGGATTTGAGTGAGTACAAACTGCTTTTGACTAAACAGCACAATGCTAAACCATTAATGGGAAGTGTCATTCTGGGATATGCTTATGCAAGTTTTGTATTAGACGGCATGGCAACTAATCATTCTGCTAAACTGGCAGTAGTAAGTTTTTGGCTGGAGTTTGGTGGCCAGCATTGGGTATTTCATGCTAAGGCAGATGCTGATAAATTGAAGGCAGATGCTGATAAATTGGAGAGAACATCTAAGTAATACAAATAACCTGAAATTAAAAAAATATCATTTTGGATGAAAGGCTGAACATTTGAATTGTGTTATTCTAGAAGACAAATAGCGGAAGTAAAAAGCTATTGAAAAAAGGAACTAGAGTGTGGTCTGTTACTCTGCATGGCCATTGTGTATAACAATTTAATTGCCTTTCTTTAAGAGAGGTTTGAGACCAGGGGACAGTTTCTAGTTATGAGGATTCCTCAGGAACAAGCTACCAAAGTAGGGGATGGGATTCCCACTGAGGGGAATTTATGAGAACAGATTAGACCAGTATGTATCACTTAAGAATAGTGTAGATATGTTTCCTCTTAAATTGGTGTGAAGGGTTAGAGCTGACGACCTAAGATCTTATGCCTAAGGAATCGTAGCTGCTTTTGATAATGTTTTACCTCTATATTTCTATAACTAACTAAAAATTCAAGAAGGCAAAGTAATTAGGTGGATCATCTTACTTTACTTTGGAGTATACAGGTTAGGTGTTGAAGACTAAATTAGTTATCTTTGTCTTCTAGACATTATGGAGAAAGAAATAGCTGCACAATGAGATTCATTTGATCTATACTAGACTTTTTACAATGGGGTGAACTGTTCTCTGTTCTGCCTCTTTCCTCTGATTCTGAAGAGACCCCAAGGTGACTTGGTTATATTTAGATGTTTAACTTTATGCCCAAATATGGTGAAAGCACTTTCAGTCCAGAACTTCAGATTCTGGGGTTGTTCGTGTGCAGCTTGCTTTCTACAGAAGTATCTTCACAGATGGATACAGATAGTTTTCCAAATGGTTCCAGCCCTGCCAGGCATGACCAAGCACCTCTCTGGATGGTTGGTAATTATGCATGGCTGTGCTGGCATCGCTGTCTCCCGCCCCTCAGCAGGGCATGGTGAGTTGGATTCAGATCACACAAATATACTTACATGGCACCCTGGGCTGGAAGGCCGCTATCAAGAAGGGTAAGAAGGAGAAGGAGAAGGAGAGTCTGCGGAACTACAGGCTGGTCAACTTCAATTCACTCCCTGGGACAGTGATGGAGTACATCCTTCTGGAAACAATTTCCAAACATGAGGGACAAGAAGAAGATTGAAAGCAGTCAGTGCGGATTTATGTAGATAAATTCATGCTTAACCAACAAGACAGGTTTCTATGATGAGAAGAATTGCTTGGTGGATGAGGGAAGAGCAGTGAATGTTTTTAATCTTGACCTTGGCAAGGTTTTCAGCACTGGCTCCCATAACTGATGCTTAGGCTAGATAACTGTATGGTGATGTGACTTGAAAATGGCCTGAACTGCTGTGCTCATAATGTTGTTATCAGTGGCCTGAAGTCCGGGTGGAGGCCAGTCACTAGTGGTATGCTCCAGAGGTTGATACTGGGGCCAATAAAGTAACACCTTCATTAATTACCTGGATGATGGGACAGAGTGCACCCTCGGCAAGTTTGCGGAGGGACCGATTGATACCCTAGATGACTTTGCTGCCATTCAGAAAAACCTTGATAGCCTGGAGAAAAGGACAAACAAGAACTTAATGAAGTACAAAGAAGGGATATGGCAACTCCTGCAGCTGGGGACAAATAACTCCGTGCACTGGTATGGCCTGCAGGTCGATCAGCTGGAAAGCAGCTTTGCAGAAAAAGAACTGTGGATTCTGGTGGGCAAGAAATTGAACTCGAGCCAACAATGTGCCTTTGAAGCAAGGAAGAATAATAGCCTCTCCAGGGCTACATCAGGAACAGCACTGCAACACCTGCAGGTCAAGGGTGTGATCCTTCCCCTCTCAGCACTGGTGAGGTCCCACCTGGAGTGCTTGGTCCCATCCTGGACTTCCCAGTACAGAGGTACATCGACATACTGGAGCGAATTGAGCAAAGGGCTCTGAAGATGCTGAAGGATTTGGAGCATGTGAACTATGTGGAGAGGCTGAGAGCTGTGACCGTTCATCCTGGAGTAGAGAGGGCTCAGGGGCATCTTATCCATGTGTATGGATACCAGGCAGAGGGCAGTAAAGAAGACAGAGCCAGTAAAGAGGCAATGGGCGCAAACTGAAACACAGGAAGTTTTGTCTGAATATCAGGAAACACATTTTTTTTTACTGAGGGGGTGGCTGAGCACTGAACAGGTTGCCCAGAGATGTGGTGGAGTCTTTATCCTTAGAGATATTAGAAGTCCATCTGGACATGTTCCTAGGCAACCTGCTTTCAGTGATCCTGCTTCAAGCAGGGCAATTGGACTAGATGATCTCCAAAGATGCCCGTTCTGAGATCAAACAACTGCTAACAGAGTAGTGTAAGTAACCAAGGTTTCTCTGTGGAAAGGTTTTAGCGCTCTGCTGCTCAGCATTGTCACTGCTTACTTTTGTTTGGACTGAAGTATGAACTTCTGTTGAACTTGCCCAGGACTGTTCTGCGATGAGACCTTCCTATATACGTGAATTAGAAAGTCCTGCTTTCTTGCAGGGTGTTGTATTTATGAGACAGAGAAAAATTCCTTTTTATATCAGTAGAGAGAAGATTTGTCTAATGAGGCCTAAGTCTGAAGATTTGCTCAGGAAATTTTCTCACTCAATTTAAGCAGAGATCAATTTGTATTAGACTGAACGAAAGCTTACGCACGATGCTATAGTTTGGCCTCTGGTTACTCATTACCACTTATGAGGACCTGTCTAATGTTTAAAATTTAAACACTGACTGAAGTAAATTTTAAAATTACTGCACTACCTGGACTCTTTATCCCAGTAAATAAAGCTATACAGGAGCAATTTAAATTTTCCAAGGATAAAAGATTATTCTTTAATTTGGAATGCTAAAAATTCTACCATGTTGCGTAAATGTAAACAGTAATAGTTAAGAAAGTGTGGGGAGCGTTTTCTAACAGAAAGTAGTCCAAGGTTAATGCTGCTCTAACCCTCATTACTTGAATTTGTGAACTAATGCCCTGAGATAGAGCAGGGGCATATGTGCGCTCTTGCTTCTGCTGCTGGGAAACTGAACACAGGGAATATTAAAGTGCAGTCTGGGGAATAATAATCTCTGGTAGCTAATCTTTTTGCCTTATTCTTATGGAATAATCAATATATAAAGTGGCTACTCAAACATATCAATTACTTAATTTTTCTAGGGCCACCTCCTTTCATCCACACAATTTTTGCCCACAGTATTCTTTTATCTAAGATAATTTGTATCAAACTCCAGACTGTGCTATTGCTTTGTGTGATATATGCACCTGGAGTCGCGTATGTTTTTTAAATGGGAAGAATGATCATATAATGTTTTTTCTCTTTCAAAGAATTTATTTAGTCTTGTTTTAATGTTTGCATGCAGATGTGTGAGCGTGGCAGGCCAACTACATTGTAGACACAGTTCTGAGTTAATCTGTGTGGATGTCCTCTAAATAATTGATTTTGTAAACGGGGAGAAAAAAAATAATCCAGGGATTTAGCTGGTGCTCAAAGGCCTTTTTCTCCTGCAGCTAGCTCCCGCTGCCAGGTGTGCTGTTGGACCTTTGGCGTGACCCAGCCTGACTCGCTGTCTCAGTGACTGCCAGAGGCAGTGTCTGCACTCCAGTGGCTTCATTCCAGGTTAAGCTGTAAAACAAATTGGGTCCAGAAATTTCACTACAATGAATTATAAGCAGGAGTTCACTACCTGGTGGGTCTAGTCTGGCTTGCTCCTGGGTAGTTCAAGAAGCCTTCTGGAGTTACGGTTTGAAGGGAAAGAAGCACTATAAACTAATGCAATTCTAAATCACGTCTGCAAGTTCTTTTGAGTGCCCTTTCCTAATCAGATACCAATTAGATATAGGCAGCTATTCTTTCTGCCCTGCTATTGCCAGTTTTCATAGTTCAGTAATGCTTGACTAACATTTGCCTGAAGTTTTCTATCACAGAATCACAGAATGGTTTGGGTTGGAAGGGACCTCAAAGATCATCTAGTTCCCACCCCCCTGCCATGGGCAGGGACACCTCCCACTAGACCAGGTTGCTCAAAGCCCCATCCAGCCTGGCCTTGAACACTTCCAGGGATGGGGCATCCACAGCTTGCCTGGGCAACCTGTGCCAGTGCCTCACCACCCTCACAGTAAAGAATTTCTTCCTGATATCTAATCTAAATCTTTCTCTTTCAGTTTGAGGCTGTTACCCCGTGTCCTATCATTACACTCTCTGATATGTAGTTTCTCTTAAATGATTTATTTAAAAAACACGTGGACAACTCAGCTGCAGACCTCTTCATGGTCCTAAGAGCTTCAGAGTGGTAGGCTGTTCCTTAGTGACCATAGAATGAACTTGTGGTGATGAGAAGCTGAGATGAGGAGCAATATCAATTTCCTGACTAAGCCATTATATGCTTTGCCGAAAGTTTCTCTTTAGCAGTCTCTTAAGGCTATGGATGTGAAACAGCTATTAAATCATGCTACTTTCCACGGTGGTTTCAACTTTATGTTTTCTTTTGCCACATGCTGGAACTACAGGTTCTGTGCAGTGTCTTCTGTGCTCTCTGAAAATCTGTTCTTTATGTACAAAGCCTTTGCTTTTTAGAAATATTATTGAGGCAGTAGCATACTGATACATCTAAGAAGTGGACTTCTCTGATATATCTGTATCCAATTCTTTTAGTTTTCTCTATAAATTTATTTTAGACTTTTTGAATGAATTTGTGACTGTGAAGTTCTCTTCAGGTTTGATTTTTGGTTTCTAGTATACTAGAAGACTTCCCCGTTTTGTATTAATATTGAAAATGATGAAGGTGTTCCCTGATGAATACAAATTCCAAAACACAGTTTTCCTACTGTGATTTAGACTTTCACCACTGCTGATAGCTTTGCTGGTTTCGCAGACCAGTACATGAATGAAACATGTTCAGTTTTCAAATGCACTACATCCCTGAATTTAGCAGTGGTGATAATAACTTAAACTGATTCTCTGGCTTGTAGATGTACAGCCAGTGAACTGTCTTGGTTAACAAGTAGGTACATCAGATTAATGTGCCAAAAAGATTTTGTTATTTTTCCTTAAAAGTATGATAACATCATACTTGTTTTAAAAAATTCTCCTTAGAAATAGTTTTATATTGAAAATCATATAACCCAGAAGTATCTACTGGGTAACATAGTGCAAACTGCAAAATTTTAAAAGCCTATGGACCAGTAAGAAGCAAAGATGAAATAAATTTGAAAGTTTACTGCAGGTGCCTTGGGGTAACATAAAATGTGCGGTCAGAAAATGCACAAACATTTTGATTTTGATGGAGTAACTGGGATATTTTATTGGTTTTAGGTCATTAGCTAAATGTGTTTGTTTCAATGGGTGGTTATTATAAAAAACTCCATCCATATTTTTTGTTTTAGCTTTGACTGTGACTGCTCATTTGCCTGGAGGGCAATAGTAATACGCAGTCATATTCTGCAGGCTCATCAGCATTTACTTATAAGGTTTCTCTTCCGTGCCAATTAAGAAACTGGTTGTTTACATCAAACTTATATTTTCTTTTCTATGCCATGCCTCCTTTTTTGGTGGATTTCTGTGGCTGAAATTTTTTTACCCTCCTTCAAGGGCATCTTCCTTGCTCATTTCTGGGATCATCTACAGTCCCTTTACTGCCTTCCTTTGAAGCAACACTACAGGATCATGGCCAGGGTCCATAACAGGCTTCTGAGTCCATCTCCCTTCTCAGCTCCTTCATTTCCTCTCCTTGCCTGCTCCTGCTTCATGCGGCCCTAAGCTGCCCTCACAAACCTGCCCTCACATCTTCTCCCAGTTAGCCACATCTTCCAGCACCTTCTTATCAAATCCTTTTAGCAACAGGCTTTCACACTTCCTCCATTCTGGGAATGGTCCATAACTTCTGAAGGGATTTCTCATTTTCTTGCCCCTTTTGCGAAATCACAGGCCTAAAGTGTACACACCTCTTGTCCATCCATGGTTTTTTTTTTTTTTGTGATACTTCTGCCTTTTCTTTTTGTGTTGTCCACATGGATTGCAAAGGTATTCTTGGAAATGGCTGTCTTATGCGTGCTTAACTTATTGCTGAAAATATAACAATGATAATATGTTGACTGGAACTGGATGAAACAATTTAAACAGAGATGTTTTCTATCATAAAGGTAATTTTATGAAAATTGAAATATTTCCCAGGAAGTTATTAATTTTTATGACATTTTTCAAAAGGCAAGTAAAGTTTATGTGTTCTAGCAGTATTCAAATATTATATTTCACTTACGTAATTTGTACTTTGTAATTTGTAAATTTGAAGCACCTGTATTGACTTGCAAATGCCACAGATTGTACTTAGGATTTTACTGTGCTGGTGCTCTACTTCTCTGCTCACTTTGGCAACATGTCACTTGTGGGCAAGGCGTGGTGCACCCCTGCTCTATTACTTCATCGGACATGTCTGTCCTGCCACCACCAAAAAGTATTTGTGCCCTTTCGTGCAATGACTCGTAGCAGCCATGAGACAGGAGTGTTTGTGGGTGTCGGGTTTTGCAGTCAAAAGTGACTTTCATTTCGATCATATGAACAGGGACCACAGGGTGACAAATCATAGAATCACAGGGAGCAAATCATAGAATCATAAAATCTTCATGGTTGGAAAGGACCTTTGAGATCATCGAGTCCAACCAAACAACCTACAATCTCTGCCACTAGAGCATGCCCTGAAGTGCCACATCTAGACGTTTCTTAAACACCTCTAGGGATGGTGACTCAACCACCTCCCTGGGCAGGCTGTTCCAGTGCCTGACCACTCTTTCAAATGCTGGGCTATGAAAATAATTTATTCAGACTTATGGTCTGCTTTCTGCCTGCCTCTGAAGGGCCCTGATGAAAGATGCTGGTAGCTGGTAGGCTGCAAGCTGTGTGAATTATTCCAGCAATATTGTAGATGTTGCGCATAAACCATAGGTTGGCTACCTTACCCTTGGTCTTACAACATCACAGCAGAGAAGACTAAATGAACCAGAATGACACAAAAGAAATTACGAGTTTTAACACTATGAGATGTCCTTTCGAATGTCCTTTCTTTGGGCAATATCTACATATCTCCTTAGGCAGAATCAGAATGATGTTTATGTCATTGATTAATACAATTTCTGGTGGATCCCCAATGCTCTGGGATGGAGAGCCCAGTTATTGATAACCTCTTATGGTGGAATCAGCGTCTGGGAACTGAGAGGAAAACCTTTGCTGACAGGATTTTGTTCTCTTGCGCTAAAATGAAATTCTCAATGACAGCTAACAGCAGAGGCTCATTTGATTTTCTTTTTCCTTTCTGCACATGGAGGAGTGGTCCCTACCTTTTCTCTCTCCCTCTCCAACAAGAGACATTCAGAGCCACAGAAGCATCATAGCAGTCTCCTTCACAACAGTGAGTGCAAAAGTACACAATACTGTTTGTTTCAAAGGGGAAGAGGCAGTATTTTCTTTTGTCTTTTAACAGCAGTAGTGATGCAGTGTATCTCCCAAGAACTTTACTGTACCTCATTCAGAAGGGTCCTCTCCTCCTGTTACATAAACAGTCTCCCCATAGATGAACCTGAGATATTTGCCCCTCAAAATTTGCGCTCTCTTAACAGCAAGGAGACAATCCTTCCTTCTCAGAGTTGCTGTTTGAAGATAACCTGAAACACATGGAGGCATTAATTTTACATATATATGTACACATATACACGTACACACACCTTTTTTTTTTTAATTGTAACTCTCTTTCTCTGCTGCCGGAGGGTTCTGCTTTTTTTAAAAAAAGTTCCTATTTAATTAATTAATGGGCTGGGCTCTGACATGTTGGTATGTAGCACCTTCAATGTCTTGACTGTTCCTTGTATTATAATTAGATTATAGCCTACTTGGGGCAGGCTGATAATTTTCATGGTTTGTGTAGTGCTTTCTGTGACGGGGTCCTGTGCTTTCTGTGACGGGGTCCTGGTCCATGATTAGATCTACTAGATCCTGCAATAGCCATAATAGTAATAAGACACTTTTATGCCCGCTGGCTGCAGTTCTGTTTAATGCAATGTGTCATTGTGAAATCTCCTGATAACTCCCAGAGCAGCTGCAGAGCTGTTGTGGCAGCTTTGGCACTCTTAATTGCTCTTTATGAAAGCTTGTGGCTTTCTGATGCCTGCAGCCAGGGCCAGCAGCAAATATGACTTAACACAGCAGCTAATTAAAAGGCAGTACTTCATCATGGTACTGAGAAGTGGACTCATTACCTCTTAACTCAGGAGTTGAACAATACCCGCTAAACCCACACGGATACAAACAATGTCATTTTGACATCATTACCATTCTTGCATGAATTATTTGATGAAACTGGTGGGAGCAATTTTAGTAGGTACAAAAAGCCACCAGATGTCAGTATGACCTTCTGCAATTTAGTGTGGTATAATTAACTCACTTTTTATCAGAGAGAATCAGGAGTTTTTAATCTACTTTTTAAAGAAAAGTTCTATTTTCTGTGACTGAAAAAAATGCAGTCAATTATTAAATGCCTTTTTCTACTTCTAGTGAGTCTTTCAGTTATTACAAAGGAAGGGCAAGAATAAACGCTGGAGAAATTCTGTGCACTGTACACTGGACTTGTGCAGAAAACTCATACTGGCTGGTAGGGTGGTAAGAAGAACAAACATTTTGCTGTCACAAAAAAGAAAGCTGAATGCAGTTCTCTGAACTGTAGAGAGTGGTCCCGCTTTCTTCATCTACCCGCCTTAGCTGTGCTACGTCACAGCAGTGCTGGGGCAGGGGAAGGTGGCCTGACGTTTTTAGCCGCTGGTAAAACCACTGCTGGCCAGGACCAAATCCCAAGAATGGATGGAATCACAAAAGAGTTTTAATTTTTTAAATGATATATTTTTTTTCTTAATGCTTCCTCTTTATATTGATTTTCAAGACAGATGTCTGTGTTTGGCTACACCTATGTTACTAGAGACCTGTAGACCTTCCTAGGTCTGGGTCTGAGTGTTCGTCTAGCCTTTATCTATTGGAATGAGACCTGGACATCGCCTTTTTTGCCCCTGTGCATGCTATTTCTCATTTCTGAGGAACCTTGCTTTATAAACCTGGTGGCAACGGCACTGCAGTCCCTAGGTCCTCCAGTAGGGTGGGTTTGGGGAGCAGGAGCAGAGGGGGGTTTATATTCAGGAGCTCAGCGAGGAACCCAATCTCTTTCAAAACAAAAATTTTGGAAAAATACAATTTTTTTTTCCATTTTAAACTGAAACCAGAATTTGCTTCATTCATTTGCCTTCAGCTCAGAGGGCTTGTCTGTGGTTTGAGGTTAAAAAAAAAAAAGCTTCATGATAAAATGATGAGAGTTTACAACACTGCTAATGTTCTAGTATCTAAGCGGTTGTGACATGATTATGCTCCAGTCAGCATGTTAAAAGTGGTCTACTTTCTGCCACTCACCTGTCCCTTGCTTGATTCCATCTGTAATTGCTTAATCAGGTGTCCTAAGCACGTTGCATATAAGAGAGGTATGTGCTAAAACCCTTTAAGCGTATTAGAATAAGGTGTTTTTACGATAGGAAGCTTTAATTTTAACCAAACCACTGACCTTGCAATCTAGAACAATGGATTTACCACTCATTAAAACAAGTATGACTGATTCACGTTCTATAAAATGTGTTTATATACTACTCTGGTGATAGATAACTGTAGGATCACATATGGACAGTTACTGAGGAGGAACCATCTTTTAGTAAAGGGAAAATTTTTTCAAAAGTATTAAAGTGATGTACACTAACAACCACCTCTATGACAACATAAAACCTTTGTAACCTGAAGGTCTTTTTTATTTTTTCAAAGATTTTTAATGACTTTAATCTCAGGTGACTATAATTTCCTCCCTGCACTTTCCCTTCCTTCCTTGTGCGTTTTCTGACTGCACATGGTTTGCTGTGTGTTCAGTTGTCTTCAGAGGGATTTGAAGCTGCTCAAATAGCGTTAGCTAATGTTTGTACAGCTTAGAAAGCACAACATGCAAGATACAGGTCAAGGATTTGTACCAGGTGGAGAGGTAATGTCTATAGCTATTTATATGATGGGCCTTCTATTTTCAAAAGTTGTCAAGATTTGCAAAATTTGGCTAAATTTCTAAGGTGGAATACACTTCCAAATGTCAAAGTTCTTCATAAAAGAAAAAAAAGTGAAATAAATGCACCCCAATATTTAGTGGGGGTGTGATAATGATTCATACTAAACATTTAATTTCAATAAAATAGGAATTTTCCCTTCATCTTTGAATTTTTAATATTTTGTTATATTACAACATGGGGTAAAAAAATAATCAAAACAAAGCTATTTCAAAATGAGTTATCAAAATTCTTTACCTTAATATATTATAATTCCATTGTGGAATTTTTAGCTGATATGTGTACATTTTTTTTAAGTGATCCAATTTACCCATTTCAAAAAGTATTGAACAACTGATGGAAGAAAAATCCATCATAAGCTCTCAAATGCAAATAATTTGCCTCTGTCTCAGGCACCTCCAAATCTGGGAAGCCACAGTATGTGCTTCACCTTTCCATATGTTCTTCCTTAGTTACCTTCTTCCAGCTGTTTCTGGAGACAGGATACTCTGTTAGCTGGGTTTTAGGCTTGACACACTATGGCCTTTTTTACATTGCTGCATTCTTTCTGTCGAGCAAATCTGTTTTTGTGAAATTGCATATTCTATGGGAGTCGAATTCCATTTAAAGCTTCACCAATCCATTCTGCTCTCTAAAGTTACGGTTAAAAAAATCTTTCAATATAAACCTTGCTTTAAGCCATTCTATAACTGCCTTACCTTGAAAATTGTCAGACTTATTCTGAAGAGAAAGATGAAGTGTTTCCAAATTGGTTTTAAGTAAAAAAAAGAAAAAAAAATTTCTCAAGTTTTAGTTTTCAGTTTTGGCTTCTGAGTATTATTGCTTTATGTTCTTTTAGCTCAAAGTCAGCTTCTTGTCTTCCCAGACTGAAAGCACCCTTAAAACATTTGACTTACTATTCCTTAAAGAAGGGGAAAGTAAGATTCAGAAGTTACTAATGATTTTTGTTTTGGATAACTTTGGCTTGCTTCTGTGAAGCACAAATCCCGTACTTGCACTTCAGGTTGAAAAGGATGAGACAGTGAAATCTGAAAGCTCATTTTTAATGGCATAATCCAGCTGCAAAGAATACGTGCTTGGGAATCAACACGTCCTCTCCAAAACAACCTGCTGACACACCTGGAGTGACTTGAATGCTAATGGGGTGCAAAAGCTGAGCGTGGTAGATATTCCAGGAACTGGTGATGGATCCGCCAGGAACTGCTTCCTCCATGAGGATGCCCAAAACCATTTCGAAACTCTCATATCCTCTTTCCAGCTGAGCGACACAGTAAGTTAAGCAGCTGTGGTTCTCAGATGCCTATTTACGATTCTGGGTTCTGATTTCCTTGAATGCTGGAAAAAACGCAGTCACCATCACAAACTGGTCTGCATGAAAGACAGATCCAACAGAAGCCAAAGGAATAGGGCGACTGTGGAGAGCAGGACAGGAGTGTAAGGAAGTAATTGTTAATTCAGCGCATAGTGCAGGTGAGCGAGGGGAGCAGCAGAAGTGTCTGGATTTGAACTGATCGGTAGCCCAAACAGCAGGAGCTCCGCGGGACCATTTGTTGATGCTGAAATCCTGCTGGTGTCTAAGGCAGCTGTTCTCCCTCTCCCTCTGTCCCTTCCAGTATGATGCACAGCGTGAAAGGGGACAGCATAGCACAGCGTTTTATTCTCCTACTTTTCAACACTGAATATAACAAAGAACATGCCGTTTATGAAGTTCCTTTCATTAGCAGACTTCTGAAATTCTTCTAAAGGACATATTTGGTTAATTCCCTACTTACTCTATCACTTAATTGCAGTTGTAGACTTTGATCATAGCAATCACTAGGAAGTTCCAAGTGATGCAAATTTTTATTACTTTGTGCCTAAAGTATGGAAGGAATTGGATTTGTAAGCAGAAATCACATTTTCTACCTGAGAAGGGAGCTGGCAGGAAAGCTGCACAAAACTGTTCAGAGAGACTGAAGGATGCAGACTGATTTCTGTGATTCTTGCCCAAAAGCTAAAATAATGAAATAAAAGCGAATCAGTCATGGAATTATCGTGGGGCTTGCAGCCATCTCTCTGCTTTATTGGCACAAATGGTATATTCCTCCCTTTCCACCCATTCTTGTTTGTTGATTGAGATTAGTAGCTATTGGAACAAGGATCACCTCTCATCCTCAATACCAGCATTCTGCAATCTTCTTTTCTGCCATTTTTTGGCTCTTAGACCGTACTGTAATAAGTATGATGAGCAATAATGATAATATGTAGGGTAAATTCATTTTCATGTCTTAAATGCAGTTTAAATACGTTTAACAACTGTCTTTAAAATAAAATTTTAAACCTTTACTTGTCCCTTATGATGGTTAATACTGAATCTGATAAATCTGAGTGGGTGGGTGTTAAAAAACATTTAAAAAAATAAAGATTTAAAGTATTTGTAGTATACTACAGGGTAAATTGAATAAAAGATTCCTTCTCAAGCTCACTGCTACTGTCTGCAATGCACCAAATGGAGTTGCTAGAGCAGTATTTGTGTTGAGCAAATCTTTTTACAATTAAGCATATATGAAGAAAGTGTGATTTAAGCACAAATCTGGAAGTCTGACCCTCCTTTCCACTATGCATCATTTGGTGTTTCTGTCAAAGGCTCAGGAGTCTTTCCTTGGATCCTGTGTGATGTTATTTACACGTCTGAAACCAGCAAGAGAAATTCATATGCAGAATGTGAGAGTTTATTTCAGGTGACACGGTAAAAGATTGTTCAGAATATACCCAAAATGGATGAATCAAATCCATTAGTTTAGCACATATTCCTATTACTCAGATAGAAAACTGTTGATAGTGAGTGGAAACTGATCTTTGGAATATTCATTAAATCAAATGTCACTCAGCTAATATTATCAAAATGATCAATGTAAGTGAAAGTATAGATGTAGACTAGTTCTTAAAAACCGCAAGTACTGAATCTCTTTTTTTTTTCTATCAGTAGAAAGGAAGGATAGAACTTGATTCCTAGTGGATCTTAAAATGTGTCTGTAGTTTCCATTTTAAGGACAACAAAACATGCTAAACAATTTCAGAGCAACTCTGCCTGGTGAGATTCCACAGCGCTCAAGTATTTTAGTGTTCTGATTTCCCATCAGTCACATTTATTCAGTCCTGGAATAATCACAGAGCCCCTGGCCACTGTTGAGATTATTCATGAGAGACTGCCGTGGTTAAGAAAAATTGTTGAATGATGAAAGCAATTGCTGGAAAAGTCTGTGCTTGGTCCTACCTCCATCATTTTTAATGTGTACTTTCGTCTCTGGAAAAAAAAAGTCAGGAAGCCTAGTAGGAGGACATTGGCTGTTCTGACAGACCGTGCTGCTTCTCTGGCTGTACGGCGGCGTGATGTGTTTATTCAAGTTTTGATTTTGTCAGGCTTAATCAGTTTGGTCTGCTTTTCTTACTGAGACAGTGACTTGTAGGTAACTTATCTGTTTCAGACACCATTGGAATAAATTGAGAGACATTAAAAGAGAGTCTCCACCTCAGAGATTTTGCTACTTACTGAAACGCTAGGCAGAAAATGAGGATTTCTTTATTTCAAGCTGTATTTTAGGAAGGCTATTGAAAAGCAAAGTGTAACGGTATAGGTTTTCCCGGAAACTTAAAACCCATCTGTCCATTGCCTGCCCTGTGCTAGACAAGAGCTGGATGATGCCTGTTTGAGAAAGCTGCCCTCTGTGGTGGCTTTTGTTGTTTTTGATGCTGTTTACCGGTGTCTATAGGGAACAACTTCCCCAAATATTGCTTTGGCTCCCAGGGCTTGTCTGTGATACCCTTCTATCTGGATGTATTGTTTTCAAAGAAACACTCAGCTTCTGCTGAGATTTTACTTAGCCACGAATACACTTACAAACAACCAGCTTAAGTAAAACTAAAGATTCACCCCGCTCAGTAAAGGCAAATACTGACTTCTTGGTTACAGAGTCACAAAAGTGGAACATAAACACAAGCATAGGATCAGAACCATAGCTGTAGAGTAACTTTTTCTCACTTTGTGTGATGATGAAATCCCACCATCTCTGTTTTCACAATTTTCTGCCTGGTTCTTTTATGAAGGAAGTAGTTTTGGTAACGTTATCCAATTATTCTTTGGAATAGGATTGCACAAAACTAATGTAACAAGTTCAGTTCTTTCCCTTTTCTTGGAGATTCTCTGAGTTTGTAATCTTCTTGGGCTGTCTATCCACTGTGTTACTTAAATGACCTCCTAGCTAGCCATGATTTTTCCAAGACTGCTGAAGCACCTTACAAATTGCAAGTAATAAAGCCCATTCATCATACCCACTTCCCTAATGTATACTTTCTCCTTTGCCATGAAATTATAACAGAGATTGTGCATGCCTTAACGTTCATATTGACTCCCGACATTTTATCAATTGTGTGCTTCTGTTACTATGCCAAGTACCAGATCTGCAAGGCTGTTCAATTGGTTAAACATGTAGATGGGAACCGAGTGAAATTTTCAAAAGTGCCTTGATATTTAATTCAACCGAAGTTACAGGCAGTACATTATACTTTATGGAAGAATGGGGTGTGATATGCTGGAAGTTCCAGATGCCTGCTTGTTAAAATTCTTCATGTCTTTGCTCTGCTTTGCTTCACAGTCTGCTCTTCCCAACCTGCTCTTCAACTCCACAACTTTGCTTGACTTTTTGCTCTCTCTCAACTCTCTTTTAACTTAGAAGTGCAACCAGGGAACTTTTTGCGACCTGATCTATGATTAACTCCCTCTACTTAAATCACTTCTTAAAATACTCCTTTTCTAGTTAGTCCGTAATTGATTGTGTCTACAAAGCATTTTTTACCGCAGGTATGAAGGACACTATATACAAGCAAATTGCATTGTGTCTATAATTGTATTTATTTGTGTAGCTTGCTGCACAGTCGAACAACAGTACTGGGTTTCAGAAGTAGATCTAATACATCAGGTAGATTAACAGCAAGGTATCAGGCTAATTGTATATTTGAAATTTAAGAACACAGCTAGTAGGATACTAATTCAGTGTATGATTAGAAGTCAGCTCTTGAGCTAAGACAGCAAAATGTATTAAAAATAGTACTTTCTCTTTTCTGTGCTTTATGAGCACTTTGTCCTTTGGGTTTCTTTTACTGGATTTAACAAGAATGAACTTTTCTCCACTCCGTCAATTCAATAATGATTTAATTGACATATTCTGTCATATAACCCTATAACCTAAACTAGTCTGACTAACATTTTTGAATTTAAATGATATTATGACATCTAACTCCAAGCAATGAGTTGGTACAGAGTAGCTATTTTTCAAATGTTCTAAGCAGTAACTTGGAAGAAATTAGAAGTAGAGTTCTCAGGCAGTATGACATAGAACCTACAGAGAAACGCAATATTCAGTCAGAAAACAAACATTAGAGGAGAAATTCTCCTCTAGTCAGGGAAACAAATCTACTATTTTTCTATTCAGTATGTGATTTTTCTAGATTATACACAACTGAGCTTTCCTCGAGTACATTAGCTAGAGAAGTGGTTCTTATGAGTGCAAGATGTTGCTTTTCTCAGTGTCTAGTTTCAAATGTTGAAACAGCAGAACAAATGAAAATAGCATTATTTATCACATTGTTTTATGGTATTAGCCTTGAATGGACAGAGGCTGGATGCCTTTTGCACTAGAAATGATATAAAAATGAAGAGCCTTACTTACATAAAAATGAATGCCTTACTTTATTCTTAGTCTAAATAGGCAAAAAAAAAAAAAAAAGAAAGCAGACAGGTGTATCATTGAAGCAGGAGTGAGAAATAGGATGCTGCAAAAATCACAGCAGGTCTAAGGGCTGGATTTTTTTTTTGGCAACTGAAATCCTTTTCATAATGTAAAGGTTGAGATCAGAGAATTTTTAGCTGACTATATAAAGAATGAATGAGTTACTGTAGAGGGCATGATGCTAAAAGCCGTTCAAGACAGAATATAGACTATCCATAGAGATGACAGTAGAAAACAGAACAGTATTTGAGGTTCCTCTTCTTTGTACTTAGTGAAGGAGCTCCAATCTCTGTCTGGTTTCTTCTTTCTTTTTCTTCAAGAAAATTTAATCAAGAAAGGTAGATCCTAACAGATTCTACAGTGTTCTTGAAGAAAATGACCCTGCATTGTTTTGAGTTAGGCAAACAAGCTCAAAGGAGTCTGACATAGCTGAAAACTTGCTTATCCTCTCTTTGTCCTGCTCTCTGCGCCATCACCCTTCCATCACCCTTTCTTGGTTGCTTTCTCCAGTCATGGGCTGGCTGTAATATTTGGCATTGTCCCTCTTGGGGAGAACTGCAAGACTCATCTTCTTGGCATAGGTTTCTCACAATTAAAAACATTTAAAAATGAATAATTTCTCCCGTCGCTGCTTTGGGAGAGAAAGGATGAAGAATCTGAGAGTTAACTCTAATCACATCAAAGGGTGGGACTGTACCTACCCCCTGCGCACAGCTATCATGGCAAGGGGATCAGGGTAGGTGTAATAACAACCTTTTCCGCTGGGCTTTGGACTAGGTCCTAAATAGTTTGTACAGTCAGTGGGAGATCTGGATATGTCAGGGTGGCTGAGTCTCAGAGAGATCCCAACACAAAGGCTTTCTACTTAGAAAGAGGTATACACAGCAACATATGGCAGACTAATTAAAACAGGTAATTTCCAAAGCTTAGAAAATGGAGTTTTAGTGCCAAAGTGGGAAATTATTTTCTAATCTCATCTCAAAATCTTACAGGTCATCTATAAAGGAATACTTTGTTAATCATCAGTTTTGTTTTGAGATATTTTTTAATTTTTCCATGTTCTTCTGGAAAGACATAACTTTTAAAGAACCGCCTACATATGCTAAAAGCTGCTGGGGGCAATTTTATATCTATGAAAAAACCCAAAGAACTCCTATCAAAAAAGAAATTATTTTTGGTAAAGTGCAAACCTCAAAATTAGGAAAAACCCACTCATTATATTATTGGAAATGTAAAATGACAGTTTCCTCTGTCTGTTTGTTTTGTGCAGAATATAGAATAATTTCTACCCATTTCACAGCGCCAAAGACACACAACTGCAATGAGTTGCATAAGCTCCAGGCTTATTGATGAATAAAAAGGTTTCCGAGATTTTGTGCTTTTTGAGAAGTACAACACACAAGTCTGTAAAACAAACTTATGACAAAAATTGTGATTCAGCCTGGGTGAATTACACTTCTTGCTGTTCCAGGCTGTCATTATAGAGACAGAGCTTGTAGTTAGCCTCTCTGCGTTGATTGTGACTCTCCCAGGTGGTACAGTCTTCCAGGGAATTATCTTCACCTGCAGCACCTGCTATCTCTAGCTGTTCGAAGTAAATTGACAGCTATCCATCCTTAATGGGCTTCTCAACTACCAGCTGCAATCCATCTCAAGGGTTTTTGGCAGCTGTGAGTATCCACAACCAACCAATTCTTTTTTCCTGTGTGCTGCTTGTCCTGTGATTGTACACAACTGGAATTGAATTCAAAAAGTCAGTGTGCACGAGTAAAATACCGCTTGTTACACGCAGGACAAAATTCAGAAAGAAGATCTGGTAAGTGCAATGTTATTTACATTTCTCCTTAGCCCCACTTTTGGCTCGTTTCTCTGGCCTTCTAATACTGGCATGTTACCCTGTGCAGAGGCATGTTGCCATCCTAACAGATGGGTGTGAGTGTAGGTGGCTAGGAGGACATGTTTGCTCATCAAATGTGTTTGTTGAAAGCAGTATTACCAGCCAGATACATTGGATCAGCTGTTCATCCTGGGCTTTTATAGCTGTGTTCAAAACGGCTACTCTGATAAAAAATGCATTAAATCATAAAATAATTAATTGTTTACAACCCTTTAAAATGTGGCTTTTTTAGCTTGGGAGAGTCAGCATTTTTGTTTCCTAGCGGGTTACAACATTGGTATTATAACTAATACACGGTTTAAAAAAATCGTCTGAAACCACAGAGTGAACTGTACCTCTTGGGGGACTAATGATACCACAGGTAGATGGTACTGAGCAAACCTGTTGTAACGGAGGCCATTAGTGGTATAGAGCGCATCATTACATTCTATTACATTTTTACTTTTGTACCTTAGACTCAATTACTTAGTACTAGTAGTAGAGTCATTTGTGGAGCTATATTTAGTGAAAGCTGGAATCTGCCTTAATTAGTGAAGTATCACAGGACACGCATTAATCAGTGTTTTTTAACTGTTTTTCCCCTTTCTGTTCCAGTAGAAAATGTGCCAGATAATAAAAAGTGCTGTTTGGTTATTCTAGACTGCACATACTCAATAATTAGCAGTAATGTTAAAATTTTCCCATGTGAGATACTTCAGCTGAATTTTTAGTACGCGGTGCCGCACTAGAAGACATTAAACAGGACAGTCAGCTAAGTGAATTAGATCTGAGGTGAAAAGCTGTGGTTGCCACGTGGTTCCTGTCTCAGCCGCCTTTCCCTAATGCTCTGAGGTGAACCAAGGGCTTGCAGAGCTGGAGACGTACTAGAAGCACATAGTTAAAAATGTAAGGTAACATCATTCATGCATACCATGGAGCATCTAGCTTCCCCTGTTTCTTCTTCAGCCCACATAATTTTTCCCGCTGTCTTTTCAAGGAAGAGCTGAAATGCAGCAAAGATATGTAGGGCAGGGGGTAACAAATTGCTGTCCTGAGCTGAACAATTTTTTTTTTTTTTTTTTTAGATTTAGATGCCATGATCAGGCTGTGAAAGAAATACCGTGGTTCTTACAGCTCCCTACATCACTTATGTTGTTCAGTGTGACAATAATCAAAATGTGGCTCCCTGACACATTCATTATCCATGCAACAAAGAGTATATAATGACAGAGCCTGCAATAAAGAACTTTTAACCTGAGGACTGAGGAGTACAGAGATCTCCTGAGGTATACAGAGAGAAAATTAGGAAGGCAAAAGCCCAGCTGGAGCTCAACTTCGCCACTAACATTAAGGACATCAAAAAAAGCTTTTATAAATACATCAACAAAAAGAAAGCCATGGAGAATCTTCATTCCTTACTGGATGTGGGGGGAAAGTTGCAACCGATGATGAGGAGAAGGCTGAGATACTTAATGCCTTCTTTGCCTCCGTCTTCAATAGTCACACCAGCTCTCCCCAGGGTGTTCAGCCTCCTGAGCTGGAAGATAAGAACGGAGAGCAGAACAACCCACCCATAATCCAGGAGGAAGTAGTCAGTGATCTGCTTCTGCACCTAGATGTACATGAGTCTATGGGTCCAGATGGGATTCACCCAAGAGTGCTCAGGGAGCTGGCGGGAGAGCTCACCAAGCCTCTCTCCATCATTTATCAACAATCCTGGTCAACAGGGGAGGTACCAGATGGTTTTTACCAGATGATAATTTAGACATAAACTTTGAACAACTGAGCCCTAGAAAATGTCCTTTCTTCTTTGTTTTTCTCTCTCTCTTTTTTTTTTTTTCTTTTTTTTAAACTGAGAATAAAGGTAATCTGCATGATAAACTCAGGTCTAGCCAACATGATAAACTGTGACTTAGAGTCCTATGAATCAGTTCCTGAGGATCAAATTGGTCCTATTTTCTGAATGAGACTTCAAACCCATGTTCTCAGAAGTGTGCAACCTCTTGACTCCCACTGTTTGGACAAGCCCTGTGCTCCCTGCTCAGTATGACACTCTGTCTGAAGTCTGTTTGAGCCTGTACATGGCTAGACACATGCTGAAACAAGTTTGATGGATTATGATTATGATTTTCCTTATGCGTCAATTACCTGAAGTGTAAAGCTTGGATAAAAATAGAAATATGTGAAGCACCTGGGTGCCTCTTGCAGCTCAGGGACGTAACAATTACCTAGCTCGGTACTTCAGAGGAAATAGGAAACCACTGAACCCTTCTTCTGAAACTGAAGGTGAATTAATGGACATAAATGAAACCTTTTTTTGAAGCTGATTCAAATGTGGTTTGAGCAAACACAACCATTTATTTTCTGGAGACATACATAAGTAGGTTTATTACAGATATTGGCTAGTTCTATAAAGGCAAATGGAACATTTGTCATTACTCCTGACCTGCATTATTTTTCTTCTGTACTGGAATATCTCAACCTTGATTTTCTGCAATTAGAATTGCTAGCTGATATTTCTAGAACTTGCTTTCTAAATGGAGCAAAGGATGAATAGCGAATGGGCAGAGAAATTCTGTTCTCCTCATAAGCCAAGGGATTTTTCCCTGGATATGTTTTGTATGTGCTGGAAAACGTCAAGCAACTACACCAGAACGTGCTTTGCTGCCTTTTCTCCTTTGGCACGTACCTTGCAGTAAGCGCTGTTTTTCCCCATCTAAATTGCCTTCTGGGTTAAAAAAACCTCCACATCTCTGTTGAGTCACTGGGAATTGTTTGACTCTCTGTTTCTTATTTAAATACTTAAACCTAAGTGCAATATCTTCAAAATCCTGCCTGCCTTGCGGGCATTTAAAGTTCAGTAGGTAAGGCCCTAAATCTCTGCTATTGAATATACATCTTAACAGTTGTGAACCACTGATGTTTATCTCCTGCATGATCCTAGCCAGGATTTACAAGCTTGGTCCTATGTCATGCAGATCATATTAGGAAAAGGTGAAGGAAGAACCGTTGCTGGAACTCCCCTTCCTTCTTTCTTAAAGGTTAAATTGCCTGTGTCGCAAAGCTTCAAGGTCCAGCTCTGATTTGGCCCAGCTGCACAACCTTGCTCACACAGCTGAAGAAGACCTGTGAGAAATTCTGTTGAATGGTAAGAAGGATAAAACTACAGTCAGCGGTAGGAAAGCTGAGACCAGATTGTCAGTAGCTCGAAGGTTCTCAAGCTTAAAAATCAGTAGGGAAAGACAAAACGCTAAAAGGGAAGAAGTGGGCAAGGGGGAAAGGAGGCTACTCACGATCATTGGGTCACATCATTGGTGTTGGTGGAAGACAGCACCTTGGCAGTGGGGAGGAGCCATTCCTGCAGCCATGCAGGCTGACCTTCCTTGCTGGACCGGTGCCCGCCAGGCCAGCAAAGGCCCTGAGGGACCCCCTCGGGCTGGGAGCATGCTAATGCCTTGCCTTATAGCTCACTAAATCCCAGTTGCCTTCTGTGTTGCTTAACTAACAAGCTGCTGCTTTCTACTTTAATGCTGTGTATATCCTGCTTGCAGAGTGTCAGTGTCCACAGCTGAACATGCGCAAACACGCGAGTCCAAGAGAAGGGCTGGGACAAAGAGCCTCCTTGTTTAACCCAGGGAAAGGTTAAAGAAGGTGCTGGAGCTGGGGGTCTGTGTGCCTGGGGAGCTCTGTCTGGCTCATGACAGTTGTGGCAGTCTCTTTCCTTTATGTACTTCCTGCTCTTCCTGGTGTGCGAAAAGACCAAGGTGGCTTAGGTGCCACCTTCTGAGAGGGTATTCACAGGTCCATGTCCTGATCAGTGCAGATGTGTCCTGGCTGCTGGAGAGACGGGTCCCACCTCTGGTGGGAGAGCAGGGACTAAGGCACCTGCCCTTCTTCCCAGTGTGTCGCTTCCTGCAATATCTTCCGGGGCATGGAAAAGGTACCTCCCCAGGGTATAGAGAGGCTGGGAGTACTGATGTCCTCAGCATCCTTCAGGCTATCTGAACGTCTGGGGACCACTGACATCACTTCTCATACCCTTCAGGGATGCACTTACACTCTCTCCAGCATTTTCATCCTTTGAAGAAATAATGATTTCTTTCTTTACTGCAAAGTGAAAACTTCTATTTTTTATTTTTTTTTAAACACATATTTTTCCACTAAGTTTGCACTGCTTTCAGTGGAAAAAGACCTATGTCCACATTCTCTCAAAAAAAGGTGAAACTTAAAGTAAAAGAACACCACAGTGTGTGCTGCGGACTCTGAGATGAAAAATCTGTTTAAGAAAGCTGCAAAACTCACAAGTATCTTTCTGGTTCCACAGAACTTCCTCAAAAGTCATCATGCAGCCTTAGCTGTGATGTAATCTGTTATTTAAAAAAATAAAGTGGTAAAGTAGAGGGAGTGGCATAACCTTGTATTAGTATTGCTTGGATCATTTATGAAAAAAATTACCAGTTGTGCTGACTTAGGTACGCTTTATCTGTAGCCAGTGCATCCTTTTATGTTCTGTATTTTCATTGTGATTGCAGAGGGGAAGCTAACCTCCAGAATTCAGGTGGAAATGACAGCTCAAATGCCTTTGTGAATCATTCTAAGCCTCATTCAAACAGGGATGCAGCTAAATGAATGTAGATATTCAACGTCTGTATGGAAATCCCTGACATACTGGTAAATGAAAGACTGTCTTATTCTCTTTAGTGAATGAAATTATTCAGAATAGCTAAGGGGAAATGTCATTATGTGAATCAATTCAAAACTTATTGATGAACCTTGCCTCTGGTTTCAGAAGTTCTCCCCTTTTGTGCTGGAATATATGAGAATCTTAATAAATTCAAACACATTATTATGCTGGTAGGGTTTGAATTGGTCTCTAAATATTTGGAACACAGGACCCCGTTTTTTCTTAAGATAGGATTTTGTGAGTCTCCTTGTAAATGTGGTGTTTGCATCTCAATGGAAGAAGCCAGAGTTTCTTAGAATGACTTAGAAAGGTCAGCCTGTAGCCAGCTCTAAGGTCTGCTGTCCCATGGTATCTTTGATGTTTAGCAGCCATGGCTTCAGACTGTCAATTGATTTTTTTCTTAAATCCCGTCCAGCCAGCTGACGGAAATGGATACTGGTTTGATTGCAGAGTATCAACAGACATGATGACACTCTTGTCCCACCTTGGTGCTTCTTTCAGTCTACAAAACGTGAAGCAACTGTTGTTCCTACAAAGGGTCATCTTAGGGTTTGGACACAAGGGAAAGGCAATTACAAGTCTGCCCCTGAGCTACAAAAAAGGAGCTTTAAATCTGCAATGAGCATATTTGAGCTAACAAAGCAATCCCCTCTGCCTGTTACCCACCACATGCTTTGGGGACGTGCTGCTCTTTCTCTATTGCTGGACCCTTGGCGATATCAGCAGGGGGCAGCGTTTGCTCTTGTGGAAAAAAAAAATTGTGTCAGCTACTGGAATTTCACCACCTCCTGCATAAGGAACTAACTGTATCAACATTCATCAATTATCTCTGCAATCACTGCAAATGTGTGCGCCCCACTGCAGCTCAGCCAATGCCAGAAAATAACTCAGTTTTCCTTCTCTTTGCAGTAGTAATGTCAGTGCATATTTAACCTTGCCTTTTCATTGGAAAATGTTAATTAGTGGCGAGGCTTGTACTCTGGACCTGAACAGCTCCAAAGCTTTGGTGAATATTAAGCTTAATCTTCATAGCTGTATCCTGTCCCTACAGATAGTATCAAAATCTGACATATTCAGTCTTTGGGACACTTAGATCAGTTAAGTGAGCCATTCTGAACAGATAATGCATTTAGCAGAAAACTCGGTCTCAGATGAATACCAAGTATTTGCATGCCAATTTTTTAACTTGGGCAATAGTTCCAGAACCTTTTCCCCGCCTCTGACACTCTATTTACAACACTCACAAGCAGCCTCAAAAAAAAAAAAAAAAAAAAAAGTGTGGTTTCAGCACTTTTTTTTTCATATCAAAGTGATTCTTTGGAATTAAGTAATAAAATGCTGAAAGTAGATTTCTGGGGAGTGGAAGCTAGTTTTGCTTCAATTTCTTATGTTAGGTGCTGCTTTATTGCTGAAATCTTTGGCTATGCTGGTGAAAATTCATATAGTACCGGCTTAAATTTAACATGAATCTGAAACATGCCATTTCATCTTCCAGCTATTCAGAATTTATTTTACTATCTCTTTGTTAAATAGCATATTACTATAAAGTGTTTGCCTAACATTAGGTTAATAAAAATTAAAATCTGCTTGTTAAAAGTTAATTAGAGTGCTTGCGCATCATTGGATTACAAACAGGTTTTTTTCCTTTCTACTTTATCGCCTATCTCTCCCTAGCAGAGTGATAAAGTACTGGGTAGTACTTTAGAGTAGTGAGAGTAGCAGTTAAAAAAACACAAAAAAAATCCCCCCAAAGCAAACAGAAACACTCTTAGCGTTTTGAAGAACATAAGTTATTTTCCTAAGGGTAGTTAGTATGTGGTTCTCTGGTACTCACCACAAGTCTGATGAACAACAGCAGAAGTGCCTCTGGATTTATTAGTTTGTCTGGCAGTTTCTGTGGTCTTGACTGATTTTACGCACTAGGACAGAAAATTCCCTTAAAACTATCACAGAATTGCTGAGGAAATTTATCAGGCTCCCTGTACTATTGGCATAGTAAAGCCTAAGAACTGGGAGTTAATCCTGTTGACTCAAAGTTCTCTTCCATGCATTTAGAAATGCTTTAAAAAAACCTCCAACTTTTAAAAGAGTATGCAGAATGTAGTACTTATCTAGACATTATTCTAGAGGTGACTGGTAGGGACTTGTAATTATAGCATCTTGTTTCAGATTTTGAAAGGCTGTCAAATATCTCTTAGAAACTTTTTAAGAAAAACATCTGTATCCAACTGAATTTCTCTTCTGAATACTTTGGCCAAGGTAGTAAAGCCATTTCCAAGAGCAACAAGAGAAAACACCAGTGATCTTACGTTAAATGCCATAGATTCCCTGTGGTATTAGAGCAGAAATAGGTATTTGGCTGGAAGCTGACCTTTGGGTTAGAGATCTCCTTTCTATCTGTGAAAATCTACCCAAATCTGGCCAAGACACAAACTGTCAGACCTTTGAGGACTAGTGTGACAGAAGAAAGTGAGCTTGAGAAAAGGTAGTAATTACCTGCCTGTCTGTATTCCCTTTCTGAGCACTGAAATTGGGCATTTCATTCTTCAAACTCACTATTTATGTCTCAAATAACTGAAATTATTTTTTTTTTTGGAGTGAATAAGTTGGTTGATATTCTTTGATTTAAAGTATGGTTAGGTTCTGTTTCAGGCAACTAGATTTAAGATGTCTTTAACGACGTAAAAAAAGGCTGTGAACAGCAGGAGAATGTGCATTCTTAATACAGTTTGAGAAGAAATAGTGCTTTTTACGATTTGGGAAAGTATGAGATGACAAGTGGTGGTGTTGCATCCTGCACATCCCATGTGTGGAATGAGAGCTAACTTCAACAAGAGCAAATTGCTTAGTGTTTGCTTTAATCTCTGTAAAGGTTAATTTTCTGGGAATGGCAGTATTCTGAAACCTCTGTGATTTATGTATTTATTTATTTGTTTATTTATTTATTTATTTATGTTTGCTGCCAGTCTAGACATGAACTATTGTTGGTTCTGAGGCTTACAGAGAAAGAAAGCACAGTCTTCCACCCCTTCATCCTTCCTCTTTCCCCTTGCAGAGAGCTCCAGCAGCGTGTCCACCTGGAGGAAACATTCCATTGACATATGGTAGATAAAGGCGGGGGGAAATTTTTTTCAGGGAGACTTCACTTCAAATACTGTGCATCGGTGATCTGAGATCTGTCTTCATCAGATCTCTTCTAGGAGGGAAAACTCACCTTTTTCATCACAGAAGGAGGCATGAAAACATCTTGTCAGAAGAACTCCCCAGAGAAGTTCATTTTCTCTTGTCCAAAACATGTGAAGCAATAACTGTATTATCCAAAATAAGAAAATAAGTTACAAACTCACAAAGCAAAAAATGAAACAACAAAAAAACCCTAAATCCCCCAAACCTTTACTTAAAAACCTTAACCTATACACTACCTTTTTGATGTGCTTTGGGTAGCTGAGAAAATGAGAAGTATACTTTGGTTCTGTCTGGGTGTGATAGAAATGGATTTGTCAGGTGTCTGGCAGGGAGGGGGAATGAAAGGCATGTACATGTGATGCCTCAGGTCCTAAAAAAGAGAAAGCAGTCCTCTCTACCTGTCATCCCCACAGGAGGAAAAAGATCCTAAAAGGAAAGAGACCAAAAGAACGAGATGCTGTTCACATCTGATAAAGAAAAGGGGTGAAGAATAAGGGAGTCAAAAGGTAGGCCTGAAACATTTAATTTGTGTATGTTGTTTATTATGCTTGAGACACATTATTACTAGCAGGAATTAATGCCACAAAATGGAAGAATTTGTGCCATTTGATCTACAGTAATTGAGGTTGGAACGGATAATAGCATTAATCTAAGACAACAGTTTGTAATCTTGAGGGCAAAAAAAAATTTCATCAGGAAGAAAGTTGAAGTCAGAGTCTTCCCTAGCAGAAAAATAGGGAGCTTTTCATTGCCATTGCAAGCAAGAGAACCACGCATAATACGTGTGCTCTGTGTGCTTTTTGTTGAGGAGCTCAAGTCAGAGAAGCAGAAATTGCCAGCAAGCCTTCACATTTCAGAGCAGCAAAGAGCTGTAGAAGGAACAAAAGCAGCATCAGGAGTGGCTAGAGGAGTGGGAATGAGCCATGACTACTGGGAGTCAGTATGTGCCTCCCTGCTCCAACCCCAGAACATCAGCAGCTTGTATGAAACTTTGCTCCTCAGCCAGACAGTTGAGGGAGCCTTGAGATCAAACAACAAAAATTTGTGAATAAGATATTACTTCAGAAGTTGCCAAGCAACTGGCTGCTTAGTAGTTGCCCCACCTGAAATCCCCCAAAGTGAGGGTGTGGGGTACGTGCGTGGGAATAGAAAAAGGAATTGCGTATTGCTATAGTTATGCTTTTGGTGAGGAATTGTTAGTTAGTTTTTTTCTGTTCTGCTAATCTCCTTGCCACTCTCTATTGTCCCTGAGTTTCTTCAGTTACTTATTAAGTACTTTTTTTTTTTTTTTAACCCCTACCCCCAAGAAATTGAGTCATGTCCATCCCAGAAAACAAGATAGTTTCCCATTACTTGGTGATGGCAGGATGTTCGTTATTGTCCTCTAGCCATTGACCCTGTCTTTCTTGCTGCCAAACAGCTCCAGAAGGGCTTGGCTTAAGGCATGGTACTCATGGCAGCTTGCTGGCTGAATAATGGTGCTAAATTTGACCCTAAATTTAGCATTTAGTTCAGGAGAAGGCTTAGTTTTAAGTTCAGTTTAGGTCAGTATAAGTAAAAGTATGGGAAGCAATTTTTAAAATTATTTTTTATTTTTAAACAAAACCAAGGTGAGGAAAGATACTCATCTGGGACGCATCAAGCTAACTTTTGGAATTGCCCATTGTGGGCAGCACAGCTGCCGGCTTGTTAATGAAGATCTTCCCTGGAGGCTGAGGATAACCAATGTGATAAATCTGAGGCTGAGAAAGGACTGAAGCTCCTTATCAAGGAGAACTACTGGTTTGATTTTTTTTTCTTTTTTCCCTATCTTGTCTCCCTCTCCTTTTCTTTTTCCTTTTTTTTCTTTTTTTTTTTCTCCTACCTGGGCTACTCAGTCCTGTGACTGACATGTTTAGCGTTTATGATGATGTTAGGTTTACTTGAGCTTGTTCAGGGAGCATTGGGAATCTTGGATAATTTGTGAGTAAAGGCCTGATTTGTGATTCCTTACTGTATTTTGTTCTAGTCTAGTAAGAATAAACTGGTATTAACATTCAGAGTTGTATTTAGTTATAAGTTGGAATTCAAATAAACTAATGGAAGAAGAGCCTGTGCATTAGATTAAAAAATGATTGAAGCTCATTGCCCTTCCTCTCTGTGAACAAACAGCCTATCAGAAGTACCATGAACCTTACAAGTAGGATACGAAGGAATCTAGTCCTATCCAGAACCCCAGAATTAGGAGCTCGTACTCTCAGTCTGCAAGCAGAGTTAACTTATTAAAGTATGTCAATGAAATCTTAAAACTACGTCTCACCTTAAACTGGTTGCTACTTTTCTATGACTGCAGAAGAATCATAGAGTCATAGAATTGTTAGGGTTGGAAGGGACCTTAAAGATCATCTAGTTCCAATCCCCCTGCCATGGGCAGAGACATCTCCCACTAGACCAGGCTGCTCAGAGCCCCATCCAGCCTGGCCTTGAACACTTCCAGGGATGGGGCTTCCACCACCCCTCTGGGCAACCTGTGCCAGTCCTTAAATTCAAGCTGAAAATGTAATAGGCTGACGGTTGCTGGGTATATCTGAGCTGTGTAAGAAGTAAAATATGAATTGGAGGTGAAACAACTAAGCTACTTTATGTAAGGTTGAAAGGCTTTTCCAAAAGAAACGGTACAAGATTGATAACTCTTTAGAGTTAATTTTGGACAAGACTTTGCATTTCAGCTGACTACCTAATTACTTTGATTACATATGAATATCTAAGGTGATCTGTCATGCATAAATGTTCCTAAATGATTTATAGGGTTAGGTATGAATGAGGGTTAGGGGAAGATAAGTGAGTCAGGGCTAAAGGCTGGACAAAAAGTTATGAAGATATGCTGTGCTGATTGATCAGAATAATGTCCATCAGATCTGGCACTATCATTCAGTTTGATTTTTGTGGCTTGTTGAATGCTGAGGGCATGTTAAAAGGCAGTCAAGAAGACACAGACACAACATGGATCCCATAATAAAGACTGTTGAAGGAGGCTGAGGATACATACTAACTGAGAAGCCAGCTGGACGCAGTTAACAGCGCAAGACTGAAGAGTAAATGCTTTCTGTTGTAGACTTATAACTCGTATAAACTATCTATAAAGTTAGTAGTACCGATCAAAACACTCAAAGCTCTCAGGTTAACTAGAGGCGGCTCCTCTCCAGTTTTCTGCTGCTCCTGGTTTATGTTCTGGACCAATTTTTGACCTCAGGCTTAGCTAAGGCTGCAACAACTCTCTGAAGCTGGTAAATGGAATTAAGCCAGTTGGGAATCTGTCTCAACAGGGCAGCTCTTTTCTGAAGGCCTGTTCCTCATCTCCTTGTCTTCCATAGCCTAAGCTTAGCAGAGGAGCAGTGAGTCATGGTATGTCTGAAACTGGTGATTTGAGTCAAGACAATTTGGTCATTCTGGTATACATTTTTAAGTATTGTGAGAATGGTTTTGAGGAGAGGCCTTTAAATGAAATTGAAGAGAGGGTTTTCTTTCATTGCAAAGTAGTTGCACTGTGAGCTAAAGGATCTAGTTCTGAGCAATAGCTGGGGTTTATTTCCACATGAGGATCTAGATGCTGAGCGGTTGGAGCTGCAAAACCCTTCTTACTGTCTGAAGAGATCTTCAAGAGAGTTGGGACAGAGCTTGGTTGGGCAAGACCCACAGCAGAAAGTTGAAACCTGGTCTATGTGATGGGGATGGCTAAGCCTGGAATAAGAGTTTTGATGTGCTAAGCCAGAGGCTTGAGAGCAGAGCAAGGAAGTGTTTTGAAGTAGCTATCTTTAGGTTTCAGGTCACAGATAAGCTTGACCCTTACTTTGAAGCTGGCTGATGTGCTATGCTGAACGTAGGGCTGCACTTTATGAACCAGATAGCCCAGAAGGGAGGAGGCAGCTTGGCAAGAAGGAAGATTCCTAGTTAAGGTGAGGAGACACGGTGATTTTGTAGGAGTTGCTGTGTGTAGCACTGCCAGCAGATATGAAGTAGGAGGTTTGGCAAGGGCTTGGCTTTTGGATTTTGTTTGTGAGAAGCTTCTGCGAGATTTCTCTGAGGAATATCCATAATAAAGGCCATAAAGACAGGCAGAGTTGTCCTAGCTGTGAGATGGAAAGTTTTTGAGTTAGGCTCTGTGGCTGGCCCTGAGCTACAGCTAGGTATAGGGTTGCAATGAAGGCTTATCCATCTGCAAGTTAAACAGTTGCGGTTATGGTAAATATTAGCTAAATAAGGATCTCTCTTAAAAAAAACAACCAAACAAAAAACCACAAAAAAACCCTCAAAAAACAAAAGAAGCCCTTAACTACCTACCTTACTGAACTATAACCCTCGCTGTCACCATAATGTGAAGCTTGATCTAGAATTACTTAGGTCAAGCCTAGTGCATTAAAGTAGGTCAGATAAGAATTTATCAATTCAAGTGAAGCCTGTATAGTTTGTCTCTTTAAAGGTCTCCTTAGTACCACATTGTCATAGTTTAACCCCAGCCTGCAACTAGGATCACACAGCTGCTCACTCACTTCCTCCTCCTCCCCACCGCTACTCAATAGATAGGATAATAAGATATAGTTTTAGCCCTGTGCTTAATGTGGCATTTCTCCTCAACTTCACCAAAGGCCTCTTCTCAATGAAACTGAAGACTCTAGCTTCCCAAGCAATAACTCTATCCTTGTATTTTAACACAGACTTAATTTGTATTCTGTACCTCAGACCCATGGGAACTGCTTAAAATAATTGCTCGAGCCAGTACTTGTTTAAGCTTTACCCTGAAAACCTGTTTTTGTTGAAAATATAATATAAGAAGATGATAATAAATTCTGAATCCTAATTCTAAGGTTTACCATGAAGCAAGATTTGTTTTATATGAGGGTCCAAAGTAACCATCAGCCTTACAATTAACAAAATGGTTCAATTTACAGTGTTCTCAACTCAACCTGAGGGCCTGCTCTTGACAAAGTGTTGTGGGTTAACCCCACCAGGCAAAGCCACACACAGCTGCTTACGTTCCCCCCCTTCCTCCTCCCCTAAGTGGGATGAAGGAGAGAATAAGAAGGGAAAAGTGAGAAAACTCATGCGTTGGGATAAAGACAGTTTAACAAGTAAGCAAAAGCCATGCATGCAAGCAAAGCAAAATACGGAATTCATTCACTGCTTCCCACCAGTAGGCAGGTGTTTAGCCATTTCCAGGACAGCAGGGTTCCATCACACATAATGATTACTTGGGAAGACAAATGCCATAGCTTCAAGCATCCCCTCTTCCTCCTTCCTGCAGCTTTTATTGCTCAGTGTGATGGGATACCCCTTTGGTCAGTTGGGGTCAGATGTCCCAGCTGTGTCCCCTCTCAACTTCTTGTGCACCCCAGTGTACTTGCGGGGCAGCATAAGCAGAAAAGGCTGTGACATTGTGCAAACACTGTTCAGCAACAGCTAAAATATCAGTGTGTTATTAACACCATTTCAGCACAAATCCAAAACATAGCCCCATACACGCTACTATCAAGAAAATTAATTCCATCCCGGCCCAGTTAATACTACTGTCCCTCAGCCTCTACCTGACTGAAGCCCAGTCCTAAGCCTAATGAACAGAGGTCAATCGTTATTTGTCAGTAAAACTTTATCACCTCTGTTAGAATTGGCTCTTTTGAAAAGGGTTGGATGGAGGAGACTCCAATGAACACTTTGTTTTCCCTTACTGACCCGAGTGTAGCTAAAACCAGTCCTAGCCCAGTCACTGGCCTGGTGTACCAATCACGTGACCGCCCCCTAGTTAGATATTGCAGTACGGTTTAAGTTCCTCTTTTCTTCAGTAACTTTCTTAGTCCCACAGGACTTCTGAGATTCTTCAGGAGCAAAAAAACCCCAAACCCCACATTTAGCCTAAGTTTTTTTCTGTCACTAAAACCAATGATCTCATTGATTCAAACTGTAAACCAAGGTTTAATACAATGCAGCCTTTTCCCTTATATGCATCACAAAAATCTCAGGTAGATACAGACATCATTTTTCTTTCTGAAATATTCCATGAAAATCTTCAGTTTTCACTTCCATACCCTGATCTCAGTTACTAATCAAGCAATCAGATCCACGTCTGAAAGAGCAATAGGTCTGTTGGTACATGTCCTTAAATTGAAGTAAAAGACCTTCCAAGATCAATGAGTAAACACAGATCTCTCAGCCTCTGCTTTGCCAACTTGTAATCTCAGTATGGTGATGAATTTTATCAAAGGCCACGTAACTGCCCCTGATTTGGAAACTAATTTCTCTTACTATCAGCCAGCATTATATTTGTAAACTTTAATGAACACACCAGTAAATGCAAATGTGTAGAGCTGGATTGGGAAGACAGTCTAACTCTGGTTTAAAATTCAAACTAAAATTAAGGTTAAACAACTGTATCTAAATTAACATTAGCAATAACACGTCAGCTCCTGTTGTCACCATTCCTCATCTTTCTGCAGCTTTTATGGAATAATCAGTAAACACACCTGTGAGCCTTCACTTTCCTGAATGTTCTTCCTAACCATAATCATAAGCTGGACAAACATGTTTTCACCGGTACTGAAAATTATATGATCAGCTGTCATCATCCCTTTTCATGGAAGATTTTTGCAGGTGTTTGGACTAGGCTTTAGTAAACCTGAATTCTATCCTAAACCTTTTTTTGTTGATTTTTAAGATAATTGGTGGTGTAGTAATGACACCTTTCATTTAGTCTTTCAGGATCTGGAGGCCTTGCAGGAGGTGTGAGAAATGTATCGTTCATCAGACACTGCTTTGAACCCTCATTTGGACTGTATCCTGAAAGATAAGTTAACTATTCTTAGCAGTCAACCTGACAAATGTTTATTCCTACTTGAGCCATCCCTCACTTCACACTGGAATGATCTGCAGGACTGATGAGCCAAGAAAGCCCTCAAGCCTTCACTCTAGGATTCTGACCCTGAACCTTGCACTTGCATAAATTGTAATTAAGATAACTACACACATGGCAGGACCAGCAATTGCACATTACTGTTAGCTCTTGTCTAACTCCTGTAAGATTCCTAGAATAGATCATAAAACTGATTCTTCAAGCTAAATTTTTCCTCACAAATCCTAACCCTATCGCTAAGCTGTATTTAAAACACAAAATAGAAAACATATCCTCATTAGAAACATTATTCACCTTTTGTAGTTTCATCAGTCAAAACAGCATTTCCAACTGTAACACTGATTGTAATCCTAACCTGAGCCTTAGGGGCTTATACCACCAGTAGAAATAGTAACAAGAGATCAGTTCTCCTCCAGACTCCATAGACAGTGATGCAGAAATAACAAAACATAGCTCTTCAACCCACGCTTTCTCCATCCCTAAGTTTTATTCCAACTTTTAATTACAGTGAGAAGAATCATATAATTTCAGAGCCCACCTTACAGTATTAGTCCCTAATCAGGCTCCTCCAGGCCTTTCAGAATCCACAAGGAGAGGCAATTCTTCAGCTTATGATCTGACTTTCAGTCCCATACTAAAGCTCAGTGGTAAGCAATGACCAGGCAAACCTGTTAGCATTGAGCTGTCAGCAGTGGTTAATCTCTACAACTGTCAACCCTCTATTTACTTGGACTTTCTAGGATCCAACATTAAACTGGCTGTAGAACATGTGCTTTCACAAATGCTCTTATCCGAGCTTTAATCTCAGAACTGACCTTTATCATGGATCAGTGAAACCAGCTTGTCCAAATTGGAGCCTTAACACTCAACTTGCAGAGGCAAAGGCTCAGGTTGCCTTTCATCCAATCTGTAAATACGAGGCTAGCAGTTATCCTTATTTTGTCCCTACAGATTTTCCAGGATCCTTGGAAGCTTTCAGACCATGATACTGAAGGCTTAATCCACATTTATTTTTAGCAGTGGTCTTAATTATCAATCAGATTTTTTTACTTGTTTACATGTAACCCTCCCTTTCTTAATTGCTTCATGCAGACAACTTCCGTGGTGTGCAGAGACTTGGCAAGCAGGACACGTCTTTGAGTATAAAGCCATTACTGGTTGGCTAATGCATACAATAGATATCTAACATTAATAAGCTACAGCGGAAGGCTCATGATCCTAATGAGACATCTCCCAAGCCTTCGACAGCCAGTGCAAATGCTGGCCCCACTTGTTCCTTGAAATTGGCTGATCCTCACTGGTTTTGAGTTTGTATCTTCAGATTCTCTTTTTAATTTTTCCTTTAAGGCCTTCCACCTTTTGAGGTCAGTACTTTTATTTTCCCTCTTGAACCCCTGATCTGCCAACTGTTACAGTTTGAGCAATTATGCTTGTCTTTTTTTTTTTTTTCTTTCTTGCCTTGCTTGCCTTTGTTGCATACTTTCTCGCTTCTTAACGAGATTTTTGTCAGTAAAACTAAGCCAAGGTCACACCACTGTGATGTACCCAGATAGACCTCGGATCACAGACAGCAGAACTCCTGTTACAGTAGGAGGTCAGTAAGCCCTTTCAGTGTATCGCCCTTGAAATTCTTGTGGGAGCCCTGTAGAACCTGTCAGTACAAAGAGCTCCTCGATGTGACTGATAAAAAGTAATTCCAGCCCTAAAATGTGACGAACAGCATCTCATCAGAGATGAGTCCTCCTCAATCAGAGGACTTGTTGACATCTGCTTTTATTGAATGCTGCCAGCATTTCAGGTTTCACAGAGTTATTCAGATTATGCTTTCTTATACATTACTAACAGCTCTAAAAATAATGATAGATCAGGAATTTTTCCTGCCCTTGTACCAATATTAAGTTGTTAGCTCTGTTCACATCATTCTTCATCTTAAACATCTATTAGCCATCAGTTAAAGAGATCTTTAGCCTGCATTTTCCCAAACCTTAATTCTAATCCCATCCATCAGAGAACAGACCAACCATCACGATAAGATATCTAAACCAGCTGGGAGTGGGGTTTAGCTTGCTCTTTGAACTGAGAAGGATCTTAAATTTGTTTAATGCATCTGAGCGCTGATTCTAGCCCAAACTGATACCTAATCCGGGAATGGTTAAGGTTACCTCACTGACAACTTTTAATGCTGGCATATCAGGACTTGGCCTTGCAGATGATAGCTGTAAAAACAGCAGTTCAGTAGATTTTGCAAATCTTAAGTCTTATCGTAACTGTAATCTTAACTTAATTCATGTTTCAGAGCATGTTTCTGAATGAGATATGAAGGTAAAAAAAAATATGCTGCAAGAGCTTGAAGACAGGTGGTCTACACAAGAATTTGTCCCAGCAATGATGCAACATATGTGAATCTGGACTATCTGTAGGTATTGTAGGCTTCACAAAAATCGATGAGTAAAAGTGAGGAATGCTGATGTGCTGGATATTGAAGTTCTGTCACCATTGTGACCTTTTCTGCTACCCGATGAGATGCCTGTTTAATCCAGTTAAATCTAGGTTAAAAAAAAAATAATCCTACAATTCCCTTTCCTAGATAAAAAATTCATTATGCAAAGTCTGCTTTCTAAATTTGGTAACTGATAATAGTGGGATTACCGGAGTCCCTTTTTTTTTTTGTTCTTTTTTTTGGATTTAAAAGATAGAAAACCACAAACACTAGAAAAGTCTTGGCTACCTTTTTAAAAAAATAGAATGACTATAAGGTAAAATGAAAAGAACTGTACATAAGCTCTTAAGTCTTGAATAAGACTCTTGTCACGCAAAAGCACCTGGTGAATAATAAAATTTCCTAATATCTAATTTTTAGACAGCAATTCTATGGGCTGTAATCAGTATAGATTGCTGAAAAGTATTTCTGTCCCATGAGACATTTCTGGGACATGTGATTGTCCCATAATTGCTAAATTCAATGTAGTATTTTTTCAGGGGAAAGTCAAGATCTTGTTTCCTTACTCTAAATATTCTGAAAGTGGTTTTTTTTTTTTGTTTGTTTGTAGTCAATATTTCAACTTCATATCTTTACTCACATATAGTTGTGTTTATAATGGCTAAACTAATAGCACACATTGCTGGCAAAACAGTCAATACATGGGGAATTGACAGGTTGTTTCTTCAAGAAGCTAAACTGATTAGAGTCAAGTACAGTTTTGGTGCAATCTTATTTACCGATGAGGAATTAGATGAATTTCTGCCTCCTGACCTAAGAAGTAACAAGTAATAGGAGCTAATTTTCTTGTTCAGAAACACAAACAAGTTTTGTAGCCAGTCCTGGTACTTTCCCTCTGCTTTCTTTCTCTCAGACTAGTGATACCCATCAACTGTGCAGAAGGTCTCAATCAGACAAGCAGCTCTTGCCTCCCTTTCTTCAGACCGTTCAAGTTCTCCTAACACAGCATAATCTCTCCAGTAAATCAATTGTGAAATAAGGGCTGGCACACTGTTGTTGCTCCAAAGTTCTCTGTAAACATAACCAGCTTTAAACCTAGCCGCTGTACTAGACTGTTGCTATACCATAGGATAGGTTAAAAATATATAAATTAAGTAATAAAGCAAAAGTACATCAGTGTTCTCAAATAGTTATTTTAGATAAGGAGGAGTGAATAGGAAAAACTAAGGCATTGTCTAGAAACTTGAGAAAGGCAAAATGTGATCATTAGCTAATTAAGACCCTTGCACGAAATGAAGAGTTTGTAGGGCCTGCCAGGGACTTTCTGTGAGTAGGCAGATGTTTGAATATTCTGTCTGTAATAGCAGTGCTATATAATAGCACTATTTGCTCAGATTTATTTTTAATACTGTCCTTTTTTATGGCCCAGTAAAGCCCAACAACAATAAAAAGCACAGCCCAGGGATGTTTAGCTTCCTCATTCATCATCAGCCTCCAAGATCTTATTTTACTTTCCTGAAAGTCACAATTTCTTGAGCAACTTGCATTGTAATAGAAATAAGGCTAAGAAGGAAGTTCAATAACACAAGGTGTTTATAGGTAGGCTGCTATTTAGCTGTGTGAAACTTAAAAAATCAGAGGCTAATTCAAAGCCTTGTAGCCCTTCACACTTTGTATGTGTGTGTGTGTGTTTAGACATATATAAAACTAAAAAACGCTACTGAATATGGCAAGTCCTTGCCTCCAAATACGACAAAGTTGTTCACTTATTATTCTTCTGTTTTTAAGTTTAACTAGAAGCAGCAAGTACTTATTCATCTATACAGTGTAATGTGATCTTGTTGTAACACAGTATCTAGTGTGCAGCCACGAGAAAACTAGCATATCTGTGAAAGACAGAAGTATTTTGCATCATGCCAGTTCATTAACTTCTTCTTTGTAGTTTGATATTGATACAGAGCAGTTAAACATACATCATTAGCAAAATAACCCATCCACTAGCAAAACCAAACCAAACCACAACAACAAAACCAACTTTTTGCTATTTGTTAATGTCTGTAAGGGGCATTAACATTCAGTTCTCAGATACGGCAATGAAGCAGACACAGAAATATTATCATATAGAACAATAACTTATTTTTTTAAGGACAGTTCCATCAAAGCTAAAAAGAAATAGCTTAAACAAACACATGTATGCTTTTTTCCAAACTTCTCCATTTAAAGATGGAGGCATTATGAATTCAGATGTAATCTATTGGCCCTAAAAGTGGGATACTTAAGCTACCAAGTTCGGCATTTACTGAATAATTCAAATTCCCATCAGCGCAAAAGAAGTTACCTTTATGTTAAGTCTGGCATACAAAACAAAATGGTAATAAATTGAAGGTGACACCTCTTTTTAGATTAACTGAAAATATACTATGAGAAAACTCCCACTTCTTCCTAGACTGTGGTAATAAATGTTCCTTGTTGACTCTTTATTTTATACCAGTTCCTGTTCGAGATTTGTGATTACTGAAATGATATTGTAGAGAGTGCAGATAAGATCATATATTTTCAGGTTTTTTTAGAGCTGGATGGGTATTTTCCACGATGTTTTTTTTTTAAGCCCTTCAAGCAAGGGAATCTATATCACAATCATGAGGAGAGTTGTCAGAAGCTGTAGGGTTTCTGGAAGGCCACAGGAATCATAAGGTGAACTGGAAAGAAAACGAGGAAAGTTTCAGAGTGTGTGTGTTTTGTCAAACTTGAATCAACACTAATCTCTTCTGTGGAACTTTCTGATTTTGAGAATTAGTATTTTCTGGTAACAACCTGTTTCATTTGTTTATGGTCTTTCTAGAAAAAAGACAAGTTGTAGCTGAAAGTGCTTTAGAAGAGAGTTCTTCCTTGATCCCAAGCACATGTTATTTTTCTCACATCCCAACTCTCCATCGTAAATGTTTTTATTCATGGTACGTGATATATCAAGCTTGATGGTGGAAGTAATACAGAGTTGTATGGAATTTACTAGTAGACTGTAATATTTACTCCAGTCACTTAAACAGCCGTTGTACACAGATATACTGCCTTGTTTATCTGTACAGTTTTTTTACCACTAGGATTTATCCAGAAAGTATATAGCTGTAGTAATTGTTGTCATGTATATCTAGAGATAAGTTTTCAACCGTTTCTAACTTGGCTATCATCTGAGACAAGTACTCACAAATTACCATGATTTAGTGTGTACTTCTAAATAATCACATTTTTCAAGGTGTCTTGAGTTTTTAAGTTGTCTGCCTCTTTCAAGCCCTTACATTTATGTATCTGTATAACATAGACCTCACTGTCTTTGCAAACCAGTGTAAATCAAAAATAACTTCATTAAAATCAGTGGTGGTAGATGAGAATAAAATTATTGTGAGAGATGACTCTGCTATACACCTACATAACTCATTTTTTGATATATGGGAGGTGTAGGACATGTCACCACTATCTTAAATTGATGTCTGTATTTTATATTCACATGCCATTACTGTTGCTGAGAATAAACTTCTCTGCCCTCTTCCATGTGGCATCATACACCATGAAAGCAAATTAATTGCAGTGGTATTTGTAGGCTTGTGTAGAAATATATGCTAATGCGTGTTGCACAATGAGAATATGCTCCCAAAATGTAAGAATGGTGGAAGCCCAACGACGTGAACCGGCACTTCAGCAAACCTCAGCCGTGAGCTGTTGCTGTTGTTTGCAAGCCAGTCTTCCCTCTAGCTAATGCTCAGCACTTATGCTTCCTGGTGCTATAGCCTGGTCACAATGGGATCATGCAGCAGCCATTCCCTCCAGCAACAGAAATGGAACTGAGTGGAAAACAAAATTCGTATGTCTGAAAATTAATTCTTTTCTATCCCCCTAAGGAAGTCTAGACGTCCAGTGCTGCCCCAAAATATACCAATGACCTAAAAGTGGGTGTTGAGAATGGTCCTGTGCTTGTTGCTGAAAATCATTCCATTGGCAAGAAAATGGCAATCAAACATTTATAGGCTGCTGGGCAAGCTATGCAGTGCTGAAGTGGAAGCCTGATAACAGCCACGGGCTGAGTAAGATGGCAGAGTTTAAAACTGTGGAATTTTAAACTGTGTGTTTCTAGTACAATTTTTTTGTGAAAGTGGCAGGAACGTAACTGAGTAACATATGCTCCGTGATGAACAATATAGCAAAGGGGATGGCAGAGAAAACCTGAAAAGAAATACCGTGGTGGTGTAACTGATATCATGATGTAACTGCTAGGTGTGTTTCATAGAATAGAATAGTTCGCATTGGAAGGGACCTTTAAAGGTCACCTAGTCCAGATGTACCAAGAGAATTTTCTGAAGTTTATGAAGTGTGAGGAGCTTCAAATGAAGGTACATGTCACTCCAAACTGTTTCCTTCTCAGGCCAGGGAGATTGGTTTCCCTGTGTTATCCCTCCTCGTTAGATTTGATAATGAAAGGATTCCAGTAAGTGTGGGGAAGGTAACTGCATTACTTCACATACCTTGTGTAGAAAGAGAATATCTTTCCCCACCAGGATGGGTGGAAGTGTGTAGGTTTGGCTGAAAGATTCATCAAAATTGTAAACTTTTAATAGGTGTAGTAATCACAGGTTTATAAATACACATGCATGCACTTTTAATAGGAGTAGAAATATCTGGAAATGAAACAAAACAAAACTGCAGAAGCAATACAGAAGTAAAAAGAATAAGAAGCTTAGTAAATAAGAGCAACGCCTCCTTTTAAAATTATGACTCTTACATAAGGTATGCAGAAGGGGTCTGGTTCTGAAAAAGTGTTTTCTGCAAAGCCATGCATAAATGCATGCAACACACAAAAGAACCCATGTACATGACCTGCTTACAGCATTATCACATTGCCACGCACACGACAGTAGATCTAATCTTTGCTACAAGCACGTACCATCTGCCTGTAACCACTAAAATGAATGGGCTTGCATACAGTCAGCAAAAAATATATCAACCAAGCCAGTGTGTCTGGGCTGTGTGGTGAATAGAATCTGAATTAATTAATATGACAGAAATTAATGAATTTCAGGCGTATGTAGTTTTATGATAGCTGCATTATGTTAACCATTCATCACTGTCTTCTCACTTGGACTGTCGCAGTCACTTGTGTCTTGCTTAAAAGACACGGTGATGCCTATAGCGTAGGGATGGTCTTCCTGTGCAAATAGTCCAGAAGGATTTTAGCCCTGCTTGTAGGTACCACTGCATTACAGACAGTCGATAACAGTTACACTCTGCTGAAATAACTGAATGGCAAGTGCTCTATGTACAGTTTTGCTCAGCTTCTTGTATCGTCAATGTGTAGTTGTCATCCGCCCTATCTCTTCGTTTATGACTGGCTATTTGACCTGTGGTTACAACACAGTTGGCCACACAGAGGCACCAGAAACTGAAGGTAAACGGTAAAATTCTGGTCTTGCTGAGTTAGGAGTAAAACTGTCTTTGAAATCAATGGGCCCAAATGTTCATATGACAATCACAAGCAGAGCACAGCACAACACACTTACTGCAGTCATTCCCTGGATCTCTGGGGACTCCTCTGGTTGGTTCCTTTCCTGTTTGAGTGGGGCTAGGTAACTGGGTGTATGCCTCTGGTTTTGGATGATGAATTGTAAAAGGAGGATTTCCAAAAACTGTTCAGATTTTCACAGTGGAAATACAACTCTCTGCAAGGAATACGGTTTGGGCCTTGTGAGAATCTGCATTCACTGTGGACGCTGAACAAACAGAGGTGGTTTCTACCCTTGTTCAGTCCTCTCAGGCATCATGTTCTAGATTTGACTAATTCCTCATATGAAAGATTTAGGTGTGTTCTCAGTACTTTGGTTACTGCTAGACTATACTGTGAAGCCTTGGTTTTTGTTTTTTATTCGTGACTCCTGACTATAGATTTAGATTCTCATCTCTGACATTACCAGTTTTACCTGGTTTTGCGTTTCACTGTTGACATACTGGCAAGCCCTCTGAAATCAACACCTAATATGAGTAATCATAACTGAAAATCAAAGTGAGCCAGTCATGTAGTCAATGCGTTTCTTTGCATGTTAACTTCCCTTCCATAATTCGCAGCAGACAAATGACACTCAAAAGCTAAATAGTACAGTTGCATCCAATGAGAATATATACATCTGCAGAGAGACTGTGCTAGTAAATAAACTTCTTTCCTCAGTGATCTTAGTTTATCCTGTGTTCTTGCTCAGGAATATATTCTTTCTGAAATATGAAAAGGAACGGTTTTAGAAGGATGAGAAAACAAAAAGCACCGATTCTTAGGATCTCTAGTGTCTTCTTTTCACAACCTTCTACTGAATTATACACCAACAATATTCATTGCATGAACAAGTCCTCAAAAGGCTATGGTCAAATGGTTGTCTTGACTGTAACATAACAGCACAGTCCAGGAGGAAAAAAAAGAGCCCAGCAGTTCTCCCAGAGTGGCAGACACCTTGATGAAATGTTTAACCCTGTTTTTTTAGAGTTACATTTCGCCTTAAGGCAGGACATAGATGTCAGCATGCCAACCCCACCCCAGTACTCCATCAGGACTCACATAAATTTTGGATCCTGGTCTGCCAGCTGCAGCTGCTAACATCCCATTACAGTAATGAGCCCCGTGAGCTTGCTGGTGATGGAAATGGACTAAGACTGCATGATCTGAATCTGTTCCTTTTTCTAGCCAAGAGAGAAATGGGCTAGTCTTGGCCTTTTAAATCACAGGAGCATTCTGGAAAGAAAAACAATGAAAAATCCCAATGAGCTAGGAGTGAATAAATGGACTCACGGGTTAATGATGAGCTGGAGAGGAGTATTTCTAGAGCTTTCTAGATGCCAAGACAAAAGGGAAAGAAAGAGCCTGATACTGAAAACTGGACAAAGATATGAGAATAGAGAAAAAGGAAGAGTGAGGCTTGAGAAAACATGAGGATGATGATGCAGGGAAAAGAGAACTGTTGGAAAAGGAGAGGGAAGAAAAGGGAACCAAGAATAAAATGAAAGAGAACAGAATGAAAAAATGGAAAAAGAGCAATGCAGGCAAAGAGTTGAAATGAGTTCTCCAGGTGAGAATACAGAAGGGAAGGAGTAACTGAACAGGACCACAATTAAGTCCTAAGAGCCACGTGCATTCTATTTCTACAGGGTGATGCTGAATCAGTCCTGGCAAGACTGCGTGACAAAGGGGGAAGGCAGCTCAAAGGCCTGTGCATTGACAGGGTGCAAGAGCAAGAGCAACATGTGAACTCCTTGTGGCACAGAAGGAGAAAAAAGAAGGCCGAATATTGGTCCAAAATTATCACTTTGGATATATGTAGACACATTACTGCCAGAATAACAAATATGACCAAAAAAAGAAATTGAAAGTACAACTAAACCAGCATATTTAGAGTTTTATTTCTTCAGTGCGTGTTTATACAATACTGAAAACTTGGTCAAGTGGATCTAGACTTAGCTGACTGAAAAGTATCCTGAAAAATGTAACTTACTGGCAATTTGTATTGCAGAGGAATTGTTTATTCTAGGCAATAGGGTTTAGATAATAATTTCTGACCTCTTCCCTTTAATCCAGAGTGACTGTCACCATCTTGACTTGAATATTTCCTTTGATCTCCACAGTGGCCTTTGCTATGAAGAAGTTTACAAACCTGAGAGCAGAGACTGACAACTGATCATTTTAATCTGTCCCAAACCTGGACTTCAGTGACTGTCTGAACCAGCAACATTCTTTTGGCATGGACAAATGTTACTTGTCAAGTTTGGCCATGCTTATGACCTGTTAAAGGTCTGCTGGCAGACTCTTTTATTTTTTGCAGTTCTTCTGCCATTCCTTGGGGCTAGGTTTTATGTATCTGTGAAGATGAGATCTTCATGATGGGACAGCAAAGAAAGACAGAGCCTTAATAATAACCTTTAGTATCATTTACGCATACTGGGAAATGCTTGCCAGGTAATTTTGCAAACCCGTTCAGGCAGAGAGCTGCAAAGCACTTGTATCGAGTACACACAAAATAGATCATGATTTTAAATTACTTGTTTATGGTTCCAGCAGTTGCTTATTTTTATTTTCCTATGTGTTATCAAGAATATAGGAAAGAAATTTTAGGAAATTGCTTAAGAAATAAATAACAACCTGAACGAAAGATAAAATGGATGGTTTGAGAGGAAAGCATGCGCCCACCAGTGGAAAGAATGTCACCAGTAGGACTAGTTTTGAAAGATGCCTTTGCAGTGAAAAAAGCACCTTTTAAAACATTATGCTGAGGTAGTGCTTCAACTCTGGCTTGGAGGGAAGTATGTTACCTACTGAATTATGAGCAACGTCTTCTTCAGCATCCTGTTTAAAGATGGGATTTTCTCTTGGTGCTGCAAAGGGAGGGAACGGAAGCCTTCCAATAAAAAAGATGTCAGCTCTTCAGCTGAATTGCCATCAGTAGCCTGTGTTAAAATGGTCTAAGGCATACATTTCTTTAAAGATAATATAAGGAATTTTTAAGTTATACGATATGTGTGAAATTACCGTGGAATTTGAATTGATGTTGGCCACACAGAGTGAAGGTGAGATATCAAGGCCATCCTTGACAGAATGGAAAAGAAAGGGTGTAGATGTGACGAAGAGCTTAGGGGAGGAGAAGCTGAATAGATGTACTTGTGGCTTTTGCCATCACACAATGAAGAAGAGGTCAGAAGCAGCTGTCATCCAGTTCATCCCACTTCATCCTCTGCTGTCTGCAACCCTGACCTCCTGAAAACAATTGATAGGATAGGGACATTTGGTACTCTGAAGTAATCTGTTGTTTTATGTGTCTGCCTAACTTCAAGTGGTGAGCCAGTCCAGCATACAACACATGCTCATGAAACTGCATCCTCATATATTCTGACTCTCTGGAAAAATACATGTAAACAGTGCTTAAAATGGCCTAGTACATGACAAAATAGTCGTCACCTCACGTTTGTAAACTAGAAAACTTCACATGTACTGCAGAGAAGTCTGTTCCACATGTAAACTTCCATATTTTTATTTTGAATGGTGCCTTTAGTATATAACAACACAATTTATAAAATAATATAGTAACTGGATTGTTTCAAACACAATATGGTTTTCCTCATTTAGGTTCTCATGAGCTACTTTTTTTCTAGTAATATAACATTCAGGCAGTGGCAACTTATATTTTCTATGGATTTTTTTAAACTATTGTCACAGTTCTTTATTTTGATTTTATTGGTAATCATGTTAGCTATATTTGTGGTTATGCTGATTCTCCATGTTCTTTAATCCAATATGTACTGATATTGAATTGCTACCACAGAAGACAAAAATGAAATAGACAAAATTGCTTCTTTTGGATAACTGCATAAACTGTCTGTGTTCAAAAAGAACATCACAAAGACCAGAACTTTAGCTCTTAAGCACAAGGAATTGTAAAGAGATTGGATTCTCAGAAAATTCCTATCCAAGGGTCACCAAACATTATAGATTCCAAATTCAGACCATGTGATATATGTTTAGTATATAGTCCCAGTTACTGTATAACAAATCAAGTGTAGGGCTGCTGGAACAGAAGGGTTTTTTTATAATGATGTTATAATTAAATATTTCTCATCCAGTTTCAAAACTTCTCACCTGGCTAAGTTCCTCTATATTTGCAGGTGGTTAAGCTAGAACCCATTTTGTTCTCATACTGTTGCATAATTTCCCTTAAAACTATTACTCTCCACCAAAGAGATATTTTAGTAATGGACTAATTCTGGATAAGCTGTCCTCATTTAATACACCATTTAAGTGAGCTCAAGGCGTTGGGAGAATCTGTTTGTAGAACATTAGAAAGTAAAGGGGGCTTCAAATAGAGATCAAGAGACCAAAATTTCATGCTATCTTTAGACATCCACCAGAGCAGCACTACAGATTGTGTTCCACCTGAGGTCATTCAATGTGAGATTTAGACACCGACATATAAACGTCTCTCTGTCAATACGGATCTTAGTAGAGCGCTTAGCCTTTATCCAGTTGTCTCAAAACAGGCTGCTTCCACCATTTGAGACCTCATACGGCACTTTCCCTGACGCTAGCAGCTTCCCTGGCAATGAGGACATCCTTTAGGTCCTGTAGCATATTTGCCAGACCTTAGAGAGTTTCTCATATACTCTGTGGCATCTCAAAAGGCATTAAATACTTGCCTTTAGACAACTGAATTGCATTTCTGGAGCTGACTAGCTGAATTCCTCTCCAGAAACCACTGCCTGCATCAACTGAAATGGGAAGTTAGACCCTTATGATACATGTAGATACCTGTATGCAGAAACCTACGTTTAGTTGTTTTATTTTTCAACAGAATAGTACCTTTTGTGTCAAAGATGACAGGAGGACAGGAATCTGTAATATACCTTGTTATAGTTGGTAGTGATTTGGGGAAAATCCACAGATTGTAAGGCTCACGTTAGAGCACACCTACAGGACGACTTGTAGATGTGACTATTTTGACCTGTTCCTGGTGAGATAAAGCCCTGACAGCTGCCTCTTCTGTAGATTGCCTGGCCTGGCAAAAATAATTATAAAGGCACCTCTCTGCTCTGTGTAGATTGTTTGTTCATGTTCTTGGGTGACGTTCTTCAGATGATGGTATTGGTGATGCAGCAAATCACCTATACAGTAAGAGGCAATGCAAACAGAAATAGACATTTAGACCCCTGTCTGAAATGCAGGTTACAATTTTTTCTGACAAAATTGACTCAGAAAAACAGGTTGAGATTAATTTCTGTTAACTTTCTAGATATGTAGCGGAGGTCTCTACTACCTGGCTAGTCATCTCAGCAAAGAGTATTAGTCTTCGTGGTCAATATAGAAAACACAACACAATTAATTTAAAAGTAGGTATCTGTGTTTCAGATGGCTGAGATTAATTGAAATTAAATAATCTGCAGTAGTTCTCCTCTTCCAAGGGTGTTTCCACCTTGGGAAGAATGCTAAAGACAATACCTTCTTTTCCCACAAGATTTAGTAGTGTTTAGCAGGCTTATGTTTGTTTGTTCGATATGCAGACACCTTAGGGCTTATACAGAGCACTAAATAAATTGTAACTTGCTGTTGAAAGCAAAGCGCATTTTTGGCTTGTTTGGGATAGAAAACAAGAGGAGTCACTGGGTCAGAATTAACCTGTGAGAATAGTTACTGGAACCAGTGTTCCTGCTGTGCCACAGGGATGAGGAAAACTCAATCATCCATTGCAACAGAGCTCAAAACTGAGCAGGGTACTTGGTTAGTCTTCCAGAAATGCTTAGCAATAGGCTTCCAGAAACGCTTAGCAATAGGTTTGTGTCTGCTGGTACTATTCAACACTGTCCCCGGTAATATATTATTTTACTCATTTTTCTACTTTAAAAACAATGTAGTCTATGCTATTTCTACTTTATTCTAATGGAGACATAAATCTTTCTCCCAGCACAACATAGTAAAATGAAGTTTGAGTAACTAAACTTGCCGGGGCAGAACACTCTACATTTCTATAAAGTGTTCATTCAATTTTAAACAAGCAACATATTTTCTCTCAGATATGACACATGCAATTTTATTTTCAGTATTTATACATTGTCTATTCTTTTGACAAGTAGCAGACAGTGTATGGTAAGCTATGCTATTATGTTGTAAAAAGGTGCCAACTGCATATTTAAGGAGACAAAAACATTTGGATTAATTAGACGGTGTTCATAAGAATTTCTCGGAATGGAGCTGCGAGTCATTCATTGCAATGGGCATTAAAGTGGTGCCAATTTTCTGTTTTCTGAGGTGGACAGCAGCTGTTCTTGTAGAACAAGTGCAGTAAGTTAATAACAGGGTCAGTGCTACATTCACGTCACTGTTTTCTTATTGAGGGGAATATTTGTGCTGAAAAAATGACTGCAGAGGACAAAATGCTGGGTTCTGTCTTTGCTGTTTTACAATGAGTCTTTAGTAGATGTTCTTAAGATTTTTCTAATTGACGTACCTGCAAACTTCCCTGAAGTTATCTATTTCTCACTTATTACAAAATTAAATAACAGTTCTATTGATCAATAAATGCCCTCAGGCACAGTGTCATTCATTTTAAATTCTGAAAAAATAGAGACAGGTGAAACCTATTGCTTACTTATCTGTAGGTACCTGGAAAATAAAATACCAGTTCTTTTGAAGATTCATAAGGATGTAGAATCTAATTCAGCTGCTCATTGCTATGTTTTAATTTCAAAGTCTAATAGCAGCAAACTTAGCTTTTCCCTGGGGCATGCAGGTGTAACACTGAAGACATAGAGGGAACAGATCTGAGGAGGAAGAAAATACTGTTTTCAAACAGTTTCCATAGAATTGCTGCAGTTTAATATACGTACCTGGCATATGAGTGGCTGTTTGATATCAGGATTGCATTCAGACACAGCAAGTTTCAAAGTCTGGTTTGTTCTCACAGTAAACGAGGACTCCTTTTTCACAGTGCATTGGGTAACCTGTGTTCATCTGCAAGGTCTCAGGTTTATTGAATAACGCAGGCTCTTTTAAGTTGATTTCTTATTCTTACCTCTTAATATTCTTGGCATTTCTTCAGACATATAATAGTATCACAGATATCCTTTGACCAAAATCTGGTTTTTGATGTCAGTGCAGTTCAATATCTAGACCCTAACCCTTTGTGGAGTTGCAACAGAAGTGGCCTGTATTCTTCCATCTAGCAAAATTTTAATGAAAATGATGATGTGAAAGAGACAGGATCTCCTACAGAATGTGAAGAAAGGCACTTTAAGGCATAGACATCTCAGAAAAGGAGATAGGGGGAAAAAGAATAAGTGGGAAAACAATTTGTACACAGAAATATTGAGTTGGATGTAATAAACAAAAAAGAAAACAAATGTAGGTTCCAGCTGTTTTGTAGAAGAAAAATAAAAAGAAAAATTAAAAGACAGAAAATTACTTAATTGCTTCAAATAATACGAGGCTGTACTGCTCTGAAAAGAGGCAGAAAAATCCTGAGCTAACCCTGAGAAGGAGTAGTAGGTGGGAAAAAGAAAGGGGAGAGACTGAGAAGGCAGAAGAGTAGTCTGTCTCTCTAAGTTTCCTACTCAGAGGAAATAGTCCATATGGTTCACACTCATCCATCCTGCTGCAATTCATAGCCTACTGGCGAGTCACTTTTAGTGGGATCAGCCTCTGGAGTGAACTGTTGAGAATTATGGAATATTTTTATGCGGTTGTACCATAAAATCGTTTTGAGGTGACCAGGGAAAGTCTCACTATGGATAAGCAGAAACTGAGGGAAGCAGATAGGAATATTTCAGCAAAGAAGCAGTGCAAATAGTACAAAAAGATTAGAAAGAGGAATTAAAAGGAAACACAAGGGGAGCAGTGGGCAGAGACAACTTCATTCAATCTGGTTTTCAAAAGATGTGAAAAGATGTAGGATGTTTTGATGTGTTTTTATTTTTTTTTTTAATGGACTCTGACTGTAAGAAGGAAGTGAAGGAATACTCTATCCTTTTGAAGAAACCACGTCAGCATCTATTTGGCTAGGAATTTGCATTCCAGTCTGGTGAAGAGTGATGTGTCTTTTGTTATCATTGCTTTGTCACTTCTAAACTGTATTGTATTAATGGGTGTTCAGTAGTTAGGAGATTCAAAATAAGAACAGAATCAGTAGTAGGACACCCAATAGCAAACTGCATCCATACATGGAATTGGCTGGGATGCTCAAAAAAGTAGGTACAGCTTCCAGAGGGAGGTGTGGCAAAGGATAACTTTGTACATGGAGAGACATATTTGTTGATGCCCGTATTGGGTTTACATGGCAAGGTTTTGGTAGTGGGGGCGCTGCAGGGTTGGCTTCAGTGAGAAGACACCAGAAGCTGTCCCCATGCTGGACAGAGCCAGTTCCAGGTGGCTCCAAGAGGCACAGGCTTCTGGCCAAAGCTGAGCCAATCAGCAATGTTGGTAGTCCCTCCGCGATAACATACTTAAGAGGGGTAAAAAATGCTGTGCACCAGGAGCTGAGAGAGACAAGTGAGAAAATGTGAGAGAAACAACTGAGAGAAAGAGCCAAGAGGCAGGAAGGTCAGAGAAGAAGGAGGTGGAGGAGGTGGTCTACATGCCGGAGCAGAGGTTCTTGGGGAATAGTATTTTGTGGAAGGGACCCCATGCAGGGGTAGAGTGTGAGGAGGAAGGAGCTGCAGAGACAAAGTCTTATGAACTGACTGCAACCCCATTCCCCATCCCTCTGTGCTGCTCAAGGAGGGGAGCAGAAGAGCTGGGGGTGACATTGAGCCTGGGAAGAAGGAGGTGTGGAGGGAAGGTGTTTTTTATAGATTCGTTCTTGTTTCTCATTACACTGCTCTGATTAATTGGCAATGAACTAAAATATTTTTCCCCGAGTCAAGTCTGGTTTGCCCATGACGGTAACTGGTAAGTGATGTTTCTGCCCTTATCTTGACCCAGGAGTTTTTTGCTGTATTTTCTCCTGCTGTCTTGTTGATGTAAGGGGAATGATAGAGTGTCTTGGTGGGCACCTGGCAGCCAGCCAAGGTCAACCCACCACAATGATATAGGCAGAGCATCCCCAGGGTTGATTTAAGGCTGCAGAATGAATTCCCTTTGATCTTGTTTCCTCTCTGGTAGGTACATAGCAGGAGTATTAAAACAGGTAAAACCAAACCAGAAATCACGAAAGCCCACTATTTTGTAATAAGTCACTCTGCAGAGAAGGTGAAAGAGAAAATAACTCCTCCAAAATAGATATTTGTTACATGATTTAATTCTCTACTTAAGGCGGCAAAGGCAATACTCTGGCAAAGGCAATACTCTGGCAAAGGCCGCATGAGAATGAAGAGAGCAGTCAGGCCAAGTTTATGAGTTTTCTTTTATCTCATCCTGGGGGGAAAAAAGCCAGCAATGGCATAAGGACATGGATTATGAAAAGCCTATGGAAGGAGCATGTGTGCCAAAGCTCCTTATGCTCCTTGTTTACAGGGCTAGTCACATAACAGACGTAGCTAGACTGCGCAATTACAATAGTGATATTTTTCAGATACAGAAGCACAGTATCTTGAAGCTATAAAACAGATGTCTACAAGTAAAAGCTATATTAAAAGATCCTTTCAGCAGGTATTTGATTTTACTAACATTGACCTTCACCATACACACATACTGTTGCTTTTCCACATTGTTAAGCGTGGGAGACCACTACCAATAAGGAAATGTATTTCATTTCCTCCATTATGATTTAGGTATGATATGACTGATAGATTTCTTTTCCCCCAGTCTATTCTGAACAATGCTAAATAATTTTGTAATTTTTAGCCTATTTTAACTCTTACAACTGTGTGCTAGTGTATACGGTCAATCAGTAATCTGTTTTGATTGAGTAGAACTAGCAATCTATTCGTGCTATCTCTGCACTAAGAGCTAGTTCAAAGCTTATGTTCCCTCATAGCTTACTGTGGGCTAGTATTTGATAGGAAATATGAATTTTATTTCTTTTGGAATCAAAGGGTTTAAATAGATCTTATTTTCTTCCTTACCTTCCCCTTACTTTTTTGTTCTTATGCGGAAGGAATGTATCATAACGTTTTAACAATGTGTTTTACAGTAAGCAGGATTGACTTCATGCTAAGTAGGTTTTATTCCCTTACATTAGCTTTTGGAAACTAAAACAAACACATCAGTTATTTTATGTCATTCTCTGCAAGATGGGAAAGAAATGCACAATTAACACTGCAAGCAGCTTTAAAAGCTTCTCTCCTAACAAGAAAAACAAGTAATAAAACCAACAGCTCAATTTCTTACAAACTGAAGCGTTTTCAGCTTACATGTTTGCTGACATAATTTTTAATAATTAAAATAATTCTGAAATTGTTGCCATGACCAACTCCAGAATCTGATATTGTGATACGACTGTGCCTCTCGCGTTTCATACAGTAATGAGAAGAAAGATAGCCCAATTGTTTTTTGCAGGCACAGGTGGATCTTACTCGATTTATGCCTCCTCTCCTTCCAAACTCAGTATATTCCAGTTAATTGTGAATAGGATACAGAAGCCTTGATCAGATTTTCTGCATTGTTCAGTTAGTGAACTTCTACTAAGAAAGATTTTCAGAATGTTTATAGTGAAGACTTGAGATAGGAAATAATCATTTAATGAAGTCAAAATTGCAACATAAAATAAAAAAAAATAACAACACCAGAAACAAACTCTTTAGCAGAAGTATTTATTTTAGTGTCCACATTGTAACACAGAAATGCAACATTTGAAATGAATGCTAGAATTCAAGTTGGATATTCCCTTTTAAGAATATCAGAAAAGTGAAAGGTTCCCTTTTTTTTTTTCCTGACTATGAGCTCTGTTTAACAATTGCAAATGCTTCACTGAAATATAGTGACATGTTCCATAGGCACTGGGGGAACAGTATGCTGAAAATACAGACGTTATCTTCTGAAAAGAGGAAAAAATACCAGTACTTGTAAGTAAAAGCTACAGTGATAATGCTGCAGGAGACAGAAAACATGTTGTAACATTGGGACCAAGGTTCTGTGCAGAAAGAAGCAGACCAGTAGACATTTAGAAAATGATCAGGAAGGTTTGAACATCAGAGGCTCTGTATGAGAAGTAGATTGAGAAACAGGTGGAGGGACATTAACAAAGCCATGGCCATAGTTCTCGGTGATTGCTCGCTGTACTGGGGGTATTCTCATAGCACCTGGTGACAATAGGTATCTTCTAGGGAAGAGATGTTCCAGGAGGAATGAGATTCCTACAAGAAAAAGGGAACCTGGATAAGTCAAATTAACGTGAAGAGAAGATTCACTGAAGGAAATTATGCAGAATTCATCCCTGGGGCTAAACAGGCTTATCGCTTTTCTTATATGACTAAAACATACTTGCCAAGAAGATGTTGCACTGCTATGTTAATTCTTTACGTATTGAGTTAAGGACCTTTCTAATCAAAGGAAGAAAAGAGCTCTGCTCATTCTAAAACACTTAGGGTTTGTACACAAAGGCTTTATTATATATTTCTCTGTATTTTAAGAATCAAATATGCCCCTTTTTTATTTTCAACAGCTAAGCTTTCAGCTGAGCTAAAGCAATAGCTAAAAAATTAATGAACAAAATGCTTTCATCTACAAGTACTGCAATAAAATCTCTTGTAAGTAGGTTGAATATTATTTTGTTACCTTACTATAAAGAAAAAAAAAAGAAACAAAAGCACTGGTTTAGTTCCGTATAAAAAAGACATTTGAGAAAGGAAAATGAAAACATTTTTGCCTTTTTATTAAGAAAAAGTTTAATTATTTTTACAAGTTACACTCTAAGAATTAGTTTAATTATGAATAAAAATCCACAAAGATTTTAGTTCAAAATTATTTAAACAAAGTATTTGTGTATTTTTTACTTTCCTCCTTAATATATCAGAGAGGTGGGCTTTTCTGTTTCTTTCTTTCTTCATTTTTAAAAATGAATGAAGCCTAGATTGCCAAAAGGTTTGTTTGGTTTTGGCTGTTTTTTTTTTTTTTTTTTTTTTTTTTTTTTTAGATTCTTGAAACATTGTGTATAAATTTACTACTTATTATCTGGGGAAAAAAAATAATTCACCTTAGTAGAATTATGACTCCAGAGCACTAACTCAGATGCAAATGTGAGAAGTGACTGATTAGGACCGGTATGATCTACTACTGCAATTGACCATGACAAGGCAGTGGTGTCTTACGGAACAAGTAATCCAGACAGGAAGCGCAAGTTATAAAGCAGGCAAATTATCACAACCATAAATGCACAATCTGCTGGAACTGCATTTCATAATGGCTTGTAATTTTTGTTTCACATTTTAATTTTTAGGGACTACTCCCTTATTTTGCAACCATCTCTACTACATATAAATATTTGTGTAAACACTTCATCAAGAAAAGGATACAATTTCCGTGTTTTACTTTTAAAAATATTTATTAATGACTTTGAAACAAATTTTACATCACTGAAAAATTAATTACAATGTTAATTATATGCTAGAGCAAAACATTTTTTCATAATTACTTCAAGGGTTTTGCTCTCCTGAAACAACTCAGTGAGGTCAACATGAGTTTGGTAAATATTTTAGCCAGACCAAAGCTGTTCTTTGGAAAAGAGCTGAGGATGAAACATTTATTTCTAACCATATGCCATTGCTCTTCCATGGTGTGCAGCCAGCCTAGGCTGCTGGCTCACTCTCAAATGCAGGGTCTGCTGGCAGCGAGGAAATCCAGCCGGGCTCTCGTGGAACTAGCTTTGCTCTACAGAAGCCAGTGGCAGACCTGCCTTTAAAGGAAAGGCTGGTGGAGCAGTGCTAAACAAGCCGGCTGATGCACAGCCAATCTGCTGGGTCTAGGGAGTCTCTCGATTGAGAAGAGATGTGCCACTTTGTAAACTGTAGGCTTAGAGGACGGTGGAGAGAATGCTCCACTGCCTTGCTGTGTTCCAGATTGGTCTACTAGGGATTGCTACAGCTAGATGAGTTTAGTTACGGAGACGTGACATGGAGTGTCATTCCACACTCAGCACTGTGGTTAAGATGCTTGAGGTTATAGCTGGAATGGCTATAGCCATCCTGTCCTGGCCCTAAGAGCAGGAGAAATGTCAGCAACCGGTGAGGCAAGAGGCAAACTGTAGTAAACCCCAGGTATCCATATACCGCTGCATCAAAGCATGTCTTAAATACCACCTTAGTAGTGATTAGATACGAATGCTCTTCCCAAGCAGTGCAAGGCTTCACAAGGAATTAATAACCTGAACAAAGCCTTTAACCCAGTCTAGGAAAGAAACTGCTAGAAAGAATCATAAAATTTATCAAACGCCTCAGAAAAAATCCAGTTGGTTGTTTCACAGTAGCTACACCCTGTACTGCCTTGTCAGGCAGGTTATTTGAATAGTTGAAGGTATTTCTATGAGCAAAACTATGAATAGTAATGAAATATGCAGAGAAGAATAAAGATGCACACATAAACCCCTCAATTTTAAAAATTCTCTTTAAAATCAGTGCTTTCAACATTAGCAACCATAATACTTTTTTTTGGAAAATGGTATGAGAAATCTGAAGTATTGAAATTTCCAGATTCTAAACTGCATATTGTGAACAAGATAATTACTACCCAAATGACAGTGGTTATCACCGCTTATTTCCCTCCAATATTCTTTTCAAAATCTCTTTGAAAATTGAATGTATAACAATAAGCTAACACTGTATTTTTAAACATGTGCTATCTTACCTTCCTCCTGTTACTTCACGGGGTACTTTGCCCATGCAGAATATCAAGAAAGTTATTTCAGACACGTCTTTACTAGAATATTTTCTTTCTCAAAGATAGTAAGTTTAGTAATGCAGGTTGCCACAAATGGCAGCATACCCAGAGCAGGCAATATACGTCTTTATTTTTGTGGAAGTTGGAATAATCAACAAAAGTCTTACTGAACCAAGTGTTCAGTTAGTTTAAACTGTCTATATTTTCCATTTTTCTCCCTTGCTCTATATTCCTCCCCTCCATGTTTCACAAGGCACTGCTTTCTTCATAATATATATTCCCTGATACTATTGATATGTCCTTATGTCAGAATCCATCCACGCAGATTGCTATTCTCCCTCGCAGAGCACTCTACAGCAGTGTGGAAGATTTGTTCCCTATTTGTTTGAGCTGTTTTAGCCGTCAGTGCTAAAGCACAATGGCTTCTAGTTGTCTGTAAATAGCTTTGTCCTTAGGGCTTGGAGGGCGGTTTATTTTTCCTGAAGCACCGCACAAATGTGATGCAGTTGAATAGACATTGTAATGTACCCGAAATGCTATAGGGCCTTTGCTGTGCCAAGATGAGGACCATGAAATTTTGCTATCTCTTTTCTGCATAAATTGAGCTGATTTTTAATCTTCAGAAAAAAAACTGACTAGAGCAAAGGGAATTATATTGATATTTTCAACAGTCCGAAGAATAATAGCTTTGAGGAATAACATCATTCATCTGTAGCTTTTTATGAAACTGGCTTTCTTCCATAATCAGGCTGATAGACTTTTTGGTAGCTACTGTGTAACTATGTAAGGGAAACTTTTAAATGTTAACACAGAAACTGAAAACAGTCCTTCCTAAATGTAGTTTGCTAAGTTGCTAAATACTTCACATGTAGATAAGTAATTTTCAAAGGTGAGTGGTACTTCCACTTTTTAAAATAATTAATTACACTTCATGTATTCATCAGTTAATATCGTCACACTTACTCTGTTCCCTCGTGACTTTCTTCATAAGATAATTTAATTTTACAGTTTTAGTGGCATTTAAATACATGTTTAACCAGAAGGTCTTGGGCCTCTGAGGGACACATTGCACGAAATCATTCTGAGTAAATAATCAAGGATGTAATGTGGATTCAGGCTTTAAGCTGAGCAATGTTCTGTTGCTTGTTGTGGTGTAGGTATCTTGTTTTACATTATGTTCTCATTCATCATATATGAACAACTTCACAGCTGTTATTTCCTTTCAGTTTAAGCAAATCATGCCTGTGGTAGCCAAGGACAAAATTAGCTCAGTAGAAACAAGAAGTTATTTTTAAACATAAAATTATTTGTTTTGCTAGAGAAAAAAAAATCTTTATATACAACCAGTGTATTTTTGCCATAATTTCAGAAGCAAATGCCTCTGAATATATTTCCCTTGGCAATTATTCCAAACTAAACATTTATTGCTATATTCAGTTAGCCTGAAATATTCCATATTTGATTCTGTGTATTCTATATTGTTTTGTTCTCTCGGGTATTTTTTATTAAGTTATTTGGGTGTTATTTTTGTGTACTTTTTTTACTGTTATTTACAGGATTTTTGTCATTTCTGAAGATAAAAGAAATAAAATCCCCAAACTTATTATAAATGTGATCTTTTTTATGCAAATTGAGATGTTAAACACTACAAGAGATTGCTTTTTAGTAACTCATTAGAAGAGTAGCATTTTTTTTTTTTTAGAAGTAGTCTTCATTAGAGGATCTCAGAGCCCTTTATGAATAGCAATTAGTTAAATCTTTTGGTGCCTGAAAGTGCGACACATCCTGAATCATTTAACATAGAGAATACCTCAATATTGTGTATAATCAGACAATGAAAAATTCAATGAAGAACTGAAGAACAAAAGAGGGAAAATTGGAATGTTTGAAGAGCAATGGAAAATTTGAAGGGCAAAGGTAACATTCCTGATTTTCTTCCTTTAAAGATGTTGTGTCTTAGTTCCTTTATTTATGACTCTGTATATATCACATACAGTAGAATCTGAAAACCGTGTGTACTATCCTTTTACAGATCTGTAAATGAAAGCATCAACAGTTTAAATTGTACTCATATTAAAAGAGTAACATAATAACAGCTGGGAATGGACACCCCTACCTTTGTGTTTCTGAATATAAAAAATTGCATTTCCGTATTTATTTTTCCATGACTGTTTGCAATTTGTGCTCATTGAGGCTGAAATGTGGATATTCCCAAATACAGTGGTGGTGAGACACAGAAAAGCCTTTTCTACAAACTTGTCCCGCTAGTGCTATGTTTAGCCTTCGCATTTGTACCTCCATATCCCTTCTCAATAGAGACCTCCTCCCAACTCTTTTCTCAGCCTTGAAGGTAACCCCTGAGAAGTCTTTCCTGTGAGTGGTAAGAACAGCCCATCCTGTGGTTCTTACACCAGGTGTCCACCTGACATGCTGCAGGACCTGTTGGTGGCTGATAGCAGGACACAAGCTTTAGTAATAAAGCATATTCCCACTACACCAGTGACGTGGAGGACAGCCCTGTGATGAACACACACTTCAGTACTTAAAGGTGCTGTGACAGCTTTTTCCTGCCCTAGACAATGCCATCAACTCACTGCCTCTTGCCTGTTAGCTCTGAGCTCTCCTTCGCACAAATCTGTGTCTGCAGGATCCCGAGTCCTCTGAGCTGCCACTGTACATGCTCACCCGCACACTTTATGTTTCCATGCTCAAGTATAATGCTCAGAGAAAAAGAGTCCTTTCTTAAAAGAACTTAAAGCACTGGTTAATGTATGGTGTGTGACTTACCATGGAAACACTTTAATACTTATTTTACGTTATTCCTTCTTCTCTAATACCAGAAAGTAGAAATAGTAGAGGCATACAAACCGGGAGGCAAAAGTTGTACCCATGGATGAATTTGAAAATAATTACTTCTGCCATAAATCTTGCAGTCCATATGGATAAGGTACAATACTGGCACTGATATCTACAGGTCCATCTGCACAGAGCCTTATTTTACTGCATAAGGTAAAGCTTTGTAAATCCAGCCATCTGTTTTCGGTGCTGTTTATTCCCCAGAACCTCTAAGTAAGGTTGGGTAATAAAGATAAAATGTAAAGAATTCCTCTATGTCACATGGCTGAATTTAAAAAATAATATTACAGGATTAAAAAATATCCTTCAAATATTTTATATTATCATTGCTGTCCCTAAAATTATTAAAAATAATAAATACATAATTTGACTATGGTAATGGCATCTGCTGAATACTGTGTAGTCATAAAGACCTAATCTTGCTTCACCTTGCCGTAGAACCCAGCTTCTCCACCAAAGCCAATGGAGTGACAGCACTGCAGAATCAGGTTCCTTATATAATTTTTTCCCATGGATTTGCTGTCCATGATAATAATGAGGGGAAGACTTATTTTGACTCTTCCAGTGATTTCTTTTGGCTTTTGGAGCACCCATGGATGTTTTAAAAAGTGTTATCACTCCCTCCTTTGTTGTGGAACACAGGATTATAAATATATTTGGTAATATCTGCTTAGTGGATTGAGCATTTTTGATTAGTCCCAGACATATATATATGAAAAAATCCATTCTGTGAGACTATTCATGGGTCAATAACAGGTTCGGTGCGTTCCATAAATCCAGTACACTTACAATCTGAAACTATAAGGTGCTGGAAAATGCTGGAAGGTACTTCTGCTTTGTCTAGCTTGGCATGAAGTGTTCAAAGCTGATGTAATTTTCCATGAGAAGAAGTAGTAATAATGTAATCATAAAAGTTCCTCAGGTAGTGCTGCACCTTAATAATTCCTATTGAGAAAATACGAATCTACATAGCAAGCCACCTCTCCTGAGGCCAGTTTATCAGAAGTATCTGTATTATTGTTTGAAGAAAATGAAACGAAAGACATATTCAGTCAAGTCTAAGCATTCAGTTCTGTTATTGATCCTGGAGAGCCTGAAAAATTTCATCAGAAGAAGCAAGGCCTCAAGGCACCTTGGAGATCACTGAGAGAATATGAGGATCTACTATCACTTTATTTTTATTTTTCCTTTTGGTTGGCTTCTTTTCTCCATATAAAATCAGATCAAATACTGAAGAAAAAGAAGCAGGAAGATTCTAATCTGGAGGCAGATCAGACTTTTCAGACTGAAATGTAGTAACGTTTCCTAAATGTTTATTCTTCTTATTATTTTAGAACCAGTTTTTCCCCAATACTGTCTACATGGTTGCTAGTAGTCACTAGAGACCCTGCTTGGACAAAAAATGTATCTATTCTTTGACATATTCAACATCTTAGGGGTCTTTTCCAACCCAAATGATTCTGTGATTCTATATATAGCTTAAGAGCAAAACCACATTTTGTATTTTCACACAAACTCACAAACCACTGATAGTTTAAGTTAGAAGCTAAAATCTATGGCCATCTCTTTAATTCAGTAAACACATATTTAAAATAGCTGGCTGCCAACCAGTGTCTTAGGCACTAGTGATGTAGTAGTTACATGTTTAAACTAATACATATCAGTCCAGGTCCCCTGAATTGATTTAACTTAAATCACTATAAATACAAGACTGATGGATGGTTCTTTCATTTAAGTTGTTTGTTTGTTTGTTTTTCTCTTGCTAAATCTTTGTAAACTGTTGTTTCTTTTGAACTTAGTAAATAAACAATGCTTTTTTGCTTCCACCTTGCCCTGGTGTTTTTAAAGGTGACTTTAATTTGTTTATCTAATATTGGGAGTTAACTCTGTTTCTGTGGGTATGATAATCCTTAATGAGGAGTTTGTGGGACCCTACAAGAGAAGCTTAACTCCTCTAACTAGCTCATTTAACATGCAGCAACTAGTTATTCTTCTTCAGTTAGCTTTGTCTGGCATCTCATCTCAACAGCTACCACTACAACTGGCTTCTGAGAAGTCTCATAAGCTACAAAATGTGTTTTTGTAACTAAATCATGTTTTGTAACTAAATCATAGAATCATAGAATGGTTTGGGTTGGAAGGGATCTTAAAGATCTTCTAGTTCCAAGCCCCCCTGCCATGGGCAGGGACACCTCCCACTAGACCAGGCTGCTCAAAGCCCCATCCAGCCTGGTCTTGAACATTTCCAGGGATGGGGCATCCATGGCCTCCCTGGGCAACCTGTGCCAGTGTCTCACCACCCTCACAGTAAAGAATTTCCTCCTAATATCTAATCTAAATTTCCCCTCTTTCAGTTTAAAACCATTACCCCTCATCCTATCACTCCACTCCCTGATAAAGAATCCTTTCCTATCTCTCCTGTAGGCCCCCTTTAGGTACTAGAAGGCTGCTATAAGGTCTCCCTGGAGCCTTCTCTTCTCCAGGCTGAACAGCCCCAACTCTCTCTGCCTGCCTCCATAGGAGAGGTGCTCCAGCCCTCTGAGCATCTTTGTGGCCCTCTTCTGGACCTGTTCCAACAAGTCCATGTCCTTCCTGTGCTGAGGACTCCAAAGCTGGACATAGTACTCCAGATGGGAGTGTTTCATATTGGAAGTGTTTCATATTGGAAGATGAACAGCCAAATCTCATTGTAGGTAAATACCGTTAATAGTTTATTAAGTCAGTCCATTCCTGCAGCACAAAACAATTGAATATGGCAGAGCTCGGAAAAGTATGTAAAAATGTTGGGCTGTGGTTTATAGTAAAAAGGTTAATCTTTAGTTCAACAGGTAGCTAGTTAAAAGGCATGAACCTTACCTGTAAATCAACGTTGTTAGTTTTAAATAGACAATATCACAAACTCAGAATCTCTAAAACTGTTCATTAATCACTAGGAACTGCGGTGTAATTTCCATATAAAGACCTATCACACCTGTCCCCTCATCTGCTCTATGTATGAGTCATTGGTTTTTCAAATTTGTGAAATTGTTCTGCAGTCAGAGAAAAGATAAAAGCTAAAGTCCTTTAAAAACAATCTCAAGTACGTTGACTGGTATATTCCCATTATTTACAGGTTATTTAAGTGAAGTTGCTGTAGGAGACTCATCAAACTTCTGTCAGCTAAAAAACAATTGTTATGTCAATGGAAAGTGATGAAATCGCCCTCAGGGACTCAGACAATTTAGAAATAGAGTTGCAATGAATACCAGGAGTGACAGATGAAAAGAAACACCTTCTGTTTTGACCAATTTCTATGGATAATAGCATTCCAGAATCAAAGTCATATTTGATCGATTAGTATTGACTTTGTCAACAAGTTAATAAGAACAAAATAGTATCTCCTAGAGGTTTATCTAGAGAAAATGCCATTACAAAGCCATTATTAACCTTTAATATTCAGTGACCACCACTAGAATAGATTTTAAATCAACATCAATAAAATTGATATCTTGCATTATGCATATAAATAAAACCTTATCTATTCTAAGGTTTGACGTAATGACCGTATATTGTTTCATAATATAACATTTAAATTTTGAAGGGGTTAAATTTTCAAGCAAAATCTATTTTAAAAGATTTGGAAATACATTTTCTAGAATCATTGGTAAACTGAGTAGAATTTAAAGAATGCATCAGTGCAATTAGTAACAAATTCAATCAAATCTTGTACTATATCAAATCACTCTTCCGCCAGGTTATGTGAATGTTTCAAACTACCCTACTTTAAATAGACATTGCTAGCACAGTCCTAGTAGTACAGCATGCAACTGAAATAAATAAATGAGAAATATGCAATAAAAATATTAAAAAATGCATTTTTCTTCCTCATGTCTTTTCCCAAAGCATCATGTTTTTAAACTAGTTACTTCATCAAAATCTCTGTCCACTGGCTATTGGTGTGTTGTAGAGTAGGAAATGGACTTAGAACTTTGATCATCCTTTTTGGCTCAGAAATGCTTGAAATTAATCCAAGCAAATCTCTCACAGTCCTTGGGATATATAAATTGGGATACTTTTATTGTATCTTTTTTTAATAAATTTAAGATATCTGCATAATTTCTTAAGGTTATTTATATTAAAAAGGTAAAATTGTATCATGCGTGTATGTTGGGTCACCTATAATCAAATATGTTTCTGACCTAAAATGTTTCTATAACTTTCATCTATCTAAAATCTGATATCAAATAGCTAATCTGATACCTAGGTAATATCTATCTAATGCTTAAAAGGATGTGGATATTTGAATACTAGGAAAAAGAGGGTAAAGTATCTAAAAATAGTCTTAATTTGGCTATCATGCCTGTGTAACTGTGTAGCATTCATATAATGAATTGATACTGTTTTCCAGCTTTTCCAATATTCCAATGATAAAAACATTGTAAGCACATGGCAAATCCCATGTGTATTTGGGAAACGGACACTATTAGATGCAGCTTAACTTTTCTTTTTTTTTTTTTTATTTTTTCTGGGGGGGACAACAGGATGAAATATTATGCTATATTCAAAGACTAAAACGTTTTTCTAATCTATGTCTTTGATCCTCAACAGCATGGTACTTACTATAAATATGGAGCTTTATCTACTCGATACAGAGAATATAGAATATGCTGCGTTATTGTGCACTGGGGAAACTGTCACTTACAGACTTCCAGATGTGAAATTATAATGGATTCATTGTATAAATTGCCATCTGGGGATGAAGGATCAAGTCTTTCTTTATAACATGAAATGAGATCTTTCATAGTTTCCTTATAGCATGAGTGATTTAATGTATATGGACAAAAGGTTGGGTATTCCTTTTTTCCTTTTTCAGGGGGTGATTAGAGAGTGAATCTAGTGAATGTGTACTGATGAAAAGTTGACTTAGCTGAAAGTGCAGCTTCCTTTTCCTTAAAATGATCCTAAAACTTGCCTTAATATCATGGTTTTCTCTTTCAGTGAGCGTGAGACCAGACATCACAAAATAAACATTGCTATCTGAGGGGCCATCAAACCACCAGAGATAACCATCCCAGATAGTGTAATCCATTCAAGCACAGTCCCGAAAAAGGATATTTAAGTCCAAAGTTTTGGGGAGAAAATCGGGGGAATCTTCCAAAGATACAGCTGGCCTGTAGGAGATTCTGCCCCGCCTTGTCCAGGACGCTGTGTAAGGTGACTTCCCAGGACTGAGTGGCCTTACCTGAGAGAGAGAGGGTAAGTGATTTAATGATGTACGTATGATGCCTAGCATGCTTTAAGATCGTGATTTGTGCACTCATTTAAGGTATTCATATGTAGTGCGCTGGCGGTTCGTGTTGTTACTTTTCGAGATCACTTGTTAGGTGGTAATAGCGTATTCTGTGAATTGTTTTGTTCTTTTTCCCCTTAAATTGCAATAGTGCACTCTTCCATTGTATCCATAAGAACTTGCAATAGTGGCGTATTGGACCTGTGAGTGTAGTCCAAATAAATTGTTAATTTGAACCTCTCAGTGAAGTCGTCTTCTCTTCGTCACAATTGTTGATTGGGAACACTTACAAATCCTAATGAGGTTTCTGCAGAGCTCAGGATCTGTCATGTCAGATACATGTATATGAAGTATTTGAACGTTTTGTCGGACTATCTAGGAAAAATATGAACATTTGTAACAAAGAGAAGTGTTTAAAAATTGAATCTAATAGATTTAGCTTATATATCTATTTTTGGGAAAGTTGAACCTGCGTTCCAGATTACATGGGTTGTAGTGACTTGAGCTCCATTGACTACACCTCAGTGCACAAGAGAAACCTGCATGTCGGCATCCATCTGTCACAAACTGTCCTCAGTTCCCATCTTGCTCCACACTAGTGGTATTAGCAGGGAGAGGGAAGGAATTTAACCATGCTGTAAATTTAGAGCAAAGTATGCTTCCTTTTGGCATACCTATCCTGACAGCTTGAATCCATGGTAAGCGCAGATCTGAGACTCTACTCCTTTACCCAAACACTTGGGTGTAAAAGGAAAATATTGAGTGTAGTTATTCTTCCTCCATGGAAGAGTAGACAAAACCACAAGCTACTCTGCTGTGAGTTACTATAGTGGTGTGATACTCTGCCCCTGTCTAAATTTTGCTCTATTACTAAATTTAATTGCTATAATAATGATAGTTGTTTTGGAGCAACATGAAATGTACTCTTCAGTTTTATGTAATTAAAGCATTCCATATCAATAGGAAAGGCATGTTATGCTTATTTTATATAATCTTTATCATTTCAACAATATATATAAAGTATAAGCGGCAAAGCACCAGAACTAATTTTATACAGGGTATCAAGCAAGCAAAGCAATAACGATCAGCTATATACATATATTAAAAAAAAAAGTTAAAAATTACTTTTTATCTTGGAAAATCATCATTTAAAAAAGAAAGTATAGGAAAACAAGTTGCGTCCTGAATGATCTCTTTTGCTGGGAATCCTGTAGTAAAGAAAACAATTTTGGTTCTATGTACTTGGTTAAAATCCCCAAATTAACCTTGAGCTGAGTAATTATATTTATTGCAGTCCTCTTTTGGAAAGTGAGACTTTTAATTCCTAAAAAATATGCAGCACCCCCCCCCCCCCCCCGTTAATTTATTTGCTATGACAGGACCACTTGGTATTACTAGATTTTATACCTACAGAAATATTTCAAATAGGCAGCTTTAAGTACCACAGAAAAACATTATTTTCTCAGAGGTATATTGAGTTTCCTGGTTTTATTACAATACTAGTTAACACAGACTGGGAGTTCTCTTTAAAACCAAACAGTATTAAGTAAAAACCCAGGATATAAATCTTTCGTACTTTAGTTAGAGTGCGAGTACTCAAGCTGAATTCAGTGCAGGGATCTCTGGGTGAAATTCCATGTTCTTACCTATATAAGAAATTAAGCAAATAATTCTTCACTTCCAAATAAATAGATCTTTAACAGCAACAGTAAATTTGTCACTAAATGTTCCTTTTTTGATGATAACTTTTATTAGTTTATATAATAATTTCAAAATTCTTTATCTTTCAAGCAGAAATTATAACTTTAGAGCATTAGGTGAGGTTTCCACGTTCTTGAAGAACCAAAAACCAGCAAAATCAACATCTGATAACCTTCTATTAACAGCTATGGAAGCTGAGATTTGGCAAGAAAATGGTAGATGAGCTTTTGAATTTATCTTTTATTTATTTGTTTGTTTGTTTGTTTGTTTATTTATTTTCAAATTTATCCATCTATTAAAATAGTATTACATATGTCTGGTGTATTTTGTAGCAACATTCAGAAAGAAGGTTGTCCATATGCCTTATCAAAGATTCTTTTTAGTATAAAATTAGATTCTGATTGAATAATATTTTTCGCTTGAAAGTAGTAACTACTCTGTAGCTTTCTGGTAATGGGTATACTGTATTGCCTGCTCTGGTTTTGCTTTCCTTTCATGTTTATGCATCTCGTCCTAGTGTGTTGTGGAGTCGTGCTAGTGTCAGTTTGCCCACTGACGTGTTTAGGGCATGAGGGAAATAGCACTCAGAAAAATATTACCAAGGCTCATAAAGGTCTGGTTATAAAGACCTGTTAACCTTGAGGTAAGTCTTTGTCCCTGATAGAAAGTGCCTGATAGAAATGCAAATCCCCCTGATAAAAATTCAAATACAGACATATTTGCAAATAATCACAACTGACCTTTTTGTTTTGTAGTTTTTAATTTTGACCACATTATTGACTATTTGAAGAGCATAATTCTTAAAAAAGGGCAGCATGTCTACAAAGGAAAACCTGCGAATCACTCACACTGCTGCATAAATGAAGGAAAAAGGTCACCAACTCACAGAATGGCTGAGATTGGAAGAAACCTCCAGAGGTCGCCTTGTTCAAGTCCTCTGCTCAAGCAAGGTCACCTAGAGACAGTTGCCCAAGACTCTGTCTGCACAGCTTTTGAATATCTCCAGGGGAGGTGACTCCGCAACCTCCCTGGGCAACCTGTTCAGAGCCTGGTCATCCTCACAGTAAAAAAGTGTTTCCTGATGTTCATATGGATCCTCCAGTGTTTCAGTTTGTGCCCATCACCTCTTAACCTGTCACTGGGCTCCACTGAAAAGAGCCTGGCTCTGTCCTCTTTTCACGCTCCCTTCAGATAAATGCACACATTCATGAGATGCCCCCTGAGCCTTCTCTTCTCAACAGTCTCAACAGTCACAGCTCTCTAATCTCAGAGAGGAGGTGCTTCAGTCACTTAATCATTTTAGAAGCCCTGCAATGGCCTCTCTCCAGCAGCTCCACATCTCTCTTGTACTGGGGAGCCTAGAAATGGACACAGTACTCCAGGTGTGGCCTCACCATTGCTGAGTAGAGGGGAAGGATCACCTCTCCCAACCCTGATGGCAACAATCCTCCTAATGCAATCTACGATGCAATTAACCCTCTTCATGGCAAGGGCGCATTGCCCTGAGGTAAGTAGTCAAGACTGTCTCTATATGTGCTCACTTCGTAGAACTTTTCTCTGGGTCCTTCTCCAGTTCTAAAATATAAGTATTCATCTGTCTGGGTTTTCAGATCAGAAAGTCTGAAATAATCCTTGGGCTACATGAGAAACCATGAGAGAGGGATATCAGCAGCGTATGGATGAGGGTATGTCTCCGTGACTTTGAGGTTTGCAAGAAGACCTGTTGTCATGTTTCAGAGTGAAAAGCCTGATGGGGCAGTGCTGAGAAATGCAAGAGCTGAGGGGGCCAGACCTGGTGCAATGTCCTCCTCACCACCCTGTGGAAATGACCTCACTTGTGCAATTACTCAGTGTGTGCCCAGACACTGAAATATAGCTGGCACTGTGTGAAAACGTGCCAGCAAGAATGTGAACAAAAAAAAGTGTATATGACAAGGGCTGCATGGATCAATGCTTAAGGCCATATCATAATCCCATTTTATCCAGTTGTAGAAATGCATACTTAGACATTTAGATGTACGTTTGTACATAATGTACATTTAGACATATTACTTATTCAGACATTAATAAATGAATCTAATTGTAGAAATGCCTTTAAACACACCTTTGTGTTTACCCCTAACACTTTTTCACATGCTTAGCTTTAAATTTGTGCTTTGATATCCATGATAATGGGGCATATACCTAAAATCAAGGATATGTATGAATGTCTTTCTAAGGAGGCACTTTCCTAAATTTGGCCTGTTTTTCTTATGTTGCAGTGGCAGTTCCCAAGCTCACTTAGGGTTCTTTGTGAGTGTAAGTGAATCTTTCTGCAAAACAAAGATAAGAAGATAAAAGGCTGACAGCTTCCTAAGGCAAATAAATCAACAGCGTTAGAGTGGGGACATAAGACTGGGTATTTTCAAGGTTTCCGTTGAAGGAGACTTTGGTTCTGGAAACTTCTCATCTCAGCCAAGTAAAAGACAACTTGTCTCAATCAGGGTCCTTTGTGTAAGGGTACAGGGTCTGACAAATTGATTCCGTAAACATCTTTGCTTCAGCCTCTGAGATCTTGTAGGATATAACCTACCCATCTCCACAAGTGCGAGAGAGGAGAAGCCTCCTGGGGAGGGAGGGCAGCTGCAGCTGGGCAGCTGGCGAGTGAGCCAGGGCACTGACAACACAGGTGGTGTGAGCCATGTGCTGAGACACCCACAAGTGTCTTGGCATACGTCCTGTCCAATTGCTGGTTGCTGGAGTCCAGGAATTTGCCTCTAGTTTACCTGGAAAATAGAAAACTTGAATGGTGGCATTCCACCTCTTGCTGTGTAGGCCTTAAAAACAAAAAAAAAAATTAAAACTATCAACACCCAATGAAAAAATATTGTCTTAAAATAATTGTTTTGAGATTAGACGGTGGTATCAGGTTTGTAAAGGAAAGATTTTATTATACTGGCCTATGTTTCTTTTTCTACTCTTCTCCCTACTAATCAAAATTAAAATTCTAAGCTTCATCCCTTGGAATCGTTCAGTGACATACGTGGCTCATCTAAAATTTAAAAGGTTGCCATGCCAAGCTTCTACAAAAGTGTTTTTCTAATCGATCAGAACTTCTGAATTATTCTACAGTCCAGCGTTGCACAGTCCTGAAAATTGCAAGTTCCTATAAGCTGCCTTAGCAGTGGATGTCAGTTAAAAAAAAAAGAACAGGCATTTCATCAGTGCTTTATTCTAGTCAGAGAGTTTTCACATATTTTCATGGGTGGCACAACTATTCATACATTCGAATTGATCATGGTAATGCCTCTGTGCACTGACAATTGATACAAACGAGATAAAAAGGAACATTTAGTCATCAGATGATAACTTCTCCATTTAAAATTCTCTCCTAAATTAAATGGGACAATAACTGTCAGGAATTAATACTGTAAGGGACTAAATCTGTAGCTGCCGTTATGTGTCAAGAATACCCTGCCAATGACATTTTCACTGTACATGTCAACTAAATCCACAATTAGTATTAGCTTTGAGGAATGATCTGACATGTGAATGGGCCACAGTACCAGGAAACACACCTCAAAAAACTTCAATAAGCTTCATAATGTGAATATGCAATTAAATAACATTTAAAATACAATAATGGGAAATACAACAAAATGTAAGGTGTGGACACCTGTAGAGAGCTTTCTGCTGAGCCCTAAAGCTGCAAATTTTGTCAGAGTAGGTACAATCTACTGCACTCTGAAGACAATATTCTCTTTTCTGACTTCCACCGAGTAGTCACACACTCTTTGGGCAGCAGACAGAAATCTGTGAGTTTGGAGATTAATGCATTGCCCAGGGAAATACATCAATATTATTTGGGAGAAATATGTTCTGGACAAATAGTTGAATGTCATATGAGCATTTCTTGAATTTTGAGTCTATAATACCATTTAAATAATTTTAATGGTGAGCTTAGTTACTAATTTAATGATTCTGTGATGCAGAATATTGAGTTTCACATGCGATATTTCTTTCCAGTGGCATGTTTTTATAGATATGTCCTCTGTAACTTTTACATTGCCATTCACTGAGGTCTTCAATCCAGGTATTGAAAGACGTGGACCGGCCCTCTGCTTTAATGTGCGTGCTCATTCCTTTTTTTTTCTCCAGTCATTACTGCTGAGGTTGGTATCCATGTAGCTGGACATTGAAGCAGGCCAGGAACAGATCTAAGTTAAAAATAACACAGCAAAAAGGGGCGGGGGGGAGGGGGAAGGGGAAATTTAATTTAACTCATTCCAGTTTGTTGCATGGCTCCATAAGTGCTTTTTCTGGCTTAAGGGAGAGGCAGCAAGGGACTGCTGAAGAATGAAGAGAGGGGGTAAGGTTAGGGGACTACACAAGTTTATACAGAGCCATAGTGTTTGCCTTGGTAGTCTGTTCTGAGTCCATCACTGCTATGCAGTTTCAGAACAAAAAATGCTTTTAAAACTCCAGACTTTAATTAGAAAATTGCTAGAAGGAAATACAGTGTAGAATGAATCACACTGTGACAATGAAGTTTTGTCTACTATTGTGTGTATTTTTTTATCCAGCTGTGTTAGCTTACATTAGCTAACGACATCTTCCTCTCCTTAAAAGAAATCACTGTGTGCACCGTGTGCAAATCAGGAAAAAAGGCAGTCATCAGTAAAAGGAAATTTATTTCTCTTAATGCAAAGTATTACTGTTTTATGATAAGAACTATAGCATTTAGCTCATTATATATAATATAACCTTTAGAAATAAAATAGTGGCATTCTTTTTGAGGTAGTCTGTTCACATATAATTTAAAACATAAATGACTGGGTAATACTGAAAGATGAATCAAAGACAAAATACTGTTCCTGCTATTTAAGGCTGTGCTCATGCTGCAGGGGGAGACTGAGCATTTTTTTTTCTACAGTGAAATAAAAGTGCATTTTTAAAAGCAGGGAAAAAGAACATGGGTCTGTGAGAGATCTCTTTGATCCTGAAGTCCAGCCTTGTTACAGCAGGCAGCATCATCATATAATACTACCTGAAAACCGATCAGGTTCCTACCTCAACTCCCTGCTTTATCGCTTGAAAGTCTTTACCAGAATATCACTCCTTTAACAGTCAAAAACCTACAATTTTTTCAACTCAAGGTAATTCAAGTGACCAATTGACTTATCTTATATAACTAGAGAATCCACATTTGTTTGTGAGAGTCTGGATTGCCTTGGAACTTGGAAATTTCATTTTATCCCTGTTTTGCCACCTCCAAGACATATTCTCAATAAAGAAAGGTAATACAACATGCCATGGTAGCACTAATTGCTAATTCTGGCTTTCCAAAATCAGACTGTGCTTGGCAAGCTGAAGTAGCAGTCTAAAATGACTAAAGGTTCCTCTCCTTTCACATAGCTTGGTGGGATATTCAGGGAGTTCAGTGGAGAAGGGCATGGGTGTGTTTTCTTTTTCTCCAGTGAGTGGAAGCACCTGGACTTGGCTCTGACAGTAGACCAACTTCTTTCTATGTTGTTTGTCATTTGCGTTCAAGTGGCAGATGCGGTGCTGACACAAAGATATCACAGATTCACCTTTGAATTTTGCTAATTTTTGAATCTGTAATAAAGACTTCCCAGGGAGCATTCCCAAAGTTAGTAAAGATGAGGCCACGTTATTTTGTTGGGAGGTGAGAGCAGAGCCATGAGGGTATGAGCTGTGTGGTGTGCTACTTGCCCTTGGGGCCAGACAGTGGTCCATGGTCCATTTTATTACCAACTATAAATAACCACAGGACTTGGCTGTAAATTTTGATTTGATTCCCAGACTGGTGAAACAACTCACTTTTAGTTTTTGTTTTCTAGGCCGTACACACTAATCCTCTTCATCTGGGTTTGATAGGAACTCACCTGAGCTCGTGGCAATGGTGTGTATAATGTTACGTGGTTGCAATACCTGTCACAATGAGAATCGGGTGGTGCAGTGGTGTGCTCGGTGAAAAATAAACATCTTTTTTAGCTATGATATCACAGCTGTACTGTCTCAAACAGTGCATAACAGTTCATGTATTCTGTGCTAGTGGAATGCCATGCAGAGGTCACAGTTTCTTTAGAAAAGTTAGTTACTCAAAAGGGATATGATTTTTTAAAACAAACCTATAGTTACTTCAGTATTGTGTTAAATTTCCTATTAGCTTTCTCAGTTGTTGGCTATTAGTCTAATAAATCATCTAGAATTATTTCTGTCACTCGACTGGATAAAATATTCAAAATTCTGTAGTCTAAATATTTACAAAAACATATAATAACTTCCATTTATCAAGATGAAAGTTAAAAACTCTATTTCTGTGAACAATCCTGACAAAAAAGAGTACTGTTCTGACATTTATGAAGAGCAAAGTTGTGGGATTGTAATGGAAGTCCAATTTACATATAAAATTTATCCTGTATTTGCAAAATTATCCTCGAATAAAATGTATGTTCCTCGTAAGACCTACTTACATTTTGGGGGCATCCATATCTTCATTTTCCAAGTGAATGATCTTGTTTTTGTGTTTCTATGTGGCAGTAATCTTATAGAAACATACTACCTACAGCTGCTGAAGCATTTCATCTATTTTGAGGAAACTGTTAGAATTCTTTCCTCTCAGAACAAGCGTGTTTGGTATGTTCAAAATACTGCGTTTTGAACTGGAATAGATGCTACTTGCTGTGCAAGCAGCATCATCATTATGAGATGAAAAAAACTTCCTTTGTCTTCTGTATTTATTTCAGAAGTGGAATTAACAGCAGTAGTAACAGCAGGCCTACTCATGATAGTGGGAATTTGATTAAAATTTTGTGGCAGAAAATGACTATAACACATAGCCAAGTTTAGCCAACTGATACTGACTCACTAACTCAGACTTCAGCACTCTTCCTCCCTTCTGAGACAGTCATATTTAATTTCGAAGTGGTTTGAAGTGTTCAATCAGAAAAATCAGAAATTCTCAAGTAAAGCTGTTACAGCAAAATCTTTATAATGTAGAATTCAGCAAGAGAAGAAAGAACTTCCCAACTGCCACTGCTACTCTTTCCTTTTAAGATCCCAATTTATCTTTCTTCTCTGTTTTAGACACAGGAAAGCAGAAATGTCCTTCATTTGATTTGTATATAGAAAGTACATGAGCTGGATGTACATTGACATTGGCTTGACTTCCTGATTGCAGCCTGAAGTTAACTGTAGGGGAGTTGCAAGAATGGTGGCATCAAAGTCTTCTTGGTAGTGATGGTGGTAGATATTGCAGCAGCCACAAATAGTAGCTTGGGAGTTTCAGGATGCAGATTAGGAAAAAAAAATCTTCATTAGGAGGGTACTTCAGCTTTGGAAGAGGTCTTTGAGAGAGGCAGGGAGCCTCCATCCTCAGGGTTTTCAAGGCTTCGCTACACAAAACCATAACTGAACCAATCAAGTTCTCTCAATAGTTCAGCTCCAAGCAGGAGAAGCAGATGAACTTTTACTTGATTATGGTCCAAAGTAGTCCATCTTCTGAGATACTTTCCAACTAACGTTTCTATGATTTTACAGAACAGTTGAAATTCCATAGCATAACTTGCAATACATAAAGGAGTTGTTCAGTTATTTCAAATGCCCATCTTAGCCTTTCCAACTCAGTCCATCTAAAGGCAGATTTTGGAATTTCAAGAAGTACTGGTATGGATAGTACTTGAATGTTGCAGGCACATCTTTGTTCTTGATCATTGTTTGATCTAATGATGTTTAAACCAATTTTAACAGATATGTTACCAAACATTTTAGACGCTTCAGAGAGGTACACAAAGAGGATAATTTCCCATGCTGAGAAAAGAATGGGCAGATATTAATTTCCACCTAATTTTAGACTTACAAGAGTTAGACTTTCATGTCTAAGACAGCCAGAGCTATATGTTAATCACTCAAGAGAAAAGAACACCTTGTGAGGATCTACTGGCTTTCCTAAGATAGTTGTCTAAGATAGGGCACATGAATCACCTGAAAATGCTGATTTCTCTTCATTATGGAGTTTCCAAGATGACTGAGACACAAAGCTTTTAGATGCCTAAAGTAGGGCACATGAACACAGGGCTTGACACTGTGTGACTGAAAATATTTTTGTTTTATATAACAAAGCATTAGAGGAAATCAAGTGAGCTTACAGCTTAATATCCTAATTCAAACCTTCATAACCTCAATATTATGTTTTGGGATATCTGATGTCAGTGTTTTAAACACATCAGAAAGAGGCTTTAAATTATTACTATGTTTGGAGGTACAAACACTTCAAATCATTTCAGCTACTTTGATCCTGATTTTTTTTTTCCTATCATGTACATAACAGAAATTCTGAAAAAAAAAAAATAGAAGGTGAAAACTTAATGGCTGAAACTGGCGTTATACTCTGTAAGCATATATGGTATAATAATAGGAACAGTGAAAAAGAGTAATGCTGACAACAGCTCTGTTTTGTGATAAAGCATCTTGCACATTTCTTTGGCTAAATCCAAGTTAAAATTTCTCTTGATCAATTATTCAACAGATTTCATATTCTTATTCAACCGTAATGTAAGTAACCTTGATCTTCATAGTTGTTTTTTGGTGACTTGGTAAGATGCATGGCAATGCATTCAATTTTGACTGATGTCAACATAAGCAGTTTAGCCCTCAGATTTTCATTGTTGTTACGCCCATCAGACCTCTGAGATACAAGAGATGAGATGATAACATCTAGGCTGAAGCATACATCATGGAGGCAATGTTGAGTTGTATGAGAAACAATGAACATTTGATCTTCATGAAGGCAACAACTTGACAGGGCAAGAGGAAATGTGAAAATGAGAGTCACCCAGCCATTTTTGCTGTGCTCTAATAAATCCGTTCACTGCACTGGAATCAATCACTCTCTTTAAATCATCAACCTGAATCTCAGTACTCAAGTGATGCACATCTATAACACAACTATAGAATAGTCAATCTTGGTCTAGCTATTTTCATGTTACAAGTGAAAAACAAGTTTAAATAGAACCTGCTGATTCCTGTGGAGTTAAAGCTAATTTTGCTATGGCAGAGCTGGCATAACTGAAACTAAAATAAGTTTCTAGGTGTTATTGCTTGGTCAGTTTTGAAAGGACTTGTTAAAATTCTACAGGGTGCAATTCTAGTTGTTATGCTATGTCTATTACACCAGTCTATTGAAAGTTTTCAGGGATCTTCAGGGTTATAAATTCAAACCTGAAGTGAAGAATGTATAGGCCCTGCTGCCTAATGAAAACTGGTTTTAGACTATGAGTACAGGTTTTAGTCCCATTAAGAAAATTTTATTGCAGATCTCAGTGTATTGTACCGGCATATCTCACACGTGTTAGGTAGACATTTGGCATATATATGCAAGTGTTGCAAAGTAGGCAGCTGACAGAGCAAAAGCACCAGAAGAAGGCAGTTTGTTTTGATTTGCTGTATCTTAGCCATCTGGGGAGTGAGGTGCTACTAATGGAAGAAGTACAACTAGGGTTATTTAAAGAATCTTACAGCAACTAGTGTGAAAGTATAAACCTGTGAGGCACAGCTATTACTGTTTATTGATTCCTTACAGAAAGATTTACTCCCAGTTCTTCTGAATTGAACTTCTGATTAATATAAAATGCCTTGGTCACATTTGCTGAATGTTTTCTCATTTCCTTCTGAAGAGTTTGGCTCTCACAGTTTTGGCATTCAGGTCCATAATCATAGATTTGGGGGACGATGGATTTATTGTTAGATGAATTATGTTACATTGTTGTTGTTATGGTATGTATATATATTATTGAATTAATATTAATGAATATTATTGTTCTATGCAGAATCCTACCTAGGTGAGCAGCTCATTCTAAGAGGGACAGTAGGGGATGCTCATAAGCAAAGGATAAATCCCAGTGGGATTTACAGTGCCATAAAAAAAGCAAGAAGCAGAACTTTCTCTACCGATTCATTCAGGAGCATAATGTAAATTTTTGAGAAAAAGTGAAAAAAGTAAGAGCAAGAAAATAAAAATAGACTTAATATGTCTGATCTCTTTGTAATAAAGACATCTTTTTGAGATGGGGTCAGCACTGCACTGCACAGAGCAGTGCAGAAGAGTATGCAAAAGTGTAGGCTAACAGCCCTGAGTCTGGAAAGCTTCATCATTACACCCATAGTCAGAACAGCATATTAAGCTCTTCTAAGATTCAGGGTGGCATGAAATAAGAGGAAAACTAGTCAGCAGACTAGGAACATAAAAGAAGTGGCAACTGGCTAAATAGTGCTCTTCAGAAAGGGAATGGTGCACAGAACAGTATGGGTCTAGTAGCCTTTTTAAGAAGTGAAATAAATTGTGAGTCTAAAGGATGGAGCAGGTGGGGTACAAGGAAGAGCACTTCACCCCAAACCCCCAACCCCTCTTTTTTTTTTTTTTTCATAAGGAGACTCTTTCTGAACATTTTCTCACAAAAGAAAGGAAGAAAGCAAGGCCTGTGCAAGAAAGAGATTTAATATGGATCCACGGAGAAAAGCTAGCTCATTCCTGATGGGGAAAAAAAAAAAGTGACCGAGTACAACACCTTCCTAAATAAAGAAAACAAGGTTAATGTATCTTTGCTTCATCAACTCAATCATACAAACACAGAATTCAATAGGAATTGCATTATTTTTTTCATTCTCTGTCTTGCCCAAATAAAAAGGTGCCATATGTCTTAACTGCAGCCCTTGCTATTATATATATCTGCCCTTGTTATAAGGCTTAGCTATATACACAGATAAGAAAGGTTTTAGCACAGATTTTAGCAAGTGAGAACATCTTCCCTTCCTGCCTTGCAGCTAGCAGAAAGATTTCCTTTGAGAAACTTATCCTCAAAGCTTGTGGCTGTGGAGTTCCAACCTAATTCTAGTGACGTACTCTAAATTAAAAATATCAAGGATTTTCTTTCAAAAATGCCTTGTGGATGTTACTTCCAAGGACTATTTTTGCCTTCTCTTACTACTTAGTAATATTTTAGCAAATAACTGGGGCAAACAGGAGGGAAAAGAGACGTGCCTTTTATGGCCTTTCTGGCTGACTGACTGGTAAGTGCTGTTGAAATGTGCTGTGTTAACTTCATGAGTGAACTGCGCAAATGCAAATTGTCAAATCCGTTAACGTTTCCTCTTCCCATAGCTCTGACTTCCAGCCATGACAAACACCGTCACTGTATTGCCTGAGCTTTACTTTCACCTTTCCAATGAAAAAGGATTACATATGCTACTCTTGCTCACCTACTATGCTATGCATCCCTGATAAGTGACAAATGTGTTGTTGGTGGCAGAACATCCCTTGCATCTCTGTGATGGCGTGTGAGTCTCACTTTCAATTAAACTCCTAACCAGAACTGTAAGTTGGTGCCTATCTGCACAGTGAAAGAGAAAGAGAAGAACCAGCAAACCTCTGGCTTGCATTCAGCAAGGGAGTGTGCTGTCATACTGGCAACTCACAATGCTCTCGGAAAGGGACCTTGATTTAGAGAAAGGCTGGACAACAGCTATTTCTTCTTTAGAACTGGTTTACCTTGTAGGGGAATCAGATCTTCATTTCCTTAATAATATTGAAGGAAGCACACTTCCATAAACTATAGGAAATTTTGTGCCTTTTGGTACAGTGATTTGTCTGTACTTGCCTGAATGTGAGTTAGTGTCGTGAAGGAAGAGTTTTAGCGTCAATGTGTTCAAGGCAATTGTACAATGTTGTCAGAATAGAGCTCTGAAAAGAACTTTAATCAGTTTAATCATAAGTATTTGAAAACGTAAGCTTGAATAGAAATGTCTATGTCCTGAAAACACATATGAAATATAGTCAAATCAGAATCATAGAATCATAGAATGGTTTGGGTTGGAAGAGACATTAAAGACCATCTAGTTCCAACCCCCCTGCCATGGGCAGGGACACCTCCCACTAGACCAGGTTGCTCAAAGCCCCATCCAGCCTGGCCTTGAACACTTCCAGGGATGGGGCATCCACAGCTTCCCTGGGCAACCCGTTCCAGTGTCTCACCACCCTAAGACTAAAGAATTTCTTCCTGATATCTAATCTAAATCTACCATCTTTCAGTGAAAAACCGTAACCCCTTGTCCTATCACAACTCTCCCCGATAAAGAGTTCCTCCCCATCTTTCCTGTAGGTCCCCTTTAGATACTGGAATGTAGAGAGAATTTTACTATGGTTTACATTTACATTAATATTTATCTCACTGTTTTATGTCAGTCTACTTTTATGTTAAAAACCCTATTTAGCCCTCTCCAAAGAGGTAATTTAATTTTATCTTGGAGAGAAGCTTTGCAAGAGTTCCCTTGATAAAACTAATAATCAACCTGGAGTGAAACTCCAGAGTCATGTTTAAAAAAGACAGGTTAAGCAATAAATAGAGAAAATAATAGAATATAGATTTCACAGTTAAAGGATCATCTCTTTAATTAGGAAGACTTAGCACTGTTAGATAATGGGTGGCAAAGAGAAAGTGAACAAACCACATATTACTCAGAAGGAGCCTATAAATCTGTACAGCCAAGCTGTTTGGCTGATTAATTTCTTCCCCAGCACTCTGTGTTACACTAAGCAACTCACAGACTTCCTGCAAACTACAAGCTTTCTTGGAAATGTGTTTTAGTACTGTTCTACTTTTTTACTTTTGTATTACTTCTCAGGCATCCTTTAAAAAATCGACTGTATAACACGTGGCACCAGCAAGGCAGGGGTAGTTATATTGTTCTCATTCTGAACTACCACTGGGCTACTATTAATGACAAATTACTCAGTGTTTCAGTTCTATCAGATTCATCTAGCACCCAAAGAAAAATATAAGTACTGTAAGACGGTATATAAGCATGATGTTAAAAAACAAAAAATAATTCTTCTATTTAGTATAGATGTGTCAAATTTTAATGATTCAATCTTTTTCAGACAATCAGTGTTAGAATGCAGTTATGTCAACAAAACCCCCTGTTGTGTCTGAGGTTATCTGTAAGTTTGGCTTATTTCAATATATCCACATTATAGCATTTATATGACTAAAAGGACAGTACCTTGTGAAATATGTGTTACTGAACACACACTTTGCATACACCTTCAGTGAATATTTGAACATTTCAGTGAAAACAGATTTGCTGTGATCATTTATGTCATCCAAATGCTTGATGAAAATAAAAAAGAAAAGCCTAAGAATACCATCACATTCAAATTCACATTAATTTTGAATGAATATTCTTGCTACATATTCTGTGTGCTTCAGATGTGAATCTCATCAATACATGCAAAAGCTGTTCGCACGGGAAGTGATTCCAGTTACAGGTGGTGTGCAGCATGTGTATGCTCCATCGCGCTCATTCCTTTTTGCATGTTAACCCTTCTGCATATAAAAGCTATCGCTTCTCTTGTTTAAATAGCCCAAATACTGCACACTGTTGTGGCTTAATAATTACCATTGACACACAACTAATTCAGTTTCCTAGTCCACTTTAGCTACTTCTCCAGCACATTTTCTGTTAGACATGCTGCTCTTTGACAGTCACGGCTCAAGCACACACTGCTCTGACTGAATAATTATGTGCTAATTTACAGTTTAGAAGTTGTAGGAAGAGAAATTCAAGATTTAAAAAAAAAATCTGTGAAACTGATTTTTTTTCGTGTTGTATACTGTAGAGTTTCCATCATATATATCTAGATCTGATATAGATATGGATATAGACATGATATAGAAATCTGATCTGATATCTGATATATAGATCCATCTGCTATATCTAGTTTTATTTCTTTATTAAGTCTTTTTTTTTTAAACTATGTTTCTCTAACAGATTTTTAATATGACATATGGATAGACACTAATGATGTGAAGTGGTGATAAATAAGCAAACTGTTGCATTTTCAGGGCAAAATTGATATTCTCAAAGCTCCTCTGTATTGTTCTGGTGTAGGTGGAAGAGACTTAAAAACTGAAAATGCACACCAAGCTGCTTATGAAGTTTACCGCTCTTTATACATAATTCTACACAGCTCTCTACCACACGTTCAGAAGGACTGATGAAAGGCTGCTCTTTTCCAGTCCTGAATAGCATTATAGGTAGCAGACCTACAGGACTGAGAGAATGTTACTCGGGGGAAAATGTCAAACTCTGGTACAGTTAAAAAAATCTCTGGAAGAAATTATTCATTATTCTTTGTTAAGGGCTATGGTTAACGTGTGTGAGTAAATATAGCCTCTCACCTGCTCTCTAAAAAAGAAAGCCTGAACACAAATGAAGCACCAAACAAAAAATTAGGTCAACATAATTTTGGGATCACGGAGCAAAACTGCAAAGCTATTTTAATTGCATGACATTGCATTTAACTGTGATAGCAACAGAACACAAGCGCACTGAAAGGGAAAGCAAGTGTGTTTAGGATGCTGGGTCTGTGTGTATTGTTTTTACATAGTGGAGTCATTATCAAGCACTGTATACATCGAGCTGTACTGTACATCATTTATTTATTACTAACTCTGGAGATAACTGAGTAGTTGAACAACCTTGCACCTCAGATCTCATAAAGGGAAATATATTTACAGGGGCCACTAAGCTTAAAAGAATAGCAAAGCACATTCAGTATATGGTGAATGATGATCACTGAGGGGAAGCATGAAGAGTGTAGGGCATCTATACTCTTTTGGCACCATTAATTTTAATTTGAAGCTTGGGTCTGAAAGGCAAATTCAAATGCGCACACAGGACTTTGTGAAAAGTTCCCTTGGAGCCAGAACCTCCTCAGAACAATGAAGACGGCTGAAATGCTGAACGTTAAATAACTTTGAGATTTGAGCTCATACAACCCCATCATTCAGCTATAACCTGGCCTGCCCCTTCCATTAAGTGCTTAGGAACACCATTGCTTGGCACGGTGCTTTAGGAGAAATGAAGACATTCTATGCCATATGAGCTGGAAGCTCTGGGGCCAGGAATGTCACCACCCTTTTTTAGAAGCACTGCATGAGAGTATATGAGTGTATTAGTGTGTGAATTCAATTACTGGGCTTTGCCAGGTGTAGCCCCTAAAGCTGATGGAGCTGTGCCTACGCACTCCTAATCAGTTGCTTCCTGCCTTCATTGCTCTCCTGCTGCACATCTTACATGGGCAGGAACAAGGGAGGAAAAAGGGAGTAGGACAGGGGAAAAACAGCATCTGTAGAATAGCACCTACATGTTCAAATGAATGAAATGGTCAGATAACAGCTTCTGTGGATGGTAAGGATCCAGCAACTTATTCAGCCCTACAATAATCCATGAGGATAATTTCATGTATCTGGACATTACCAGATGCATTATCTCAACTACTAGCATATGACACTAAAGTAATTTATATACCAGCACTTTTATAACAAGAATTTAGACTTCTAGCATTTCATTTTCCTGCCCTGTGAAAGAGGAAAGATGAATCTCGACAGTTTTGATTGATGAGTCAAATAACTGTAATGAATCAAACTATATTTCTAGCTGCCAGATATAATAAGCTAACTATAATGTTACTGAGCAAAACTATTTTGGTAAAATACCAGCAAATGAAGAAACTGGAGCCACTTTTTGTCTCTTTGGGCCTACCATCATGGAGAAAGAAAAGCCTAATACGTATATACTCAGGCCATTCTTAGCATCTTGACTTGTTCCTCTGTGTGTATATAGATGTTTCTTGGCTAGACATAAAAACATTAATTCAAGAGGAGGCATCTAATCTCCCATTTAGCCCACTGGGAACTGCCAGCTAAACAATTTTCAATTCTAAACAATGCTTTGTTATGAAATTCGTCTGAGTTTGTAAAAGATGAGAATAAAATATTTATAAAGATAAGCACTTATTTAATGTGACACCATTATTAGTTTTAATTTTTCCTGAAAAAGTAAAGGAATTTAATTTTATATCAAAGCGAATGTACTTTTTCTTGTTTTATTGACTGATATTGTTTGGTGCATGAACCAAGTAATTAGTTATTTATATATCTCTGCTTCAACTGTGTTTAATTTCACATTGTGGGGTACAGTGGAGCGAGAGCAGCATCCTGAGACATCGAAAGGGTCCATATTGCCTTTAGAGCAGAGCTAAAGCAGATGTGTAGATGAACAGTCAATTCTGAGCCATAATTGCATCTTTGTTGATACACAACTGCCCAACAGTGTAAATAATCCATATTAATAGCAACAAGAGTCTGTGAAAGTTTTTCTTTGATCGCTAGAACAGTTACCAAGCAGTTTGAGAGGTGAAATGCTCTTATGATTGGCAGATATTTCCAAATAAATTCTGCACAAATAAAATGGATGCATCTTTATCACTGTAAGTATATTGTAACCTGCCTCCTTCACCCTCAAGAGGCCCAACATTTCACATGAGACTTACTATTCTGGTCCAAAAGACAGTGTGAAAAATAGAAGCATCTAATGAGGCACATGTAGGTGTGGGGGTGTAACGCATGGGTACAAGTGTTCGTTACCATGCTTGTGAGAAAGGCAGTCAAACTCTCTAGGGTTGACTTGGGTGTCCCTCCCTCTGTGAGGACCTGTGAGGGTTGCCCTGAGCTGGACACAGGTGGTTCCAGTTCGTTCCAACTGAACCACCCCAGGGCACGGCTGAGCCCTGCGGCAACAATGGTGGCCCACCCTATAACGAATTTTAAAAAGGGAAGAAAATGGCTGACAGAGAGAGGAGGAGGGAGCAAAAAGGAGTGAAAAACAGCAGAGGGAACACCTAGGTCAGAGGAGGAGAGGAGGTGGTCCAGGCATGGAGTCAGAGATTCCCTGCAGCCTGTGGAAGACATGAGGCAGGGCAGAGGGAAAGTCAGGAGTGAGGAGCAGGGGAGGAAAACCTCTACATAGTCACCATGAGCCCCATCCCCAAACTCCCTGTGCTGCTTGGGGCAGGGAGAGGAGTTGGGAGTGGAGTTAGGTCTGGAAAAGGGTGCAGGAAAGGTATTGGTTTAATATTTGTCTTTTTCTTTCTCACTACCTGCATTAGTAATGACATTTTCATTTTAACTGGCAATAAATGAATTTTCCCAAGCTGAGTCTTTTTTTTCTGTGGCAGTAATTGGTAACCGATCACCCTGTCTTTGCTTCCACCCATGAACTTTCTTGCTCCTTTTCTTCCTATTTTCTCCTCCTGTCCTGCTAGGAAGAGAGTGGGTGAGCAGCTGTGCGGGCTTTTAGCTGATCGCCAAGGCTAACCCACCACATCAATATTCTCTAAAATACCATTTAATAGAGCTAACACAAGATGGAAAAAAAGGATAGATAATCTTATGTACCTTCAGATGCTGGGAATCCCAACTTGAGCAGCATCAGACAGGCCTCCCACCAGGGCATGGCATGCAATGCAGATCCCGTCCGTGGAGGGGTTCACCAGCATTTAGAGCTCTAATATGATTTTATTAGAAGAAAACAGCTCTATTCATCATTTCTACTGTCAAACAAAAGGCTGTTCACATAAGAACATGCTGCTTCACTTTTAGATATAGCCAAGGACTCGCAAGTAGTGTCATCACTAGTGCCAAGTGAGAGCCGTCTACAGGCTCCTCCATTACAGTTAGCTGCCTGAGTTTACAGAATCATAGAATCATTTTGGTTGGAAGAGACCTTTAAGATCATCAAGTCCAACCATTAACATAGCACTGCCAAGTCCACCACTAAACCATGCCCCTAAGCACCACATCTACATGTCTTTTAAATATCTCCAGGATGGTGACTCAACCACTTCCCTGGGCAGCCTGTTCCGGTGCTTGATAACCCTTTTGGTGAAGAAATTTTTTCCTAATATCCAGTCTAAACCTCCCCTGGTGCAACTGGAGGCCATTTCCTCTTGTTCTATCCCTTGTTACTTGGGAGGAGAGACCAACCCCCACCTCTCTACAGCCTCCTGCCAGGTAGTTGTAGAGAGCGATAAGGTCTCCCCTCAGCCTCCTTTTCTCCGGGCTGAACAACCCCAGTTCTCCCTGGGGCCAAGGGAATTGTTCAGCACAGCACAGGCCTGAAGGCACGGCTCTGTGCAGGACAGCACAGCACGGGCCTGCACCGGCTCAGGTTAACTGTTAAGTGCATCACAAGCTCCGTGGTGTACAAACGGCCCAGTTCGCTTCTGCTGGTCACTCAAAAAAGGCCATTCTGAATGTAAGGATGGACTTGGGTGACGGAGTTGTGGGGTCAACCTCGGCTGACAGCCAAAGTCAGCCATCCACTCACTCACTCCCCCTCCTCAGCAGGAAAGGGGGAGAAAATAGGGTGAGAAAGTTCACGGATCGAGGTAAAGACAATGAGATTGCTTTATAATTACTGTAGCAGGCAAAAACGACTCAAATTGGGGAAAAGTAATTTATTGACAATTAAAGTAGATTTGGGAAGATTGCTATTTGCAGATGGTGAGTACGCAGCGGTTTGTCTCTGCCACTCCTTTCTTAGAAGAAACTCACACTTTTCCTCTGCTCCAGCATGGTTTCCCCACGGGAACCAGATGGAACTGGCTGTGTCCAGCCCAGGACAGACTCTGGCCTCTTCTCACAGAAGCCATCACTGTCAACACCTGGGTACTGTCACCCAATACACAGATAGACCCCAAAGATGCATCTGAGTGTGCCGTCTAGCAGGACTCTGGCTTCTCCATCATGCTGCAGCACATTTTTTCCTGTGCCTGTCTACGTGTGCATCAGGACAGACGGTCACTTCCAGCACGTGGGGTCGCAGCATGAGAGAAAGGCTCTAGCTCATCCTTACCAATGGTGAAAAGCCACCACACAGATGATTGGTTGTTGTTTTTCTGTTGCTGGTTGTCACTGTAGGTTATACCTCAGCTCTGAATTTCTCTTTGCACTTACTGTGCAGAATTTTTTTTCTTGATTTGTCAAAAGTCTAGATCAAAATAACTTATGATCCTAGCCTTTTTCCATTCACCATATCTGCTAGTAATGTTATTTATTTTCTCAGAAAATGTATGAACACTCATCAGATTGTTTTCTGAAACAAAAAGCTTTTCTCAGTTCACATCATGCATGGACTTAATACACTCTCCAGCAGTAAAGTAGTTGTTGATTATTGCCCTGCACAGTTGCAGCAGCCTCATTAGTTTCACTATGTAGCTTGCAGTAGTTTCATGCCAAATTAAAAATACAGGTCATTCAAAGGACTACTGTGAGATCAGCCTGTAGAAATTTGAAGCTCACCTGAATCCAGCAATTTATAAACATACAAAGCCACTTCATACTGCATCCAAAAGCAAAATGGGTATAATTAGGAGTGTTATTCTGTCTTAGCAATTACGCTGTGGCTGATACATACATGATTATGAAAATGGGAAAGATGATTTCTATTGTTTGCATGCTATTTAAATATTGAATGTTTACCCAGGGTTCCCCTGGTCATGGGAAATGTTAAACAACTGAAACAACTTATACTTTTAAAAATATTACTTACTAGGCAATGAACCTGATTTGGAGACTGCTGAATTCAAGGAGTTCTTTTCATTGTGTGTAATACTTTACTGACTGTGCTCGGTGTCTAGCTTTGGGTGGGATTGTACAAACAGGCACCCTCATCGTGGTGATATTTTGGTGGAATAAGATGGGTCATTCCTATACCCAGAACATGTTAGGACAGTGTTAAACTAAAGGTATCAAGTGTTGATGAGTCTTCCTTTGGAGAACAAATAGGGTGATGAGGGATAGAGAGGCTCTTGTGTGAGCAGGTTGAAAGAGCTTGCCCTGCTTAGCCTAGTGAAGGCTTTTAGAGGACACTATTCCTCTCTAAAGGTAAAACAAAAGTATAAATCAGGTAGGTGGCCGCTTGTGAATACTGTTGAGGTCTCCTTTCACACATGAGTTATTTGCAATGGGGAGGCATGAGGCATGAGCAGAAGAGATAATAAGCTCCATCTCCTCCCTCCTTTGCATGAGAGAGTTCCCTGCGTGTCAGCACCACAACTTCTCCCTGGCATGTAAACCTCCCTAGCAAAAACCTGGCATATGGGATTAGGGAGATGAGAAGCAGCATCCTGGAGACAGGAGCTAATGGAAAGCTAAAGTTCCCATAATCTTCCCTGATAAATCATCACCTGGGTAAACACCAAGGAGGGAGACCATCTGCTTATGAAAAAGAAAAATGTTGGCTGTGGAAAATGTGTGAGAACTGATGAGAAATGTTGAAAATCAGAATAAGGTTGCTAGTTAGCTGAAATGTGATGTTTCTGAGCATTCTGTTGTTAACACAGTTTTATGTTTAACTAGTTTAAGGAGGGAACTTAATGAAATTACGAAGAGGATTGTATGACTTGGCTGCAGGGAACTGGTTTCAATTGCCCAAGATGTTCTTTCCAAGCTTTCACAATCTGTTTCTAAGTAATTTTTCTTCTGATGATTGAAGATTGCCAGTTTTCAAAATTATACCCTAGATGATGTAACTACACAAGCAATTTTTACATAGCTGTTTACAGATTACTTCTCAGTGTTATGTGCTTTACTCTTTATCTTCTTTTCTCTGACTGAGTTTCTTTTTTCCTGTCATCCATATGAAGAGTGTTCTCTAGCATGCAAACACTTACCATCAAAAGACTTAAAGAAGTTGTTTTTCCAGTGATTGCCCACTAATGGAAAAATATCAATAGATGTGAAAAGCTTAAGGACATTCAAATAATGAAATAATTTAAATTAAATAATTTTAATGCAACAATACTTTTTATACAGTGCAGTGTCTTTTTTCTGCTTGCAGACAATAACAGGTTTTCAAGAATTTTACAAGTCCTTTGTATGGTTGAATATCTTAGAATGCATTCTCTTCTTACAATTTTGGTGCCCTTACAAGAAAGTGATTTTTTTTTTCCCCATTTGTAATCCATGTATAAATAGTCTGCTCCACCAAACAAATAAAATGCTAGAACACAAGGGAGTCATTTAGGTTTTAATTTGGTCAGATATATGCAGACAATACACCTGCCCTATCATCAAGGAGTATTAATAGAAATAATGGCAAATTTGCATCAAACTCCTCATGAATAAAATGTAAACAATAGTTGCAAAGTATTTAATTAGCAGATTCATAATAAAAGGTTTTAATGGACACCACATTTCTGAAGCTATGTGAAATAGAAAGTACTTATGAGAGGTAATAACTAGTTTAATTTCCTTCCATAAGTGTAAAAGCCATTCTTTGCAAATTATTGTGCTTAGGAGCTGTGAAATGAGACCATTGTGAGGAAGTCTCTCTTCAGTTTGGAAAGCACATGTATGAAAATGTAATTCTGTCCAGGTGTGACCCCCAGATCACTGAGATTAACAAGGATGTCCTCATTGACTCCATTGCATTGGTGTTCTCCATGAATATATGTAGTGTTTAAATATATTAAAGATACAGCACAATATTAAAAAATGGTAATAATGCTCATCACCATCACTGTAAAATAGTAAAGTACTGAAATAAAGCAGTATAAGACTCCATAAAAAAATCTGAGCATCCAACATTTCAATAATGTTATCATATTCATATACATATTCAGTCCTCTTCAATAACATTGCATGAAGAGTGTACACAGTGTCATAAGACAGAAATATATATTTTTTACCTGTTAGAGAGAGGGTGTGACTCTATAGGTGTTAAGGATTTTAATGGGTGGGGGTTACACGAATTTACTTGAGTCCATTACACATTTGAAACCTCAGGTAATAGGGAATGTATTGTTAATTACTGGACCAAATTAAAAAAAAACAAAACAAAACACAACTACTTCACAACTTCACAAACCTGCTTTAGTAAGTTTTTAGCAGCTATATTTAATAAGCATATATTCACAAGATCAAATTACTACATATTAGTTAGAAGAATGGACCTTTTAAATTAGGGGAAAATGGCTGACTTCTATATCAACATCCGTATTAGAGCTCCATGCTCACAGAATCACAGGGGTTGGAAATGACCTCTGGAGATCATCTAGTCCAACCCCCCTGCCAAAGGAGGTTCACCTAGAGCAGGTTGCACAGGAACGCGTCCAGGCGGGTTTTGAATGTCTCCAGAGTTGGAGACTCCACCACCTCTCTGGGCAGCCTGTTCCAGTGCTCTGCCACCCTCAAAGGAAAGAAGTTCCTCCTCCTGTTTAGACGGAACTTCCTATGTTTAAGTTTGTGCCCATTGCCCCTTGTCTTGTCACTGGGCACCACTGAAAAAAGACCCCATCCTCTTGGCATCCACCCTTTAAGTATTTATAAGCATTGGTAAGATCCCCCCTCAGTCGTCTTTTTTCCAGACTAAAAAGAGCCAAGTCCCTCAGCCTTTCTTCAAAAGAGAGATGTTCTAGTCCCCTAATCATCTCAATATATACAAGACTTTAAAACCGGAATAAAATACAAAGCACACATATGGCAAATATATTATAAATCAAAACTAAATGGAAAGACAAATACATTGTAAAAAGTCTCTCCCTAAGAAATCTAGAAGCATTAAGGTAGCTACAGTGTAATGGGAAGGCCAGATAACATATCAAACAGATATTTGAAGTTTTGCTCTAGTGGAGACAGTTCAGCAAAGAAGAATTTGAACTTCTCTAAACATCTCTAAACACGACATTCTAATGAGCAAAAGGTGTGATTCAGGTCTTTGTGAACACATTTTCCTTCTTCAAGTAATAGATAGCTAGTTTAACTGTCTCAACATCTAGACAAAATGAGATATCAGAGTGAAGGATTTAGCAACTTTGATGATTTGTTTCTGTGTTCCAGGAAAATGATAATCGGGATTTAAGGGATACAGGAACCTCCACTTGCAGACTGCTGACAACTATCCCAATTTCAGGTAATAAAAGGGAATCAAGAAATCTGCCAGGTGCTGAAAGAATGGGGCAGTCCTTAACTGGACTGGAAAGACTGGATGAAGAAACCCTGGAGGTTCATTCAGGGTAAAACATTGAGCCGTATGCTTAAAATGCCCACCATATCTCTCCTGCTTAATTCTGCCCTTAGGATATTCTCCTTCTAGGCAAGGGGACAGGGTGCAGCTATCGTTTCCTGTGACTGCAGGTTAGGATTGGGTAGATCAGGACTTCTCTCATTTTTAATAATGCCCACAGAAACAGAAACCCTGAGATACTATGGTAAGGAATTCAATATGAGGACATAGATAAGAGAAAGCTTTGGGAAAGAATATATCAATGTGCAGATGAACTAAAAAATAGCCCACAGCCCTCCAAACATCCTTCACTCGCCACGTTTTTCCATATCTTATTCGGCTGAGCACTAGAATATGTCTTTCTTACATAGTAAATGATACGAGAAGCCAAGGTGGTAAGTTTGTTGTTGATAACCAACTTGAATATTCAGAGGCGAGAGGCCAGTGAGAACTGAAACTTCAAGTGCGACAGAATGAACTAGTTTGGATGCAGCAGAAGGGCTAGTGAGAGCTATCATCACCATGAATTTCTAATTTCTCTGCTACTACTAATGAACTGTTCACCAGTCCTGAGGACAGCAAATTCCATGCCATCAGAGTATTAAAAAATTATGCAAATGAGATATAGAGACCTAATTAGAGTGCAGGAATTGCATGGTTCAAGGAAAAGTTCAGTTATGTATTGGTAATTACACAACAGCTCTTTTTCCTAACAGACTAAAACAACTCCATTTCACCATAATAAGTATTATAATTAAAACAGCTTTTCAAACTAATGATGCATGAAACATATAATAAAAAATGTAAACTCCAAACATCTATAGGATTTGTTTAAAGACCCAGGAAGCATGCAAAATAGGAAAAGCATTATTTTGATGCATATAATATCATAAACTTTTATTTTCAGCAACAGAATGTTAATGGCAAGTTCAAAATATTCAATGTCAAGGAAGATTCTTACTCAGCTACAATATGAATTTAAAATTGTAGCTTTGTTCTCATTCTTAGAAGTAAGGCAGAATGAACTACATAGCTATGGATGCTGAAGGAGGGGCCTGGGTAGTTGCAATGGATGTTCAGAATGAAAGGTTTGCAATGATGAATTAAATTTAATGGGCCAATTCAGTCTTTTCAATCATACTATTAAAGCTAAGTATTGAAATACACATTTTCTCCTAGGAATCATTGTTAATTTTATATCTTCCTGACTTCTGCTTCACTTTTTGGAAGATTTTTTTTCTTCTCTAAAAGATGAAATTGCAGCAGCCTAAAAAATTGTAACAAAGCAGAAATAACTGTGCTTCCTAAAAAGGCAAAATGACGAGCAGCAGGGATATAAACTTCTGGGTGTTGAATTATTTTTACATATATTTAAATGATACTTTTGGATCACAGGAGTTCAGTATCCTCCACTCTACTCAGAACCTAATGAAAGCTTTGTTCTGGGATGTTAAAAAATGAAGGTTTTTGTCTTAGCTTGCAATGCACCTGGCAGGACTAGACCCTGAAGTTATGCCACATGTTCTTTCTGTTTTCTTTTCTCCCAAGGTTCTCTTGATCAGACCATTGATGCCAATGAGCTAAAATGTGTTATGTTGTATTGATTTTTTTCAGAGGGGAGAATACCCTCTGACACAAGAAAAGCTGAAAGAAAACAAAAATACCAAGAAAAATGCATATAAATGTCTTTTTCTTCATGCTGGTACATGCTGGAGAAGAAAACTGGGGGAGTATTTAGAAGTCCAAGGTAAGGTACATATTACCAGACCTTGGGGGAATTTTTGTGCTTGTGTTTTGCTGGTTTTTTTTCCCCCCATAAAGTTTGTTCAGGCTTCCTTGGAGCTTTCACTGCAAATCTGACAACAAGTTTGGGCTGCCTGTGTAACACACAGACGAAATCTTTAGGGAAAAAAATAGCATTAGGCTTCAAGATAAATATTTGCTCTCAAAGGTTGGTGTAAATAATGTGCCCAACACATCATCTTTTGGAGCTTTTTGTACCTCTGAGATATCTTTAACTGTGCTGAGCAATTATTGGAATTATAATTCTTCAGTTATTCCTATGTCTAGGATTATGCATATGAGCCTTAAAGGAGGAAAAAGGCCTGTTTTCTTCCCCTAACACCCATTTAATTGTGTTGATGTTGAAGATATGCACAATTGAATTATATTAGCTATGAGGAGATGAAAGAAACTTGTAAACCAAATTACTTATGGATCGTAACTGATGAGGCCAAATAATTCTATACCTAATTTAGATTTTTTTTTTTATTTCTTTTTTCCTCCAAGCTGTTTATTGTGGGAACTGAAGCTTAGTGTTATATATTGCATTTCTTTCCATTTTATTCCTCTTTTAAAGAAACGTGTACTTTGAACTTCCAAGAGTTCACTAGCCGTGTAATGCAACACATCCGTCTGCTATAGTTGTATGTCATCACATCTTTACGGATGCATATAAGAAAATCTAACCCAAGTTTTCTTACAATTAATACTTGTAGGTACTGTATAATGATAATTTCCGCTCCCCAGACAACTGTGAACTGGAGGCTTAGGATAGCAGATGACAGAGTTTATTGCAGTAATTTACTGGTGCCATGTGTAATATTTGAGACCATGCCATTTCCCTAACATTTCTGACATCAAAAGTCAGTTTTGCTGCAGGTGTTATACAAATGGCATAATGGAGTTTGTTTTTCCAGGACTATTAACTCCACAGCTACCAGACTTGGAAGAAAGAGTAAAGAGTAAGACTCTATTACACATTTTTTACAGAGCTTATTTGTCCTTCAGCTACCAAAATATATCTGTAAAGTTCCCTTTGGAGTATTTTCAAATAAGAAGTGTGACAATAAATATATTCCATTTCAATAGAAAATGAAAATACATGCAAATGTTTCACAAAAACCTGTATTTCTGTATGCACTAATGAATCAATGCTCATTTCAAGGACTGCCCATCCAGGGCTCTTCCTGAAGATATAGTGTTAAAAATTCAACAGAAACGTATGACTGGCTTTCAAGAAATTGAATCTATGCTTTTGTTAGTGCTCTCTGTGCTTTTTATCTGTGTATGTGAAAGCGTCAGGTGCAAGTAACTTAGACTGCTGTCAGAAAAGTAAAGGATATGTGGAATGATTTTAGAAGATGTTATACTTTTGCAGAAAGAAAAAGTGGTCTATGCCATGCTGCTAATGGTTCTGTTTCTCAGATTGGAATCTCCTGTAATTTGACTGCATCAGCTCATTGAAGTTGGTGGTTATTTATGTATTCTTCAGGATATTTTTGTAAAGAAAATGTCAAAGATCTTTTTAGCCTAAGAAGCTGAAGAACTAGGAGCTGTTGCCCAATGCATATGATAGGCCATCTATAGACATGCTTTCTCTTTGGTTTCTCTTCCTGAAAACAATGGAAAACCATTGTTCTCTGTGCTCTCTTAGATTATTTTTGTCTCTATTATGATCCTCACTGAAACATGATCTGCAGGGTAAATTTCTCAAAAACCTTGTTTCTCTCTACCTGATCTTTCCTGGTCATCCATGAAATCAGGGTGGCACGATTTTCTTTCTCCTACCCTCCAGCTATTTTGTCTTTTCAGGTTGAAGGGATGGTTTTATATTTTAAATCTGTAGTAACTTCTATGTAGCTTTATGTTTAACCCCTTCATCTCCAGTTCTCACAAATGTTCTTTAGTGAAATAGCTCTTCAATTTTTCTTTTATGAGAGGAGCATTTCAGGTGCCTCCTTATCTCAACTATTTTCTTTCTCAACTCAAAATATTTCAAGATTTCTTTGCTGGTATGGTGTAATCTTTGGCTTTTACCTTTTTGTTTACTTTTCCTGTATAACTGCTATCAAGAAGCCTGAAATTTTGCACATTACCTACATTATTCCAGCTTTCCTTATCTTTATCCTCAATTCTGTATTTTCTTAATTTCTCCTTCCCACATTCTAACATTTTATCTTCAGTAGATGAATGTTATAGGTGAAAATTTCTTAAGTGAAAATAAGCAACTGGTGATTCCTTACATCCTAAAGTCCCATTTTAAACTGCATCCTTTGATTTTTATAGTGCTTATATGATTGTTTAGTCACATCTCCTACATTTGCTATGTTTTTCTATCTTTGTTTCTTCTATCTGCTCATGGTCACCAGCCTTCTCACAAACATGCAGTCCTGCCAACACATTTCTCAGATGCATCTTCCTACATCTAGTGTGATTTTTTTTTTCTTTCTGTAACAAAGCACAGTTGACCACTGTCTGACTTTATTTATCATTTCCTTAAAACCAATCCAGACCCATAGTCTCTGTAAGAGATGTAGAGAAGATTAAGGCAAATTGTATTTCATTTTAGCTTCACTGAAAATGTGCTTGTCAAATACAGCAAAAGATTTTTCCCAGTCTGTTCAACCATGGGGATATATTATAAAATGTCAAATACAAGAAGAAGAAAGCAGAGGAAAAAAATTTGAGTGAGAAGTGACTGTTTTCCTTGTATTCTTCTGAATGGATGTTTTTAGTGACTTTCTTCAAATCTTGCAGTGAGATTATAACCTGAAGCCCGGTGTAAGAAAGGCATAAGAGCAAGGCAAGAGCCAGAATGGGACCTTATCTCACAGCCTGGATCCAGCACCTGCCTTGCCCATGGAAGAAAACTCTAGCTGCAAACCCCACGGCTAGTCCTGGTAATGTCTTCATCCCTGTTTCTGCTGTATAACAGCTGGTGGCTTCTACAGAGTGACTGTTTCCATGTCTATCACTGTCTGGTCTTAATTGTTTTGCTTCATGAAAGGAGGTGTAGCTACTTTGGACTATTTTCAGTTTTCATGCTTTTTATGTGGGGATGTGCAGCTCTCTAGCAAGTGCTTTAGTCATGTAAATGCTGTTCCAAAAATCTTTTCAGATGATGTCTTCTTCTAAGACCCTATTTGAGTGAGCAATGTGCACGAGAGACAAAGCTGATTAACAGTATCCTAGGTTGCATTAGGAGGAGTGTTATCAGGAGGTTGATGGTGTGATCCTTCCCCTCTCTTTAGCACCAGAAATGCCACAGCTCAACCACTGGTTACAGTCCTGGGCTCCCCTGTAGAAGAGGGACACAAATATGATGGAGCGAGTCTAGCAAAGGGTCACAAACATGATGAAGGGCTTGGAGTATATGAGCTGCTTGGTTGCCTGGAGAGACTACGGATTCTCCATCCTTGGAGATACTCAAAACCTGACTGAACGCAACCCTGAGCAAGTTGCTCTTGGTGACCCTGCTTTGAGCAGGAGGATTGGACTAGACAATCTCCAGATGTTCTTTTCATCTGCAGTGTCTCTGTGATTTTCTGACAAACGCTTAAGTCCCAATGAGGCACTGGTAGGAGGTTTGCGTGTGTGTGTATGTGTGTGTGTGTTTTCAATGGGAGAGAATGAGAAAGCGCGTGTGTGTGTATGGACATGGGAGAAGAGATAAAGCAAGCAACACACTGTCATGGTTTTATTGCTTAAATATCACCTAATTCTTCCAGGGCTGTTCCCTGCTCTGGAAAGTGCTAGTAACCACTCAGTGTAATGTCAAATTTCCACTCCTGTCCCACACTTTTGGGTAACTGGGATTAAAAGAACTCTGTGGAAAGCAAAACAGAATAAATCTGTGCAGAGTATTTTAGCATGCTGAGCAGCTGCTACTTAAAATACAGATCAGAACTTGTTCTTTTGGGAGACTACCCAGTGGTGGTTTTCCAGAAGCACAAGCAATATGTTTGCTAATCTCTCCTGGCTAGCAGCAGTATGTTTAGCTTCCATAAGCCTGGAGGCCAGTAGTCCTCTGAGAATCTACAGTTGCAGCAGTTCAAGCATAATAATTTTGACTTCGAATGACACAGTAATTCCTCAGCTTTTATATGGTTCCAGCTGCACACTTCAGCTCTACAAGGAATACAAAAGAAGTGACATCATGACTACCTACATAATATTTTTAGCTTGTGCTGGAATCTAATACTGTTAAGAGACTAAAAAAAGAAACCAAGTTCTAAATCCTTCAAAATATCAGGCATGCAGCAATCATATCTGCAGTGTCCCATTAACTTATGCTGGATTTCAATGAAATTTCAGAGGGCATTTGCATACCTCCCAGTCTTTTTTAACATCTACTGACTATAAAGAGTACAAGCACCAAAAAAAAAATAATGTTAAAATGCATTGAAGACAGGATTTTTCAGCTTCTTATGCCTTTTTCTGGCAGTTTTTTGACCAGTATCATTTGAGTTGATTTTGTTTATTTAGAGTGTTAAATTTCTGTGGACAAAAATATACATAAAATGCATCAACACATATAATACATTCATAAATGCACACACACACTTTCACCCAGACACTAACGTACCACTAATATTTCTGAATTTGCACTGGGCAGCCTCTTTGAGGAGAGGCCGGGGCTGCCACATGCTGGATACACGGACAATTCCAGCCAGCTCCAACAGACCCACTGCAGGGCACAACTGAGGCCCTCAGCTAAGATGGTGGCAACTCTGAAAAACATATTTGAGAAAGGGGATAAGGTGCTGGACAGACAGAAAAGGGAGAAAAAAAAAGTGTGAAACAACAGTGGGAACGCCAAGGTTAGAAGAGGAAGAGGAGTGGAGCAGGTACTGCTGAAGAACTACAGCTCCTGGAGAACCCATGCTGGAGCAGAGGAAAAGGGTGAGGAGGAAGGAATGGCAGAAGGAAACCAATGTGTAATGGCCATAATACCCCCAACCCCCCCAATCCTTGTGCTGGCCATTGCCTCCCTGAAGAGACTGAGCGTAACCTGCAGCAATAACCACGGGGAAGGAGAGGAGTTTGGGGTGAAGCTGAGCCGGGGAATGGGGGGAGGAAAGGCATTTTCCCTAAGTGTGTTTTCCCCAGATGTTTTAATCTTGAGTATTTTTGTTTGGTTTTGTTTCCCAATACCTGAATCAGTAGTTAAATGCATATACCTTAACTGGTAATGGATTCATTTTCCTCAAACTGAGCCTGTTTTTCCTGTGACAGTAATTGGTAAGGGATGTCCCTGTCTTTTTCTTGACCCATGAGCCTTCTTGCTCCTGTTCTTTCTATTTTCTCCCTCTGACCTCCTGAGGTGGCAGCAAGTAAGTGAGCAGCTGAATGGGATTTTCGCTGCTAAATGGGGCCAACCCACCACAACATTCTGTGTTAACAGGCATACACATATATTTTTAAATTTTGGCTAGAAGTTTCGTGGAGTTTCTTGGAGTACTTTAGAGTACTATCCTAAAAGAGCAATCCCCACAAATAAATTATCAAAAATGTGTATGATTGATTTTGTAATGTTTCAAATGGAGGAGTTAGCATGCACTCACCAGACAGATTTCCAAATGGATTTAACTCTAGCCAGGCCCCTCCAGTCACCCCACATTCCCTAGCCCTCACATTCCTTTTCTCAGTGCAGTCCCCAGCAGTAATTCCTGACCAAAATGCTAGCTACAAAATTTGGGTTTTTTTCTTTTTTTTTTTTTGTCTTTCCTAACCTCCGACATGCCTCATGCTTGATTTTTATCCTAAGCTTATTTTTTTTGAACCTTTTTTCTTATCAGTCTACCTACATTGTCTTTTTCACCTTACACGCATCTACTTTTCAGTTCCTTCTCTCCAGACGGATATAGCACAGCAGAGAGAGGTATAGTGATGGCTGATCATCTGAAGTGTTCATTAATATTTCTTGGATCTATCACTTTCTTTTTTGTTTCATTGTGAAATAATAATGACAGGTTTTTTTCTGGGTCTGGTCATGGTACTCTTGTTGGCTAAGAAGCTCCTGATGCTTTTCTCTCACTGAGAAGTTGTGGCTTGGTATGTAGTTACTGTCATTTTACCTATGGACATTTCAAGTTGGATTTTTACACAGCTCCATTTTTTCTCCATGTCTTATATGTAGACCAGGACTGTTGGAAAAGACAGTGAGATAAAGTGATAAGGTAGCAACCACCTGGTGTCTAGCTGTGCAGACAAATGTCCAAGTAAAGAATGTGGCATCTATTAAAATTTGGATTTAACTTGAAAGGTATTTGTCTGAAGGTATTGAACTGTGAAATATGTCTTACTGAGGTCTTACTGTGATGTCCTTGTGAGCATAGTGTGTCATTTGAGTTTCAGTTTAGAATTTCAAGCAGTTCATTAGTGCTTGTCATTAACTGAAAGTAAAATCAGTGAAGACTGAGTTTTAGTACCAGGAGACTGTGGGAGTTTACTTTGGGTGGGGATCTTGTTTTTGTGAACTCCACTCTCAAGTCAGGGCTGAACTCATGAAGGTATCTCAGAGTGAATAATTTTGGAAACAAAGGCCATTATATGATATAGCAGCTTACATACTGAATGGCTTACCTGCATGAAAGAAAACGTCACCTTATAGTTGTTACCTGCATTTACTGTTGCATTGTCAGGTGCTGTTCAAAGCATAAGATTTGACATTCTGAGTGACCTGGGGTTTACCTATCAAGGCTGTCACATTTCTGGTGAGAACTGCCATTAACTCAATTCAAAGGAGAAATAAAATTTTTAAGCAGAAATTCAGTAGATTCTGGAAGCAGTTCTGCACTATGTACAGTCTGGTTTAATTAAACTTTGTAAAAGATGATTAATTTAATTTATAAAGGTGATAAGGATGACAGAAATGACTAAGAGTTGAACTGCTACGCAAGATTATGCTTTTCAAGTCAATATATGTAACGGGTTATACTATTACACATGTAGGATGAGCTGCTGAATTGTATTGCATTATGTATGTTATTATGTATTATATTATGTATGGTTCTGACAGAAAAAGATCTGCAATTTTTCTTTTAATTATTTATACACCTGAATACATCAGAATGAACAAATAATGATATGTTATCAATGTTCTTTTATTAGCATGTAGCTTTCAGTAGTTCCAGGAGCTTCATCAGTCATCATTTGCTTACACTTATGCAGCCTTCTTCAGCAGTAATGGTGTGGCTGATTGAATACCTATTTTAAAATTTTAGAAATGCTGTTTTGCTCTGGGAGATAACAACTGACTCTTCATTTGAAAGGAGAAGCTGACTGTATAATCTGCAGGCTTGACAATGAGTCTAATTTCATAGATGTATATTTATTACTTACATATTTTTTGTCAAGTTCTGCTCAGTATTTAACTGAATTTAACCTGCATGAAAAATACTGGGCTGTGAGCCCAGGATTGCAAAACCGCATATACATACCAGGGCCATCAGCAGTCCAAGTACACTTGTCCTGCATTTTAGTGCTGATTTGCAAAGTTAACTTTTAAGACTAATTATTAAAGTGCTTCACGCAAAGATGTACCCAAAAGAAAGCATGCACAGTGTACAACAGATTTTATTGATCCTACAAAGACCAAAACTGTGCTATGTACTTGTGTGCCATCTGCTGCACCTCATCTATCTACTAACTTTAAACATATGTACAAACCACGGCTTTACAGAACGCTCTGGAACACGGTAGTTTAATGGAGTGCTTGGATTTTCTGCTGGTATTACAGGAAAGGTGACAGTAAAGGTGCAAATTACAATGCAAGAAACTGTATAGTGAACCTAGCAGACAATACAAGATTTTTGTAGAGGCTATGCAATCTCAAATTTACTGGCCACTGAATTGGAGCTATGACCATGCCAATATTATTGCCCTGAGCATCTGTATTCACCAATACTGTCAATATATCACGCAGAAACTGCAGCATTTTCAACCACAAAATAAAGCATTTGAAGTGTTGACTTATTTGGTTGGGGTGAAGAATGGGAAGAATGGGGAAAGTGAGAGTACAAATGTGGCAATCATCTGTCAGTACTTGGCATCACTTTACCTCTGTGGCTAGCTATAAGTTTTGCATAGAATGAATCTAAATAGAAGGTGCAGGTGAGAATGTGAATAAGAAACATCTTCCTTTCCTCTGTAAGTGTGGCATGGAAAGATGGCATGATTTACCAAAAAACCTTATGGAAAAGCTAAGAGAAAAGTCTATAGTTTGGGTCAACCACTTTAATAAGACAACTAGATTTTCACTCTGACCCTGGAGAGAAAACTCTCCATATTACTTTGCTAATACCCTAAATGTTGCAATCTCCCTGAACACTACATTTTGGAAGACACTGTAAGAAATACATTTTTTAAAAATACACATCTTCTGAGGTTGATAGACACTTACATATTCCATTAAATATGCATACAGCTAGAAAAGCATTCCAAAATAAGGAATGGAAAACAAGGAGTAACGGACCTGTACAAACCAGAAGGAAACAAGAAATGAGTTCTTCTTCCTGATTATGAAAGCTAGCTTAGCTGCCATTCGTCACTGAAGGGTCTACAAACTGCACCATGGCAATGAGGTTAATGATCATTCTCCCAGTTATATTTAGTCATGAAGGAATGGGATTCTTCCCTGCTTTGTGGCTTGTGTAGTGTAGACATTTCAAACCCATTGAAGGCAAATGTAGAGTCTGGTAGTATTCCAGTAAAATAGGTAAATTGCTTCACGCAGATGGGAAGGACAACTAATGCTGAAAGGGACGGTAATAAATCTCACATCCAGAGCATCACTGGGCCAAGGGGAAAGCACAGCTCAACGTGCAGAAGAGGCTTTCTTAGGGCCTGGGCACACCTGTACAGAGAAGCTCCTTTAATGTAAAGTAGAACCAATGACAAACTGGACTCTCCTGTGCAAGCTGCCTCTGGATGTAAGCAAATGTCAGGGGAACTGGAGATCATTTGGGTGCAAGGAAACTGAAATCACATGTTCCACTCCAGCTTCTGTGGGACTGGTGCTACAACAGGCTTTCCAAACTTATTCAAAGATACCTTTGTGTAGGGGTGATGTCCCCGAACTGCTTTGCACTATTGAAAGAGAGTGAGGTCACAGAGCAAGGATCAAGACCAGAGTCCACATCTTCAGTAGAGAAAAAGAAGTGGCCAGTTATTTCTCTTAATCTATATTTAATGTAAAGGTAAATATATTTTGTCTAGTATTGCTTGGCATAGTGTAATGCTGGTAATGTAGGTGGCATTTACAAGTTTTTTAGCATGATCTTTTGGGCAAACAAAATCTGTGATTGTATGCCGTGTTTGTTTGCACATTTTTCTGCTGATATATTATTCCCTTTCCTAAAAGGATTTGAACCAATAGCCAATTTCAGCCAAAGAGACAGAGATCTAGGACATATTGGCTTTCTAAAAGTGCGGTGAAAACCAAACACCGGCTAGGAGACAGAGACAGGAGAACTGAAAATCCCCGACAGAAAGGCTGCAACATGACTGTCCCATTCAAGGCATCCTGACAAGTTCCCCCTCTCTTCAGCCAACTGTGCAAAAGCTCACTGGCCGATCCGCAGGCGCGTGTGCTGGTACCACCTCTCACCTGGCTGCAAGGCCAGGCGAGCTCAGGGAAGAGAACTGCTACTGTAGTAGTTAGGGAATATGGGCAAGAGGGAATGAGAAATACTGAAGAAGTGATGTGAAGTTACTGAGGATGCAGATGGCAGAAGTCTTGTGGTGGCATAGGGTGCAGGAGAGAAATCCATAAGAAAACAGGCTTCATTAATCCCGTGTTTACGGAACAAGGTGTTCTCTAGTTGACCAAACATCTCTCTAATCAATAAGCATTTCATTCTGTTGCAAACTGAACACAGTAGAGAAGTCATCTGGGTAAAGCTATTTAGAAGCTGATTTCTAGAAATGAAGGTTGTCTGTGTGCATTTAAGGATTATTTATTTCTTATTTTCTCTGCTGGTAATTTTTTTTTCTAAATTATATTTAGAAAAAATATTTAAAACCAAAACCACAGTCCTTATGATATCTCAGACGTACCATAAACTAATATTGGAAACTGTAAACAAGGTATTTTTAACATCTGTGTATTTTATAGGGTTTCAATATTAATGGGAAAAACAACTTGCAGGTAGACATAAATCTGAAACGTCACAAGCGATCTTTACAAACTGGCAAGAATATATATCTGGAAAGAAGACAACTTGCTTGAGCAAAACTAGTGGTAGCTCCTTATGTTACCCTTTCCGTTGGTGTATTTTACTTTAATACTTCTGATTCTGATAAATGCTCAGGCCTACTGTATTTGAGAGAAAATAAGAATTCTCCTTTCAAATACTTACAAAAATGAGTCTCTCTAGCCTGTAGCCCTTAGGAGTGGAGAACTGCTCTGATTCCAGGCAGAGCTTTATTATGGAAATCTCCCAAGTGAATGGAAAACAGCCCACACAGTGTATAATCACTGCTTGTGAGTTTCCTCTGTTGGTTATTAAGATAAAAATGATTAGGTTACTGACTGTGTGCTAGGAACAATTGTTCATTTAACTAAGCACAAATTGTTTTAAAGGTGTGAATAGGTCTTGTTGCTGAATCAAACATTTTGCATAAAAATGTCATTAGGAAGATACCCTGTTGTGGTGTTATGGGATAATAATTTCAGTAATAGAAATGTGAACTCTGTTATATACAACATAAAAGCTTGTTACCCTGTAGAGTCCACAGAAAGTAAGACTGCCACAACTCCCTTGTATATTGTTGCACTTTTATTGATGGAGAAATACTGCAGCTAGAGGTAGGTACTAAATCATCCTGTTAACTCTGCCCCATTATCTTGTACGCTTCATGTTGGAACTGAAAATATCTTGAAATATAAATTTAAACAGTAGCATTAAAAAACTTCAAACTTAATGTGTTTCTTCATGGATGAACTAACTGTTCATATGTATTTTATATTTAATAGTCTGCAAAAATATACTAAAAAGCCAAAAGTGTGGTGTAGGCCATTTATAGTTCCTGTATTTGGAATCAAAGTTCTTAGAACAACTGAAAAAAAGTTCTGTTAAATGCACGGTATTTTATGATCTAATATTTTGCAAGCTGTATTGATCAAAACTATTCTGGCAGCAGAAATGGAACAACAGAGTAATAGCCAAGCTCCTTCATGCAACCAAATAATAGCATGGAGTAGTAAATGGAAAGCAAGACAAAGAGGACCAGAGAGATCACATAAAATGTGGTATTGCAGAATATTGAATCCACTGCAGATAACCAGTGGCATATGAACAAAATTAAAATAGACAGTCTGAAGCTGCAAGCTGGGAAACATAAATTTGTATCTCACTAATGTTTCCCTAATGGATAGCTCCAATGCATGATGGGGATTTATTTTTAAATAATGTTATTTCACTGCTAACTGACCTTCCTGTCCAGTCCAATTTACATAAGGAATTGAGATGCTTAGAAGGTATGATTTTTGGAGGAAAGACAATTTTTGCAAAGTCACTGTGAAAGCCAGAATCAGAGCAAGACTTGCTTTCTTTTGACTTAGAGAAGTATTATGATAAACAAAATTCTTAAAATAGAAGCACAGAAAACCAATTCTATTTCAATGCAATTCTTAGACCATACTACACCCCCAAGCTTGGAGTGACCTGCATTTCGTCTCAGTCTTGTGCTCCCGTGAAGCATTAGAGGCTTTAATAGGGCTTTGGGCAAATGCAGGCATCCTCCCACACAGAGCTTATTTCAAGTCAGGGGCCTAACACTAAATTAACTACAGTGGACCATAAATAATGCATCTGTCAATTGCACAAAATAGAACTAAAGAAGAGACGGTTCGTCAGAGTAAATGATGTGGGGTAATATGCTAGTAATGCCAAGGCTTTGGCCAGTGGTAAGGATAGATCATGATCTTGCTCAGGTGTAGGTAATAATTACATTGCAAGTAATTATTAATGTAATTATTACTTCCTGATTGCTTTACAGTAGCTCTTGCTTCCCACAGATGTAGTGCAGGACCCTCTTATTTAAAAAAAACCTGTTTATAGGACTATGGCATGTCATCACACTGTGCGACTGAACAAAATGTTAATTCTTCTTCATTCTGACTATCATGGTTAGTGCTTGATAACATGAAAACCTGTTCATATATCTGACATTTTAACATATATTAAGTCAGTCTGTACAGTCATACTATGTTTATACTAGTAAATTTAACAGTGTCAGGCAATGTTTGTCATACTGGTATTCAGTTGTCCACATTGCTGAATTACTAGTGCAATCCTTTTTTTTTTCAGTTTTGGCTTGGGCAAACTACCTGTCCCCTAAATAATTCTTGGGTACAACTTGGGAATTATCACAGTCCAATAAGTATTCCCAGTAGTCATTTTGGATATTGTTGGTGTATTCTGCACAGAAAGACAGTTTAACAGCATGGGTGCCCGCCTTTCTAGGGTGGCTGGCTTCAGTGCTGGAGAAAGGTCAGAAGCATATTTAATTTATTAGCATTGAAATTGCTTCACAGTCTGGTAGTACATCACAGCTGTAACTTAGCAATTGGTAGCTCTGGGGCTGGGGAAAAAAACAGCTTCCAAGAAAGCTTTTGAGCTGTAAATGACCATATGAGCAGATGGTATTCTTTTAGGCTAGACTTAAAGCAAATTATGCAGAAATGGCTTAATTTTGATTTTCACTTTGTTTTGCAATAGTCTAGAAGATCTCCTCACAGTTTGTAAGAGCTGAGAAGTATGTAGGCAGCTGCTATATGTCTCCTTGTTGCTGTTAGTTAACCTATTGGGAGATAGCTTTCAGCTCCTAGACTTCATCTTAGAGCTCTGACCATGGATTCACACAGCATGAAGTACAGGCTTAGTCAGGCTCTGCTTGGCTTCTACCATGGCAATTTACTTGTCCTCCACTATGAGCTGATTACATCAGAATTATGGTTCTATGCACCCAAGGCACAGGTGGTGACTGCATGGACATGCTATACAGATATTTCAGAATTTTGGTTTGTGTTAAACCCTAGGCCCGTGAACATGAAGTTGTAAAGAATATATGTATATCTGAAATAGGATGACAGCAGTCCCAAAGGACGGGGAGAATGAGATTTCCCACCTTGAGAAGAGCGCGATGGTGGCCCCCAGTGGGGCTTCAGACAAGGGAAGGCTCCAACATCCTTGCGAGTCCTCTGGTTCTCTCCTGCCACATCGCTGCCAGAAAATGTGTTCTGGGAGAGGGCCCAGAGCTTCCTTCTGATGTGGACTCTGGGTGGAGGCCTGAGAGAAAGCTGTACTGTGAGACCATAGCAAGGCTGGGGAAAGTATGACCCAAGCCTTCCCTGGTAAATCCACATTTGAGATTCTCCCTAGTCTCCTAATCACATATACACCTTCTGATTTTGTCCTTCTTTTTCTCGGCCATTATGGAGTCTAGCTATTTTAGGACATGACCAGCAAAAATTTCAATAGAGAATATTCAATAGAGAAAAAAGACAGAAGACATGACTGTGTCTGGGGGAACTTTTAGCCCAGATACATATCCCTTTTTGTATGCTCCTGAATCTCATTATGAAATTGCTATTAAATAAGGCAATGTCTTCTTTCCCCATTAAACAAGAAAAAATGGGAAAATGTTTTCACAAGAGTGACCTACTGATTACCAATCCAAAATGTAGGTTCCAAGTCCATTTTCTAGATTTATTATTTTCTGCCAAAATTGATTTGGACAAAAAACATACTAATCACCTAATATGTGGTTAGCAATTTTCCATCTCATTACACAACCCTTGTATCTTATTACCCATTTAAATGAATACCTGTTAAATGAACAGACCTGTACAATGCAAACAATTTTTCGATCCATCAAGCCAAAACAAATAGAGGACTCCAATAAAGTCTTTACAACAGTATACCACACTATACAATACAATAAAAATGGGATTTATCAGTATAATACATCAGCTAAATGAATATAAAACTTTGTAACAGAATCAAAATTACCGTTTGGGGACATCACATGATTGTACTATAACCCTAATCTTTCAAAATGCCAAGGAGCTCTGAGGAGGCATTCTGCACCATTCAGATAAGATCTTTGAATATTTGTCAGTATAGTGCACATAAAAACGATACTATTAACACTGTCTGCAACTAAACTTGATATCAAATGCACAACGATCTATCCTAGTGACTTCTGTCACCACATCTGTCCTGATTTCTACCACTGTGCATCTGCAGGCTTGAATCTCTCTAAACCAAGGAGAGAACCTCAGCAAGCTGCAGTGAACGTGAAGATTGCAGTGGATTAGATTTATCTGTTCATACAAACTGTGATTTAGACACACATTCTCAGAGGTTGAAGGGAACATGTTCACTCATGGTTCTCTTCATGACAAAATCCAGATCCAAAGCTGCACATTTCAGGAAATTTTTTATGTATGTGACTTGAGTTAATTAGGAAACTTACTGACAGAATGAGAAGAAAGAGGGCAAACACTGCCTGATCATCTCATAAACATCTTAAAGCTATTTGTTTTTAAAGAGGATTAGGAGGGGAAGCGAGGGAAGATGTATTTTTACCAGGAATCAGGTGAAAGGGAAGCAACATTAGAATGACGTCGTAAGGCAAACCCTCAGAAAGCAGCATTTTAGAATTACTGAAACACAGTGAGTTTGTTTACTTGTCAAAGTTAGTAAGTAAAGAGAGATTGTTTAAGTTAACCTCACTTTTTTTCAGAAATGTGCTTGAATGCAGTTACTCAGTTCTGAATTATACTCAGTGACCTTGCATGGGCCTTCCACGTCTAGTCCTTTCTGTCTGTAGAATTATCTAAAGAGACGCCTGCACAGATACATGACTGCAGTCACATAGCTCTCTCATAGCATTTACTGCTTTAGCTGCCCAAAATACTTCAGACTTGTTACTTCATTGCTGCAGCTGGGTGTAGCTGAGAGGCAGTTTAATAAGCTATCCCATTGCACCGCTACACATCTGCTAGCAGCTATGCTCCAGTTCAGGTCCTCTAGCTCTTTGAAAGCACCTCTGTTTCAGGAAGAACAGGCTTACAATTATGAGACTGGGCTGCAACCTGTCATTTCTAACACTTACTCCTTGCTCCTATCTAGTAGAGAAGGGCTTCATATGAACACCTTTATCAACCAAGATGCGGTAATAACTTGTCTCAGCTGAATGGTAGCTGACACACTGGTTCTCTTCAGCTGGTACAGATGTCTCATCACTCAGAAAAGACTCAGAGCTTACATATGGTCCGTTTCCTGAGCCTATTGCCTTTTACCCACACTTCAGCTCTAAATTACATGCAATTTTTGCATTGTGAATGAAGGAATACTGAGCCTCAAACATAAGATCTGTGAGGAAGTAATAAGACTATGACCTAAAAATAGTTGGACTTCATGGACAAATCTTCTTAGCAGCTAAATAGGTCTGCCAGAGTTTTCTCCTGGAAGAAGAATCATATGAATTTCATTCCATGTCACTGATATTGCATATGAAGTATGTAGATACTCTGGTAATAGCAAAGGAATGCTGTCTTTGTTCAAATAACCATTTTCAACATCTATTATTTCCTCATTTCTCGCCAGCTCCTTCTAGGATGTGTGTGAGTTCTGGTAGCAGCAATATTGACACTTCTTTGTCTCAGTAAAAGCTACTACATTTAAGTTATGAAGAATGAAAGATACATAGCATATCCTGCATACGAAGAAACAAACTAGGGAGAAAGAATGATGTGCAAAGATCTCAGTAGAAGGTTTATTTACACTCCAAACAGTTGCAGCTGTTAAGAAGATCATCACCTTGAACTGTTCTAGAAGATGATCTGTATTTGATACCCATAGAATTTCTATCCTTAACTGGATTACTGGCAATATCGTGTGTAGGACAGACTTTTGTATTACGATGACATTGACATTGTGTATGTGTTTGTGGTTGGCCTCTGACGGCCTCCTGCTCTGATAAAATCTGCTCTCTTCAGGGTGCTTACATATTCTCTAATGAATGGATTTTTCCCATGAATGTCCAAAAGATAATTTTAGTTTGAAACAGAGGCAACAGAGTTTTCTCTTATGCTATTTTTCATTGTAATCATAGTGTATCAGATATAAACCCAAGAACTCTTACCATTTCCTAATGATCAGACAAACCAAGTGAGAACATAGTCAATACAGAGGTTCATTGTTCAACCTCTTCAATGCAGGTTCATATCTTGGTTGCAATGAGTTCTTAACTGAATATACAGAGTAGCATAGGTCAAACTGAAAATCCTAAGGACATTCATCTCATAACAGACAATTATTCATAATAACTAATTCCTTTTGTGATATGTGGGCTTCTTAGATTCATGGTCCACTTCAATTTCATAGCTAGGACATGATGTTGTCTCTCTGTCATGCAAAATGATTGTTCATTTTTTTGTTATTCCAACATGAAAAGAAAACTCTTTTCAAAGTTTGACTGTACTGAGCTTCATGCTGTTGCAGAAAAGGAATAATTTAAAAATAACACATTCTTCTTGAGCTATATTTATGTGTTAAGCTCTTCAAACTCTTGACTCCTGAGCTTTCTTTAGTTGCTATTTCTTTTTGGACATACAACTGTAGTACCATGCATTAAAATGTTGGAGAAAACAGAGACATAGGACACAGTTCATATAAACTTTAATTGAAGCCAAAAAATGTAACACTTGTAACTAGACAAAAATTATATCCAACCTAGAAAAATAAGGAGAGTTTCTTGATTTAAAGGAAAACAAAAAAAGGCGACCTTGTGTAACAATTAGAAGTAGGTATTATAGATGTCAGAAACCTTTTAAAGTGCATTTTCCTTTGGAAATATCTAGACATTAACGTCCTTCGGTAGTAAGTAGCAATCTGAAAAATTGATGTTAAAAAGACAAAAACAATACAGGGTCAGTGTGAACTTTGTTCTTACTCTCTCTTTATTTCCTTACAATTTTATTACTGAAACTGAACTTTTTTTTTTTTCTGAATGAAATAAAGTACATTAAAGCACAGAAGCCTTGTTTTCAGAGTTGAGCAAATTTTTATTGTTTTGTGATAAATCTCAAGAACCAAGGAATTGTGATAGAAACACTGAGATGTTCCTAGCTACATAATACAGTTACTAGGCACTAAGCCATGCATGTATGCACACATATACTTTAAAATAAATTTAGTCAAGCAGAGTAAAATAAATTTTCTAAGAGCAAAAGCAGAGCTTAGCTTTTTAATGCAAAAAGTCACCTTGATTAAGGAATCAGACCACCCACTGCTGGAAGAAAAACACTTGTGCCATATATTATGAATCTTTGGTATCCACAGGCTGATATGAAGAATTGCAAGGTGGAACTCTACTGACTGGGTAATGAAAAAAAGATGCATTGAGACAATAAAAGAAAGCCAAAAAGATTTATTAATTCATGAATTTACATTCTCCACAACCAAAAATTAAGTCTTCCTTTACAGAAATCTTAAGCATGTTCACATTAAGGATTCATATAATGAAGCTACTTGCACACATGTTTAACTCTAACCCTATTTATTAAAGCCATATAAACATGTGCTTAACATTTACAAGTGCTTAAAAACCTTACTGAATTAAGGTCTGCATATATGATCCGAAGTCCTTTATCAGTGCTATGAGTCTTTCTATCAACCAAAAAGACCTTTATGTTTTTGCAGGGGTAATACTAACTACCCATCACACCATAAAACTAAGATTAAAATTAACATTTTGAATCATAAATTGCACTGCTTTGGTTTTGTTTGTTAGCTCTTGTTTGCATTTCTCTTTGTTTTTAATACCATCTCTGTATGCCAAGCTTAATTTCTGATATGAAATTGAAATGCTTGTCTTATAGAATGACAAAATATTTGATTTGACTTCAATATACCTGTTTGTTTGCATAGAGAAGACTAATTTATTTGATTAAAGAATTTCCCCGTTAATGTTACATGAAATCAGCACAACTTATATAAATATTTCCCTTGCCCCAGAGGGGAGGGATGTGTTTGTATTGTAACAGTTGCAAAAGCTCACTCATTCTGTGCCATGTCATAGAGGCTGCTTCAAAAATGGCAGACATTTTCTGAGAAGAAGAAATACCTAAGTTTTTAATAGCTTTTCTTTCTTTCAGTGAAATGGTGCTGTTGAAGGTGCCACCTTATTCAAGCATAGTTTTCTCTGAGGGAAGGCTCCTTTTTCTTCACTGTAACTTCTCACTTCCTCCTCAGTTATAGATAAGGACCTTTAGCGTCTCCTTAAAGAGTGGATTAACACAGATAATTTTTCTGATGAGAATTATTTAGGAAAGATACAGAACATAAAGTTTAATTGAAGCGCCTGAGAAATGCAACAGTTAATGTCACTAGTAGTGCTCATTCGATGAGGTTTTGATCCAGATTTCACTGAGCCTAGTGTGACTATAACTTTGATAACTGGAAAGCGTATCCACATTGCTGTTTGAGTGAGTTGAAAGCATGAAGCATATGAAGTACTGTTTTCCAAAGGTACGAGGTGTAACAAATATATTGAGTAGATAGACGCTAGATAGTTAAAATGCCAGTGGGTGACTAATAACAACTCTGTAAGAATAAGAGTTAATACGGTTCTTGAAGAAGTACAAATGTACTAACATTTCACTGCACTTCAGATCGTATTACCATTTTCAGGACTTCACTTGTGAAGCAAAAGAATGTCTACTGGTGGTGAAAAACCACTGGGTACCAGAGAGAAGTAGCTACCATTTCTTGCAGTAACGAAGAACTCAGAACTGAAAATAAAGTATCCTATTTATCTGTTTATCTTTTGCAGATAGAGATTCTGGCAAGGATGAGCATGGTCATCACTGAATAGTTACCTTCTAGCCCCTTCTAATTTGTTGTAACATGGTGAAACACTTAAGCAAAATTGGTTAACTATCCTTAAGTTTCTTCTTCAAGAAGCGAAGACTGGGTCTGAGGCAACTGGGAAAGCTGTGTAGAGGTGTCTCTAGTGCAGTTCCCCTTGTACTCTGCAGAGGACCTAAAGCCACAGCAAATTCCAGAATCCCTGAGTGACCTGATCCTCAGGGACTGCAGAAGCTTTGGAAGGGTTGTTACAGCAACGTTATTCCCCAAGAAAACCCAAAAAAGAACCTGCCTTGGCTGCTTTGTTCACAGCTGCCAGTTGTGACTGAATGATACTGCTTGCTTTATAGGTGCTGAAGCACCACATGGTCACGCTGTTCCTCCGCTCACTATTGTTCCCAGCTCATTTCAGCATTCGTGGTGTCTTTCTAGTTTCCAGAGACCTGCTTTAGATTGCTGCTCTCCTCTGTGGTATCAATCAACAAACCAGACTGAGTCAATACATTTATCTGGGACCTTACTGTAAGAAATAAAGACAGGTCCCTTATCCATCCAACCTACTGCCTATTTACATAGCTCAATTAGTGCTCTGGCCTGTGGGCGTTGAGCAGCTATGCCATTGGTTCAGCCCCTGGCTTCATTCCAGCATTGCTACTTTGTTAGTAGTTAGAAGTCCCCACCACAAAAGATTGCACTGGGACAGGAAAATAATGGAGTGATTTGGAAGCTAGTCTGTAATTATGAAGACCTGGGGTTGGTTATCTCCTCTGTCATGGACTTCTGTTACTGGGGAAGTCATTACTAGTGTTGATCAACGTGTGTTGAATCAGCAGAAGTTTTGTGTTGATTATTGGTCTGGGTCTTTTGTTAAACAGCAGTCCTGTTTCTTTTTCCAAGCTTTAGTGACTTGTAGGAATTAGTATAATATCAGTATACTCTAATAATATAAATTAAAAAATATTTTTGTAGAAACTTATGTAGTCTTTTGCAAAACCAAAGAGCATATAAGGACACCATACAGTATGTAGGTAATAGCCTCCTAGTACAGAGATTACTTAAACCAGTGGAACAGTTCTAATGCTTGAATGGCCGATTTCTTGTCACTACTGAAGACTTCAAGGAAGAACTCTGTCTGTTCACTAGGACAAATTTTCCCTTTTCCTGGTTGCATAGCATTGTGTTCCTATTTTATCCCTGAAGGTCTTTGCAACTCACCCCCCTCAGTCTCAGACTGTCCCACTCATGATTGTGAACCACATGCCCAGCTCTACGCTTTTTTGTAAGCTTCCTGCATAGGAGCTTCTCCGGAAGCAGTATTGTGGGCACTGTTGTTAACGTATACACAGGAAATGCTTATCATCATCCAAGTTAATTACTATCAGAAAAATCTTATTTGAGGCACACACACAAAATAACTTCAAGTCACTTACACTTTAGCAGGTGACTGACTGAGTTAGTTACCTCTCCTTTGTTACTGGACAGACACTTCAGAGCCGTTGATATGTGATAACCTGATGTAGGGAAATGTTGGATTAGCTGTACCTCTGGTTTACTTAAAAGCATGAGGCTTCAAGCACTCATTTGAACTACTTGTGCCTGAGGCCATCACCAAAACTGAGCAAAATGTTCTATATCAACCAAATCATCCCCATCTTATTAAAAGAGAGTTACTGGCATAACTGTCAATCGAAGATAACATCATGCCTCTGGCTGATTTGTCAGTACAAGGTTTTTGTTTGAAACTAGCCGAAGTTTTAAAAGACAAAATGGCATAAAGGTGTTCGCTAGGGACCCAATTAAAATTAAATTAATGTTTAATTATGTGCATTTTTGGAAGAGAACAAATACAACCATTTTAAAGTAAAAAATGTGTAGCTTTTCTAAGTGTCAAAGTTAATTAGAATATTTTTTCTGTTACTTCTTCAGGCCGTTTTTAAATTAACAATCAACAATTACCTTCTGAACCCCTCTTCCAGTCCTGAGAGGAGTATCAAGTGTCAGATCCTCTTTTTTTTCTTTCTGTTTGATAAATTTCCTACTAATTAATTCAGTTTCATATTTACAGCACTTAATTCTAAAACAAGAAAGCCCAATGAAACCTTTCAAATTGAGTACAAAACAAACTGTGGCATGGACCACACCATGGACCTGAATATGAAGCAGGAGTTTAATGTCTTAATAGGAAACAGGATGTTATTTATGACGTTTAATTTATACTAGCAGCACTTTTAGCGAATGTGTAGCATAGTCCAAACCTTAGACAGAGAATTCATCTAAAAGAGCAAATCCTTTGTATGTCAAACACTAATATAACTGTGACTCTGACCTGTCCCCACCACATAATCTCTTGTACCACCAGGTATACTTCTAGGTATCTTGCCTACTTGAATTGTTATTTTATGAAAAGATCATAAGATGACAACGCCTGTGAATAGATCTGTGGACTAGAGAGGCATCTCTAATCCCTATTCAACACCATACAACATTTAAAAATTCCTGTAAGGAAAAGTGTCCATATGGTGATTCCATGCTGTGTGAGGCTAAATAAATTGGACAAAAATGAGAATTATTGCCTTGAAGGAATTTTACAACAAAATTTGCCTTATTCTAACTTTTCTTACCTATAGTGAGAGTACTACAGTAATTTAACTCAAAATAATACAACAGATAACCTCTAGTCTTTGAAATGAGAAAATATAACTTCTGAAAAAATAGAATTTTTTTTCAGTTTTCTATCACAAAGAAACTGTATATCATATAAAGATTCCCACAGAACAATGAAATTACAGCATAACAATTTAAGTGGAAAATACCCTTTAGTAGTGCATGGAGAAACACAAATAATTTATTTTTATCTCATCCTTAAAGTGACAGTGGTTTCTTCAAGGGCCAAAACGAAAGCAAATTGAATCCAATGTGAGATTTGTCAATGCATTCAATGGTTCTTGGGTTTAAGTCTTTTGGGAACAGCCAGGGTTTTCTCCTCTATGGTAATATTTGTAGAAAAACATTACTGCTTCTCTCAGCAGCTAGAACAAAGAACCAAGTGAAATAATAGACACTTGACCTAACAGTTATTTTCAAATAGCATTCGTCCTAGTGCAATGTACCGGGAGCCTGAAATGTTACAAATCAGAGTTCAGACTGCAGTACAAATTTGGAAAGTGTGAAATATTAAAATTCAGAATGGCCATTACTTAAGAAGACATTTCCCTACTTAAGAAGACGTTTGCTTAAACTACAGTGATTTTATTATTCTCTCTGTGCAGCACTACTCTTTCTATCATTTATGTATGATAGTTGCATAGATGTTATACTTACAAAGGTAACAATAAATAAAGGACAGTCCCTGAACCACAGAAATCTTACAGTTTCTCAGACAAAAACGTACAGTGAGATGCATATTGCTGAATAATGAAACTCTTTTTCATATTTAATACTAGGTTGGTTTCAGTGGGATCAGCATGAGATTTTTTTTATCACAAATAAAAGACTCAATTACTTGTGTAAAAGGAGTAGAAAGGAAATGAAGAAGCAAAAGATATAGTTTTACGTGAGTGCTTTTATTTATGCTGTTGTTATATCTCATTTCAATTAATTACTTACGGCTAAATGGAAGGTGAGAAACCATTTTCCTAATTTTGTTTTAAATTTTTATCATGGTTTCCCTCAGACCTCAGTCTGAGGAGCCATGGTTTCCCTCAGACTGTAGCAGTGCTAACTGCATGTGTTTCTATTCGTCTTCCCCTAATAACTTTTGAATCTGTGAGTTTATTCTGTCAAATCTGCCAAGGAAGGTTTCAAAAGGGTGGGATGATTTCAGAGATGACTGCGTTCCCACCAATTCTATGAATAAGTAAGGGCTGAATGCCTATTTGGGTGCCACAGCATGTAAGGCTACACCAGGAGTTCAATCCCAAAGTGGTATCCACTTTGCAGAGAAACCCTATAAATGATCCAGCTTTGGAGCTGGAACTCATCCCTCCTTGACCATCCAGGTCAGTTCATCATAAATCATACAGATTGGAATTTATCACCTACCTGTAAATGTCTACAGTGTAGACAGGTATATCTGAGCTAGTCATGCTTTTTATAGTCAGTAGGGAGTAAAAGGCACTGCAAGGGCACAATTCGTCTGACCTGCTCTAGACATCTATTTTAAGATGAGATAAATTGTGCCCTAGAAATGCCAGCTTCTCTCCATTGACTGCAAAGGCAGTCTAAGGCAACTTACTCAAATATAGATGATTGTTTAAATCCCAGTCAAAATGTGTGGGAAATCAAGGTACTTATTTCTCAGCTGCTTAATACAATTTTAACTCTGAAAATGTTTCACATGCTCACGTCACATTTGAAAAAAAAATGCGACATTTTTGAATTCTCTGAAGTTTTTGAAAAAAGCTGAGTCAACTGTGTAATTCTCACATGGGAACAAGTACTTTATCTGTTTAGGTATTTGTTATATGTGTGCTTATGCACACATGTGGACAGTGCACAGTTTTCTAGGCCTCTTACTGCCTTGTGCTTTGGTTGTGTGACCATGTCATGGAGAACCTCAGCCTGGGGTGTGTGCCAGGTAATGGAGCTAAAGTGAGGGGATGAAGACTATAGCTCGAACTTGCAGGCAGGAGTTATTGCCTTCAACTAATACTCTGTAAAGCCTGAAACCTTGCTAGGAGACTAGCCTTCCCTAACAGCAGTGAAATTCTCTGGCAATGAGTCCTCTCCCTTACGGGCTCAATAGTGGTGGATGAGTCTAACCCGAGATTAAAGGATCTGTGACCTGCTGCTTGTAGTCAGTCAGGCCACGGAAAGAGGAGATACTCTGGCTCTGCATTGCAAGTATGGGAGCTACAGCTCTCACTTCAGGGAAATGTGAGGGAGTTCTCAATCTCAGTACGTAGAAATGAACTTTCAAATCCACGAAGACAACGAGTGTATACATAATTATGTGTAATATCTATGCACTATATACAAATGTATAGTTCCATTCCATTTTGCATATCTATCTACCTAGGTACAGTAAGTGCATGGTTGTGACATGTATTATAGTAATATTAGCCAAAATCAGACTAGGGAAATAATCTAGCAGTCAGTACTCTTTTTTTCAAAAGCAGTATAAAAAAATTAATTTAATATACTCCCCTTCCTAATAATTTCAGTGTTTGATCTTCTCGTGTTGCTGCTTGACTGCACAAATTCCCCAAAAGAAATAATGGAATATCTGAAGCAATCTTTTTTTTTTTCTGTGTGCTCTCTTAGTCTGTAAACTCTAATACACTGAAAGAATGGAATTGATTGGACTTGGAAACCTATAATAATAGGCTTATAAGAAATGCGTATATAAAATTATGTTTGCAATTTAAGAACTTCTGCAATTCTGAATTGATTTCTCTATTCACATTTCTTGATCCTCACCTCAGCTTTTCTTTTGCCCCACTTACCTTTTCATCCCTGGTTTATTAACTTTACACTGTTTCCCTTTACATTTCATTCTGTTTGGCTTCTCCCAGAATACATGGGGATTATTTTTCCAAGGATTACAGGCTTCAACCCTCAAACTCAAGAAGTGCTATGATGTGGCTGAGATCATTCTGTTCTGTTTTTACTCCTGTCTTGTTCATTTACATTAAAAAGAACATACATTATTTTGGGTTCTGCCTTCTATTGTTGAATGAATGAATCTTTTTTTTGTGTGGCCCCTTAGATGCTGAAGTAATAAGTAAGACTGACAATACTAATAGTAATAAGGACACAAACTTCAAAGTGAAAGCTGGAAGCACTTGCTTTTGAGCAAAATAAAAGTAGTTGAAAGGATTTTAAGTACTATGCCTGAGCAATGTGTTTTTTCACTGGCATTTGTCTTTATGCATGTGGAACTCCATGCTTGGCAATTAATTACATGGTCTAGTTTCCAGTTACAGTGGTCAGAATGTTTACCACCAGGAGTTAGGCAAACAACTATAGCATTTCAAAGCCAGAATAAGAGAGTAAGAGAAGAACAGAGAGATGAAAAATTTGATTTATATTAAATGGCCAAGGACTATTTAGGAAGGTTCCATAACGCTTGTTAAGTTTCCTCTGCACATCCAAGTCAATTTTTTTCAAACATTCTCAATTTCTATATAGATTCTCCCACCGAAATAATGTTGTTTGGTTTATCAGCAACGCAAGAAGAGACAAAACTTGGAAGAGGCCCTGATAATATCTAGTGGACATACTTTGGTTAGTTCAGCAAATTACATATCTGACGAATGTCACTAAATGGTGGGTTTTATTACTTTATTGTTTCACATTATAAATGAGAAACATTCCTGATTTCAAAACCTAATGGAAACTTAAACCTTAAAATGGAAACCTTAAAGTGTTCTGTTTAATCCAAAGTGATTTTTTTTTAAAATAATTAAATATTAGGAAAATAAAAAAAAAATCATTGGCATTTATGAAGAGTATTGGAAAAAAGAACATGTCAGTTACATCTGAGTGCCTTCTTTAGTTCAAAGTGCAAAATTTTGGTGAATGGTTTCAGTGCAACAAAGAGATACTAGTTTTATCTGAAAGAAGTGAATGGGATACAAATAATCATAGAACAATTACAGAATCATGGAATGGTTTGAGTTGGAAGGGATCTTAAAGATCTTCTAGTTCTAACCCCCCTGCCATAGGCAGGGACACCTCCCACTAGACCAGGTTACTCAAAACCCAATCCAACCTGGCCTTGAACACTTCCAGGGATGGGGCATCCACAACATCCCTGGGCAACCTGTGCCAGTGCCTCACCATCCTCACAGTAAAGAATTTCTTCCTGAGATCTAATCTAAATCTACCTTCTTTCAGTGAAAAACCATTACCCCTCGTCCTATCGTTACACTCCCTGATAAAGAGTTCCTCCCCATCTGTCCTGTAGGCCCCCTTTAGGTACTGGAAGGCTGGTATAAGGTCTCCCTGGAGCCTTCTCTTCTCCAGGTTGAACAAGCCCAACTGTCTCAGTCTGTCCTCACAGGAGAGGTGCTCCAGCCCTCTGATTACCTTTGCGGCCCTCCTCTGGACCTGTTCCAACAAGTCCATGTCCTTGTGCTGAGGACTCCAGAGCTGGATGCAGTACTCCAGATGGGGTCTCACAAAAGCAGAGTAGAGGGGTAGAATTACCTCCCTTGATGCGCTGGCCATGCTTCTTTTGATGCAGCCCAGGATACAGTTGGCTTTCTGGGCTACAAGTGCACATTGCTGGGTCATGTTGAGCTTCTCAGCAACATACAACCCCAAGTCCTTCTCCTCAGGTCTGTTCTCAATCTATCTGTGCCCAGCCTGTATTTGTGCTTGATTGTTGAATATTAACCTACTTTCTTGTGCCCCTCTTTCCTCCAGGGCTTTATCCCATGGTACTCTACCAAGCAGATACTTGAAGAGGCCAAAGTCCGCTCTCCTGAAGTCCAGGGTAGTGAGCTTGTTGTGCGCCCTCCTCCCTGCCCTAGGGATCTTGAACTCCACCATTTCATGGTTGCTGTAGCCAAGGTTAGCCTTGAGCTTCACATTTCCCACCAGCCTCTTCTTGTTGGTGAGAACAAGGTCCAGTGTAGTATCTCTCCTCTTTGGCTTCTCTATCACTTGTAGAAAGAAGTTATCATGAGCGCATTCCAACAACGTCCTGGATTGCTTCTGCCCTGTTGTGTTGTCCCTCCAACAGATAGCAGGGTGTTTGAAGTCCCCCATGAGGACCAGGGCTTGTGAATGTGAGGCTGCTCCTATCTGTCTATAGAGGGCCTCTTCTGCTTGATCTTCCTGGTTGGGTGCCCTGTTGCAGATCCCCACTGTGATGTCACCAGTCTCTGTCCTCCCTTTATTCCTGACCCATGAGGTCTCGGTCAGCTCTTCATCCATCCTCAGGCCAAGCTCCATGCATTATGGCTGGTCATTGACATAGAGGGCAACACACGCTCCTCGTCTCCCCTGCCTGTCCTTCCTGAAGACCTTGTGTCCTTCCATTCCAACGCTCCAGTCGTAGTAGCCATGCCACCACGTCTCCGTGAAGCCAATAAGATCATAGCCTTGCAGGCACGAACATATCTCTAAGTCCTCTTGTTTATTGCCCATGCTACATGTGTTTGCATAGAGGCCTTTACATTGGGTCCCTGATGAAGCTGACTTACTGCCTGGAATTCCTTTGTGCTGCACTACAGGTGCTCTCGGACTGACCTGTGATCCTATTCCAGGCACTGGCATCAAACTGCTAGGAGCACGATGGATTGAGGTTCCCCTCCCCTGACAATTTGAATTTAAAGCCCTCTTCGCCAGCTCAGCAAGCCTCTGACCTCTTCCCCTTCTTTGGCAGATGGACCCCATCAGTCCACCCCAGTAGAGCAGGTTTCTCAAAGTGAGTCCCATGGTCTAAGTAGCTGTGGCACCAGTGTTGTAACCATATGTTGATTTGCCAAATTGGACAGGCCCTTTCAACCCCTTCCCTTTGACTGGGAGGACTGAAGAAAAAAAATAAATAAATGATTAAACCACATCACTTATTATCCACATAGCTTACTTCCCCCATTAATTTTAAACTAAAAATACTTTTGCCAAGGTTTTTTGGGGGAAGAGAGGAGAAGGAAAAGAAACAGTACAAAAATTTCAAGATTAAAATATGTTTTTTAAACAATGCTTAGATATTTTATTTATTGCAATAGGCAGGAAACAGCCTGTTCACGATGGGGAGCTGGCTCTTTTACACATAAACACAGCTTCTTCGACTACTTTGCTGTACTTCAGGAGCAAATGAAATTATGAATACAGTTTCTATTAGGCAGAAACCACAGGAAATTGGTAGTTACAGATTCTAGCAACTAGACTGGTGGAGTGTTAATGATTAGTTACTTTTTACTGTGTGTTACTCTGATAAAAAACATTTTATCCACGATTAGTGGCTAAGGTAAACACCTGTCTTTTTTTCTTCTTAAAGTGTTATTTAAATTATAAAACCAAACTCCAGAAGAACTGCAGATTTGGTGTTTTTTTGCTATTGTAATTATATGTTGTATTTCTCCAGCAAATGCTTGTAGATAATTGCTGCACTTGTACTTTTACAGGTGGGCTGAAAATGAAATATAGAGTACTATTGCTGAAGAAGGTATAACAAAAGATATGAGCAATAAATTACTGTGTTTGCTTCAAGCATATAAAAGGCAATGCTTTTTCCAATTGCTTTGTTCATTCAGCAGTTTTCCTGTGGACAAAAGACATTTTTACACAGTCAAAAAGAATAGTCTTCGATCTGTTAGACAGAGACTCTGTGGTTATCTGCTATCATGACCCGTGTATCCCATAGAATGGAAGTGCTCTTCTCATGTAGGAAAAAGAAAAGATTTTCTTATTTTCTTATTTACTTTCGCACAATGTATGTTGTAGTTTTTGAAACTCCAGTTCAGTGCCAGATTCCTGATCGGGGAATGAGGAATGGCTTGCCATTTCTGCAGCTCCAGCTTGCTTCCTCAGCAAGTTCTCAAGCATCCACCAGCAGAATCGTATTACCAGAGGTCACTGAAGAGGCTGCTCCTGACAGTATGTATTATAACAGAGAGTCATCATTGTTGCAGCCGTAATTTTTATTAACATTACTTACAACCTGTAAATGCCAAGAGTAATTCAGGCTCAAACCCTTTTCTCACTCTCGTCCCCACAACTACTTCCCTCATTTTCCTGCCAGCTTGCTTATCTCCAGGGTTTCTTTGAAATACTGACCTGCTAAATTAGAACAGCAAACACAAGTAGATTTATTTAACTTTGAAAGCCTTGTTGGCAGAATCTTTTCACTTTGTTGTGAAGTAACTTCTGCATTGGAAGAGCATCTTAATGTGGTATTATTCTGTTCATTCATTTTTATCACAAGCACAGCTTGCTTTCCCATAAACTCCAGAGCTTTATTTTATTAATTGTCAATGTGATTACTTACTCTACAGTGTAATGAACGTTATCTGCAGGGTTTGGTGTGCTTTTCTGCCTGGTACTCAAAATCTATTACTGTAAGCATTGAAAAAATAATGTTTTGTGTATTAGTATTTTCTTCCAAGTTGCATGAAAAGGTCTTGCTTTGCTAAGTGTATTTACACGGGTCAGGAATGGCAAGGGGAGGGCTCTTACCTTAAAGGAGCATTCCTCAGGCACTTTGCTCATTGGCAGCAGCCAGTTCTGGCACCCTACTCCCAGTTCATCACTGTTTGAGACTTCCAGTTGTCACTGGGCACATCTACGTGGGTGCACTGGCTGCACTTCCCCTCCAAGGCAGCTCTGTCCTTATGGGAAGCCAGGGCAGAAGGCATCATGACAGGGTGGAGCAGAGGACAAACAGGAGGCACTGTATGCACTATGATTTTACTGCAGAAAATTTGGGATCAGTTGGGAAGATATTTAGGTGCACTAATGTGGACCTGTGGCCCAAACAATAGACTGATACCTGTCTCAGGACTTCAGTAGCTTCAGTGTGGTACCGCGAGAATGCGTGACTGAGCTGGCTTGTTTCTGGCAGATCAGTGCATGGGTAAGAGCAAATATATATGTCTCTGCATCTGCCTCTATAGAACTATCTGAAGACATCAGTGGACTTTAAATCAATGACAGATTTAAGCTAAATGCCTCAGGTGAGACAGCAAAGTGTTCAGGTTTAGTGGGCACTCAACGCCCCTCACCAATGGTGAACCACCAAACCCTAGTTAAATGGAAAATGTAAATAGTTAATCCAAGCACAATATAAAAGTTGCTTTCAAATAGATCTCAAAGTATCTTTTGCTGTTAACCTCTTACATTTACATGGCAATATGGGAATTTCAGTATTTTCTTTTCATTATTGCAAATTTGCATTCAATAAGGCCAAGAACATGTCTACACCAGAAAACCAAAATCATCCTTGAGATAAAAGAAGACTGCTGGATTCAATTCTAATAGCTAGTTGCTAACTGAAAGATTTCACTATGAATGATTTTTACTATAAAATGAAGGATTTTTTCATAATTCCTTTGCTGCAGCTGCTACTGCTACAGACACTTCACATGTCCTGCTTTTGGACACAAACGATTCCACCCTTCATGATGGCACAACTTCAGTCTTCATCAGGTACATTAAGCTTCTGATGATGGGTTTTAGAAATTAAAAATTACAACATAATGTAACTTTTGACCAGAAGGGATTGTACTAATTAAAGCCTGATCATTTGACCGCATTATAGCATTAAATTTCCTACGGCACAAAAATATTTATTGAGGGCATAAAAAGAAAGGATAAACACTTACCCTTTTTGTCATTATTATTTAACTACTCTAGTCACTGAACCTGTCTGGTTCCATTTCTGTAAATACTACACTATTTGACCTACCTTGACCAAAACGTTTTACAAGCTGGAGTCATCCATTAAACTTGTGAAATGACTTTGCCAATATAGCTTGTACAAAAAGTCAATAAGTAAAAAATGGTTCTCCTATGGGCTGTCTTAGCATTTCTTGCCATGATTAATATAAGCAATTGTCTCAGTTTGACTCTTCAAGGAACCGATAACTAAACAGAAATAATGATGCTATTTGAAGGCCAAGATAAACTTGCATTTTATACCATTCCCCGGAGTTTACATGCAAAATATGTTTAATATGTGCCAAGTTTACTGCGTTACTAAAAGACACAGGAAGGTGATGCTGGGGATACAAATATTTCAGTCACTTACGGAAAGTGCCAAATGCAGAGTATGCTGGCAATGCATGATACAACAATGATGAATTTTCTTTGCCAAATATGAAAAATAATGTTAACCTAACCTTTTTAGGCTTCTATTCCAGTGGCTATGCCTCTACCTATGAGACCAATAAAAAACCATTCTGTCTCCAGAATTAGCTTAACCATTATAATATTCACTAATTATGCATATCAATGCAATATGAATACCACAAACTCTATTCCCTAAAATTGTCCAAGCAATTGTCTTCTGCGTTACTCTAAATTTTGAAAAGTCTGCCACTAATCTATCACAATCTCAAAACTTTTTGAAAGGGGACCTTTCATTAGTATTCAGAGGATGTGGATTTTCTAGGATGTTGCTGGCCAGTGTCTAGCTTCATTTAGACCTGTTATTAGAGATTACTTCTTTTTTTAAAAAAATGAAGATCATGGGAGAGAAAAGGATTCTAATAATTAAAACAGTCTCCAACAGAACATCATGCCTATTCTCTGCTAAAAATGGTCTTCCTATTATTAAATACAAACTATTCTGTCCTTCTAATCTAGAATTAACTTGTGCAATGTTTCTATTATTTATAATTTTCTGTGTCATCAGCTGCTCGGCAGATTAACAATACTTTTCTTTCTAAAAGTAATTATAATGAGAGAGCTTTTGTATTCATCAGACTTCTTAATGAGGTTATTAATACTTCCATCTCATTACAACTGCTGAATCATAATTTAATTTTTAATTACTACATGCGTTTTTGTGTTTTTTATATCTGTATATGTACATGCTGATTATTGGAATTGTTTATATCACAGGGGCTAAGAATAATTCATTTTAGACAAAAAACCAGTTATTGCGCCATTGTTTTCAGTAGAATTAATATATTATAGACATTCTGATCTTTTGACTATTGATCAGAGAATTCTTTAATTGCTATTCCCTAATTTTAACATTTTAAAACCCAATTCTGGAACTGTTGAAGTCAATGGAGAAACTCCCACTGATTTCAATGGCTGTTATGTCAGATCATTAACATGTTTTATTACCACATCTCTTTATTTCTTATGTCTTTTAATACTATTGGAAATGAAGGACAAACTGGAACAGTGGATGGTAAGAAGGATGTGTAGCTACTTCAAGTGAACTGCTCTCAGAAGATGCAGAATTTGTATTTGGTGAAGAGAAATGAAGTGTGACCTTTTTTTCCGGCAGCGTAAAAGTCCATTCAGCAAAGCTGGGGTAGAGGTAAAGAAGCTACCAGGAAACCTGGAGAATGCTTTAGCCTTGATCCAGCAAAGCACTCAGAAAAGTGCTTATCTTTAAGCATGTGAATACTCCCACTTGAGCCAACAGACACCTCCACCACACGTGTCTGTCTGTCTGCTGCCTGGGTGGATATAGAGGGTAGGAATTTAATAGTGGGTTCATGACTGCAGTCACCATTAGGGTCATGATTAGGCCCAACCTCTGGTCACAGGTACAGCCTAATTTTTTATGAATTCTGCATTTCTATTGCCTAAACCTGAAGACTTAAGCTGACAGTTCACTTCTTACAACACTGTGTTGAGCCACTGAAGGACCTAAATTGTATGTTCTGAAATTGAAAAGGTGACTTGGGATGGGATTTATTTTCACTAACCTCAGCCTTCTGGTATCTAGCCTATGTTAGTCACGAGAGGATCTCTTCTAGGGGAATTTGTATCACTTGTAATTATTTTTACTTTTGATTGGGATGAATTATCCTTTCAGATTTCCTAATTCTCTCCAGCAGTTACAAAGTGGGCTAGAGAACTAGTTTAATACACCATCACCATTTTTAGATATCTAAAATTGGTGGAGATGATAAAGCTCAACATAAATTTTTTACCTTTAACAGGTGTTCCACTGGCCCAGCTGAACCTATAGTGAACTAAAAAGATATTAAGCAATGAATTAGCTGGTATGGGTACTTAAAGAATCCCATTTATCCGTATTTACATGCACATAACCCCAAATGATAGTTCAATTAAGTACCTTCATTTGCATTGTACAGAATTCCTCTATCTTCTCCCCACTAAAACTAAATATCGATGAATGCACAAATACCCAAGGAATCTACGTGTGAGAACAGTATTTAGCTTATGTATAAATTGATACCATTTTAAAACCGTGGAACTAGATAATAAATCAATTCTTCAATGACAGGGGAAAACAAATTAAAGTTGGTGATTATAGGTCCATGGTAACTCAAATGGCCATGAATGAACACAGCCTGAAGGCAGACAAAGCTTCCTGTTGAAATCAATGCCATGAGAAAGCATGAAGAAGCGAAACAATACACAAGATAAATTTGAATAAATATTCAGTGATTGTAAATGAATTGTAGGTAATACCAAGATAAGTTCATTGATAAATAATGGAATAATGCAATCATGACGCCTCTGTTCAAAATACATAGCTTAAACTACACCCCAGATATCAAAACCAGTTTTTAAATTATAATTTTATGCAAAATGAAAGAAATTAATAAGCAGAGTAAAAGTCACAACCAAGTTAATAAGCAGAAGGCAGTGAGATTCCAACCCTCAACCCTTAGATATAAGTGCCTGATGTTAACTGAAGATTCCTGATCCACAGTTACTTATGTATTTATAGTATCTAGGAACTCCAAAACTCTCCTAGCATTTACTAGGAATAACAGTTTTGCAATCCTGTAATTTCTCTAAACAATTATTGCCTTTGCCAGCTTCATGACAAAAGTAAACTTGCCAATTATAATTCTGCAACTGGTTCGACAGTACTGTTTGTTTAAGTGAATGTCCAGTTGGGTGACGCCTTTTTTTGAGAGAGTTGGTGGCTTCTTCAATATTTTACTGTGGAGACAAAATACGAATTTACAGGAATAATGAAGATATTTGAGTCTTTTACATTTTTCGTTGGGGAAGAAAGGTGATCCTGCAAATCTCACTTATGAGATAGTCTCATTTATTCTTACCAGACTGCCCTTTTAGAGAGCTCCATATGTTTTTCTGGCACAGGTATAATAACACAGTGAATGGAAGCTATGTAGTTTTTCAATTAATTGACAGGAAGGCTTTTTTTTTCCCTGCAAGAAAATATAGATCTATTTATTTTCATATGGGAACAAAATATACAGTCTGTCTATCAGTCAACCTAACAGGCTACACCCCGCACTCTGGCAGTACTGTCACACACCAAGTCTTTTGGGCGTCATTTCTAATGTTGCTCTCTGACTTCACACGGTAGCTCCAGCTGTGCTTACCTGCGACTGCTGCTGTTGCCTTGCTGCTGGACTGCTTCCACATTTTGCTCTTCAGCCCAGAACGGCCCGCTTGTGCACGACATACCAAGGCAGACAATAAGTGAGAAACCTTGTTGAGTCTATCTACATGGTGTTTTGCAGACACCTGATCGTGAGGCTTATTTTTCACTCACTTGAACCTGACTGAATGGTATTACTGTTGCTGAACTTGAACTAATACATTGAAATGCAAAGTGTATTGCCTCTATACTACTTTACATGGAGTTATCTAACATCTGTCTGAAAACAGTGCAGGAGACTTAAGGCTTTGAGGATTACGATCTTACATTGACGCTAGGAGACTCTCTGGATTCCAAATATTTTTCCCCAAATATGAGTTCTCTAGTTGTGTGTGTAGCAGCCCTGTGGAAAAACTTCTGTCCCATTCCCAAAGACAAAATTCTCCAGTACAGATTACATAGAGATAAAAAGATTGGTTTATAGCAACCTCTCTGAAAAGATATCAATTTATAAAAACAGATTTTTTTTTTGTTGTTATCAAAATACTGGTTTTTAGCTTTCAGTTTCATTCAGCAGACAGAAAAAAAAAACATATTAAAGAAAAAAGTCAAGAAATATTTTCTGGCCAGAATAGCTTATTTTCCTGTGTTAATGCTTTTTAATTAGTTTAAAGATAAACCAAGTAGGGAAAATTGTGTGACCGCTATTTACAGTAACACATTTACAAAGAATTTTAGTGCTTGTCCAGCTGGTGGTTTTGTCTGTGACTGTGTGTAAAGATCTCCTGTCTTTTCTGGGTTATGTTCTACAGTGTGTATGAACACATAACTTGATTTCCCAGATGAAGAAAACGTAACGTAAAATCCAAGTAAGTGGATCGTTAACTCTGTGAAGCAACAGAAGCATAGCTCCTTTTTTTTCTTTTCTCTTTTTTTTTTTGTTTCCAAATGAAAGGTAATTAGAAAGACCGTTCTTTTTTATAGTATATCTCTTTTTCTTAATATGCTGCAAAGTCAAACAAGTACATTGAGGTGTTGGAGCGTGTCCAGAGAAGGGCTACAAAGCTGGTGAGGGGTCTGGAGGACAAACCTTATGAAGAACGACTGAGGGAGCTGGGGTTGTTTAGCCTGGAGAAGAGGAGGCTGAGGGGAGACCTTATCACCCTCTACAACTACCTGAAAGGAGGTTGTAGAGAGATGGGGGCTGACCTCTTCTCCCTGGTGACAAGTGATAGGACAAGGGGAAACGGGTTCAAGTTACATCGGGGGAGGTTTAGATTAGATATTAGGAGACATTTTTTCACTGAAAGGGTTATTAAACATTGGAATAGGCTGCCCAGGGAGGTGGTGGATTCACCATCCCTGGAGGTGTTTAAAAAAAGGGTAGATGGGGCACTTAGGGACATGGTTTAGAAGTGGCTCTTGTCAGGGTAGGCTAAAGGTTGGACTCGATGATCTTAAAGGTCCCTTCCAACCTCAACAATTCTATGATTCTATGATTCTATGATTCTAAGTATTATCCCCATATTAGCTGGATTCTGATTTTTTTTATTTTGTAAATTTGTCCAAAAAGACTAGATTTGGAATTGTCTTCTGAGCTGCCTTAGATTAACTGCTTTTCTTCATCAATTAAAACCAGTAGTATCTTTAACTCACAGAGGCAATAATGTTTATATAGAGAGAAGGATCATTTCTTCTGTGAGATATTTTTGGAGAGGTTTAACCCAGAGCCTGAAGAAAAGCATGCAATAACTAGCAGAGGGTACCAGAAACCTCTTCACTCTGGTCCATTCTCCTGATAATTTTCTGGTTTAGAGTCAAGGATTGCCTATTTATAGAAGAGTTTCTCCCATTGTTTTTTCAAATTTTTACAGTTCTGCACAAGAGAAATGTGAGATTCTCACAAGTTGTAACCTTGAAAGATAAGGTAGGTGGTTTTTGGACACCATTTTCCAGGCTTACTCCCCAGGTGGGGCAGGGTGGTAGGCAACTTTAGAGATGTCTTTATCCCATCGGCCTTTAATTGTGATGAAGCTCCTGCCATGAAATGTAGAGGGCACCTCACACCACTACCTTGGCGTAGATGTAGATGCATGTCTTTGAGTGCTACAGCTAAAAGTAGCAAGGCTGATGTACTTCCAAGCTGCTGCTAATATTTCAGAACATCTAATTTTATAGTGCATTAGTACCCAGTGAATTTAGTAATCTGCCCCGTAAGTGTACCTCTATGCAGCACCACAGCAGAAGAGATGTGTTTTTGACTTCCTATTGTCAATCAGCTCTGCAGCTGGCAAGAGATCAATATCAGTGTTAGCTGAAGTTCTTTGTAGATACTCAGAAACAATAATCTCTGGTGCATTCTCTAGAAAAGAGCATGATAAATATAACCACAATTAGCATATGATACTCCCAGGTCGGTATCTTTGGGTATGTATTAAATGAGGGAGGTTTCAGGGATTCTACTTAAATATAGAAAGATATGATCAGTATTCTGCCACTGAAAGTCCTCAGAAAGGACTAAGCAAAACATACAGACATGTCTTCTTCTGAACACTAGCCTGAATTTTACCTTCTAATTGCATGACCTAGTGTGCTGTTTTGTCTGGGATAGAGTTAATTTTCTTCATAGTACCTAGTATGGGGCTATGTTTTGGATTTGTGCCAAAAAAAGTGTTGATAATATAGAGATGTTTTCGTTACTGTTGAGCAGTGCTTACACAGAGTCAAGGCCTTTTCTGCTCCCCACCCCACCAGTGAGTAGGCTGGGGGTGCACGACGTGTTGGGAGGGGACACAACATGTTGGGGACAGCTGACCCCAACTGGCCTAAGGGACATGCCATACCATGTAGCATCATAATCAACATATAAAGCTGGGGGAAGAAGAAGGAAGAGGGGGACATTCAGTGTTATGCCATTTGTCTTCCCAAGTAACCGTTATGCGTGATGGAGCCTTGCTTTCCTGAAGATGGCTGAACACCTGCCTGCTGATGGGAAGTAGTGAATGAATTCTTTACTTTGCCTTGCTTGCGTGAGTGGCTTTTGCTTTACCTATTAAACTGTCTTTATCTCAACCCATGAGTTTTCTTGCTTTTACTCTTCTGATTCTCTCCTCCATCGTGCTGTGGGGGGAGTGAGTGTCTGGGTGATCCTTAGTTGCTGGCTCGGGTTAAACCACGACACCTAGGTGATCTGAATTTTTTTTGTACTATTTTATCTGAGGTTTTCATATCATGTAATCATTGTCTGAGGCTCAAGGCCTAGGAAGGTGAAAGCTGTGACAAAATGTTATTTCTGTTTTCTCAATGGGAAAACTATTTTAGGAAACAGTAATTTTTGATATTAACACAAAAATAATATTCAGACATTGGCCTTCCAATTCCTTCTTCTGTATTTAATCCAGTATGACATTATTGATCTGCTAATGCACATTATTGCTTTGCTAAGGCACGTGGAAAATAAGGAGGTGATCAGTGACAGCCAACATGGCTTCACTAAGGTTAAATTGTGTCTGTTGAATTTGGTGGCCTTCTATAATGGGGCTACAGAGTTGATGAATAAGGGAAGAGCAACTCATATCATTTATTTGGACTTGTGCAAAGCATATGACACTGTCCCACACAACATCCTTGTCTCTACATTGGAGAGACTTGGATTTGACAGATGGACCACTCAGTGGAAAAGGAATTGGCTGGGTGGTCGCACTCAAAGAGTTGCGGTCAATGGTTCAATGTCCAAGTGGAGACCAGTGATGAGTGGCATTCCTCAGGGCTCAGTACTGGGACAAGTGATGTTTAACATCTTTGTTGGTGACATGGATGTTGGGATTGAGTGCACCCTCAGCAAGTTTGCCAACGACTCCAAGCTTTGTGGTGTGGTCGACACACTGGAGGGAAGGGATGCCGTCTAAGGGGACCTGGACAGGCTTGAGAGGTGGGCCTGTATGAACCTCATGGAGTTCAACAAGGCCAAGTGCAAGGTCCTGCATGGAGCACTCCCAAGCACAAATACAGGCTGGGCAGAGAATGGATTGAAAGCAGCCCTGAGGAGAAGGACTTGGGGTTGTTGGTTGATAAGAATCACAGAATCACAGAATCACAGAAACTTCAGAGTTGGAAGGGACCTCTAGAGATCATCTAGTCCAACTCCCCTGCTAAAGCAGGATTGCCTAGAGCACATCACTCAGGTCTGCATTCAGGTGAGTCTTGAAAATCTCCAGAGAAGGGGACTCCACAACCTCCCTGGGCAGCCTGTTCCAGTGCTCTGTCACCCTCACCGTAAAGAAGTTTTTTCCGTGTATTTGAACGGAACTTCCTATGTTCTAACTTGTGCCCGTTGCCCCTCGTCCTGTCACTGGGAACCAATGAAAAGAGTCTGGCACCATCCTCCTTCAACCCACCCTTTAGATACTTGTATGCCATAATAAGGTCTCCCCTCAGCCTTCTCTTCTCCAGGCTAAAGAGTCCCAGCTCTCTCAGCCTTTCCTCATAAGGGAGGTGCTCCAGTCCCTCAATCATCTTAGTTGCCCTACGCTGGGCCCGCTCCAGTAGTTCCCTGTCCCTCTTGAACTGGGGAGCCCAAAATTGGATGCAGTATTCCAGTTGTGGCCTCACCAGTGCAGAGTAGAGGGGGAGAATGACATCCTTCGACCTACTGGCCACGCTCTTCCCTATGCAGCCCAGGATTCCATTGGCCTTTTTGGCAACAAGGGCACATTGTTGGCTCATGGATAATTTGCTGTCTACCAGGACCCCCAGATCCTTCTCCTCAGAACTACTTCCCAGCAGGTCCACCCCTAACCTATACTGGTTCTTAGCATTCTTCCTCCCCAGGTGGAGGACCTTGCACTTGCTTTTGTTGAACCTCATTAGGTTCTTCTCTGCCCAGCTCTCCAGCCTGTCCAGGTCACGCTGGATGGCATCACGGCCCTCCGGAGTGTCAGCCACCACTCCCAGTTTGGTATCATCAGCGAACTTGATGAGGATACACTCTGTCTCATCATCCAAGTCATTAATGAATATGCTGAACAAAATTGGACCAAGTATTGACCCCTGGGGGACACCACTGTTAAGAAGCTCAACATGACCCAGCAATGTGCACTTGCAGCCCAGAAAGCCAAGCATATCCTGGGCTGCATCAAAAGAATTGTGGCCAACAGGTCAGGGGAGGTAATTCTCCCCCTCTACTCTGCTCTTATGAGACCCTGCTTGGAGTACTGCATCCAGCTCTGGAGCCCCCAATGTAAGAAGGACATGGATCTGCTGGACTTAGTTCAGAAGAGGGCCACAAAGATGATCAGAGGGCTGGAGCACCTCTCCAATGAGGACAGGCTGAGAGAGTTGGGGTTGTTCAGCCTGGAGAAGGGAAGGCTCCAGGGAGACATAGCCCCTTCCAGTACCTAAAGGGGGCCTACAGGAGAGATGGCGAGGGACTCTTCATGAGGGAGTGTAGTGATAGGACAAGGGGTAATGGTTTTTAACTGAAAGAGGGGAAATTTAGATTAGATCTCAGGAAGAAATTCTCTACTGTGAGGGTAGCGGGACAGTGGCACAGGTTGCCCAGAGAGGTAGTGGATGCCCCATCCCTGGAAGTGTTCAAGGCCAGGCTGGACGGGGCTTTGAGCAGCCGGGTCTAGTGGGAGGTGTCCCTGCCCATGGCAGGGGGGTTGGAACTGGATGATCTTTGAGGTCCCTTCCAACCCGAACCATTCGGTGATTCTGTGATTATTGCTCAAATTGAGAAATCATGAAGTGGAAGATGACAGAGAAAAATAGGAGATTTTCCAACATAAGACCTGCACTTTTCTTTCATATAAGTTTTTCAAAGTCAGAGCACAGCTTTGATCCTAATATAATGTTTTGTTTTCTGAGGATAAGCTCCAAGGAAAAAATACTGAATAAAACAGCATAGGCTACACTACCTTCCAGCAAGCTTTCTGGGCAAAGCGACCACATTACTTAACTGTCTCTCAGGTTTCTGAGAATTAATTAATACTTGACTGGCTCTTTGAAGGAATAAAGTATGGACTCCTTCCATTGTTAATGCTGTAACTAAGTTTCCTTTTAAAGCATATTACAGGTTCCTGTGTCCCTTTGTAATTATGTATCATAAATGCCAGATGTTCTGAGTGCACAAAGTGGCGCTGATGTGGGGATAGAAGTAATGTTGTTTCAGTAACTTTAATTATGCATTCCTATACTGACAGCAATGCTGGGGATTTGGTAAGTGCTTTAAATTAGAACTGTTTGGCACTGGAATACTGCAATATAAAAGTTACCATTAAGGGAATTTTCACTAAAGTTGTTGATGTAATTTTGTACTTAACCATGTGTCTGGGTTTGATTATGATTCAGAGGACTAGAAGTGCAGCAATCAATATCCATGTGTTTTACCACAGAGGTCCTTAACTGTAGCAAAACTTAAAAGATCAAGCTTTTATTTGTAGAATGGTTTATTTTGTTTGCTTGCTTGCTTGTTTGTTTGTTTGTTTGTTTTTAACTTTTAATCTCTGCTACATCATTTGGGATAGATAGCCTGAAAAGATTCCCTTGAGGTAATCGTTGTCATTAACAGTGGAAGAAATTCCTGCAGGAGATGGGGTGAGCCCCTCTGGGTAGCAGACACACCAGTGCCTAAAATAGTAAATCCGATAAAGAGACTTATGCTAAAGCACTTTTTTCTCCTTGCTTCAGTTCGTACTAATTCTGCAGTTGTATCATCCTTCACCACGCTGTACTGTTTCTGTGTCTTCTCATCTCACTTCTTCCAGCCTGTTGAAATTCCTGTAGCAGTTTGTATTAAAGGTCAGCTTCTTTGATGGTAAGGATCACCCTTTTTCCCATGTGTGCATACAGTGCTTAGCCTAAAGGAATTTCAAAAATAAATAGATGCACACAGATGTTACTGCGGTACAATAATAACAGCCCCTTGGGTTTTCTCCTAAGCCTCATTCTCAGTAAGATATCTGAGTCTGTAGGAGATGAATTTTTATTGCTCTTTTTTCTTCTGCTGTCCATAGGGGAGTAATAATTGTTTTCCTTTTATGAAACAATTGGGGACAACATACGTGTTTGTTTTTTATCTGGACTGCTGACAGGATAAAGAATTTTCAGAAACTGGGTTTATACTGGAGTGGATGAAGCACAGCCACACCCAGACTAATTCAATTACATCTGATTTAGACCAAAAATGCAGATCTCCACGTCATAGTACACGAAAAGTGGAAAAGTACCTATGTAAAAATTACAGAACTTTACTGTTGATTAGACAGCAAATTTCATGGTATAACCTATTTTCCCTCTGATAGTACATGACCTATTTTTTAAAGAAAGAGGTAAATAGCTTTGATAGAGACAGTAACTTTTGAGAAGTTGTTGCTTCTATTTTATTGAAGAATGGCTTTTGTTAACATTAGAGAATGCATGGGTATTTATTCACAGAGCTGTATTTCCAGTTAATATTTAGTTGGTAGTCAGTAACATAGCAATAAAATGAATTTGCTTTTCAAGTATAAGGACAGAATAAATGCTCGGATTCTTCAGCAAAGCTATAACGCATCTTTATTTTCTGAGAAGGAAGCTTAAAGAAATTAGATAGGATTATACAAAGGGTAGTAATTAGGACTAAATCTGTCCTGTAAAACTATTAAAGATTACCAGCAAAATACCAGCTATTTGTTTTAAGTGGGAGAAAGCAATTACTGCTTCTTTATGGGGGCAGTTTGAGGGCTGAAGCTTTTGTATTCCTTTATTGCATTCCAAGTAAAACATGCTGAAATTAGTACGAATATACTGATAGACATTTTGGTGTTCTGTGGCAAACTATGGTCTGAAAGTTCGGATCTGTCGTGGGACAGGCACTGAAGCAATGGATTCCAGCTCTGACAAGTGAGCACTTGGAGAGCGGGTACAGCTCTGCAGTGCTATGTTATCATGTTTGGGATAGTTTTGAAGCCTAAAGTTTCTTGGAAGGTCATTTATAGCACATTAATGTTCACAAGGGTTTTGCTGGTTATGTTATCCATAACCTTAGAAATAACTTACAGGCCTGAAATATCCATTCATCTGCAAGTGTCTAGCACTGATTCTACTAAGATTGTCAGAAAGAAATACTTTAAGGCCAAATATTAGTTTAGATATTCTGTAGTTGGAAAAGAGTACTTAACTGCACTGTGTGGGAGACATCTCTGTGCAGAGTTCAGTCCTCTATCCTCCTTTCTCCACATTAAATTCTCGTTCATCCCTAAGAATATTTATTTGGAAAGCTCATTTTAATTATAAGGTATCTTTTTCTTTTTTTTTTTTTTTTTTTTGTATGGGGTGATTTTTTTAGAAAGAAAATTACAAGCTAGTTCTTAAACAGACACTGAAAATTTTTAGTTCCTGCCATGATTCCAATCACTGTAATTGCTCTTAATAGCGTACAGCAAATCTGGTAGCTGCATTTATTTCTGCTTCCCTGATATGAGGTAAGTTATGGGTTGTCTGGAAAATCATATGGCCAGTGGCCAGGTATGACTATATTAAAAGGGAACAGGAGGGGGAAAGGCACCAAGAAAACATTTCTACCACAGTGACAGCTTTGATGAGATAGTACCTGAATGATGAAAAATTACTGTAAAAAATAGCACCAGTTAAAAGCTCCAAACTGATTTAAAATCAAACCCATCTTGATTTACATCTTGGGTAAACATAAGGCTTGAGGATGTTTCAAATTAGATTGTCAAATATTGAATTTTTAAATTTTAAATTAAACACCTCAAGTACAAAACCCACTGATAGAAAATATAGAAATGTGGTTGTCAGAGTGAGAAAATCAGTATGCCAAAGACGTGAGAAATGAAGATTGTCAGGCGACATAAACTTGACAACTGTTGTCCTGACCTGGCTTGTTAATGACAGCCAGAAAACACAGTATGCACTTAGCTTACAGAAATAAGAGGAATGGCTGTCTATGAGGAACTCAACATGAGATACCAGGAACCTAATGTGAGTCATAATAGCCTTATCGTGAAGCTGATTCCCTTTGGGGGCACAAGACCTTTAACTTCTCTATGTCCACAGATTACTTACATGTCTCTCAGATTATCTGATAAGAGAAAGTGCATGGAAACAAACAAAATTCATTCCTTACTGCACACAAAAGCAACTATTTTATGCTAATACATATTATATATTATCTACTGGTTTTCCACTTTAAATTCACTTCCTATATAACATTCCCTATATTCTCAAGGAAATACTCTGTTTTAAGATTGTACTTTTGGTGAAGAGGAACTTCCCTTAAACCTCTTGAAGTACTTCTGGAAGTTATTAAAAGCTTGTCTACCTTTAGTTTTACCAAAATGGTCTCTTTGGTTTAATTATTCTGCTGTATAAATTCCTGATTAAAAATATCTTGTGAAAGGAGAACAGGTTTTGAATACAAATTGGAAAATAGAGTAAACGTGTGTATAGCTATACGTTTTCTCCTATCTCCTGAGAAAATGATGGGTTAAGCTTGGTGGGGGAGTGATACTTGCAGTAGGGATATTTATAAATTTCAAGTTGTTAGCTGTACCAGCTAACTGAAATAAAAGCTCTAGAGAGTAAAATGTAAATGATCTGATGAACTGAAGGATAATTATTAGCTCTTCACTGTAAGGATATTGTTTAGCATGGACTATTTCCAAAGTCTCCAAAGTTCAAAGGAAATTTTGGAACATTCCATATTTGAGCTCTCACATGGGAAAGTTTTTTTTTTTTTTTAAACGCAGGATTGAAGGCTATATAATGCTGAGAACTGCATGGTATGGTGTGGCATGATAGGTAGGAGAGAAATTTAGAGTGCTGCATGGGAGAATTGGATGTGCAATTCATAAAGGTGCAAAGTCTATTTACAGTCTTATTGCCTCTAAAAATTTATCCCTGGTTTTCTAAGAAACCTTCTTCACCTAAGGAACTGCATTAGTGTTTTGAAGTGCAATATTAAAGAACTATTATGAAGCTGAAATGTTAAGTGTTAGGAAAAGTAAAAATCTATAAAAATATTTGGAGCTACAGAAAGTAACTCTAAAAAAAATGAAACAGGCAACTTTTTCACATTTTTGTTGCTGTTCTAAAACTGAAACTAAATGGAGGTAACAACTTCTGCAATATTATTTGTAATATGGGCTTGACCTTCCTTGGATATATTGTACCAGATCACGCTTCTGTACTGCAGGCTTTCACCTTATTTCACTTAAAAGCCATCAGAATAGTGTAGGTAAGACTGCTGATCTGAGAATGGTGCCTGGAAATGCTTGTGGTATTTTTATTCTAGTTACTTTATGTCCACAGACAGACAAACTCGTCACTGGTAATCCATAGAGGAGCAACATAAAACATTAAATTTGAGGAACTTTTTCTTCCTTCTTTTTTTCTTTCTTTTGAGTAGGGATGTTAAAAGGGAGAAGAACTGCTCTTTAGTAGTTTGATAAGAGGGAAATCCAGAGATTTCATTTTGTTTGCAGTTTCTTTTGATAGTAGTGGAACTCATTTTGGTTAATTTTAATTAACCGTAATTGGGAGTCAAGTCCAAGTCAGTCTCTTCAGCTTCCAGTGCAACTGCTGGAGAAAGATAAGTGCTATCAGATGACAGTTCATGTTATCAAAACAGTTGCTGAAAATGGTTGCACGCATTCTCCTAGTGTGCTTACATCTCTGTATTGGTAAAGATAAGTGGCTTGAGCAAGACACCTAACTCTTACGTGACAAGCTGAGTGAGGTGCATCATGCAAATATACAGTAAATAAGAGTCGCTTAGGCTGTATTCAGGCTGCACATGAGATGACTGACACAGCTGTTGTGACAACAAAGCATATTAAATTGAGATTTGAGAAAAGTAGACTTAAAATATTACCGTGGGCTTCCATATCCAGACTCCCTATAGCAGAGTAGTTGTGATGCCTAACTTTGGACCTTCGAATAGGCAATTTGTGACTATTTTTTATTTTTTTTTTTGACTAGGTTACACAATGTAGGTATCAAGTGCTCTGAATTCCTTATAGTTTTCTTGAACAGAAAAGCTATGACAAACTACCTTTACCATGGTTAGAGAAAGACACTGGTAGCTTAGAGTCTGTTGATTTATCATTTGTTCAGGAACTTCTTTGTCAGTATAAAATACAGCATGAAAAATGAAAAAAGCATTCAGAAGAAAACAGATAGAGGAGTCTGGCAGGATTGCTTTACAATAAAATATTAACAAAATTTCTAATTTTGGCACATTGCTGAGTCAGTGTGACACAAGTCTAATCATTTGAATTCCTCGGAACTGTAAAACCAAACTGAAAACAAATGCAAATATTCATATCTCATATGTATCTAAGAACTTTCCTATTCCACACATATTGCAACATATAATTTACTGCAGGGTTGCAGAAAAGCTATCAATATTACATGCGTGATTTAAATCTACGGATATCTGTGTTGGCTTCAGAAGGGGAGGATCTTGGATCTTTGCTTTCCTTCCACAAAAGAAACATTATTATTCTGTTACTATCTCTTAGTTCTCTGTATCCTAGGACTGGCTGTCCTTCTCTGGTGTATCTTCAGTCTAACTCAATAGAATATCATGTTGCTTGCATTATTGTCAGGAATCAGAGAGAATCACTGAAGACCCATATTTAGGGGAGTTGACAAAAGACGGGTTTTGTTGCTTTAGTAAAGAGAAGCCTATTGAAGAGTAGTAACCCTGTAATATTATTCAAGGCTTTCACAGGAATTATTTTCACTCATGCCTGATCCTCATTCTGCTGAAGGTGTACAGCTTTGTAACTTCAAAAACATGTTACCCGTAGCCAAAATTTTGCTTTTCAGGCCCACACACTTCATATGCTCCTTAATGATTCATTTGTTCCTGTGTTGTCGTTGTTGGTAATGGACCTGACATCTGATTCAGCATGTTAGGTCTTTGCTGCCAAATCATTCCACATGTGCTCAGTGACTTGTTCTGTTTCACGTGCTCTGCTGTCTCCTCTTCTCCCAGCTATGCTTTCTTCCAGACTTTTGTGTTTTTCCTGCATCATTTCCTGCTGTGGGGAACTCTGCTGGGCTCTGGCTTGGGCTGTGCTCTGGTGACTGTTATGTTACACAGTTGTGAGCAATTAAAATTCTCATATGAAGAAACTGGCCTCTGTCAAACTCCTGGGCTATGAGAACCTGCTGAAGAGTGCAAGCATCACAACTTAATTAGCAAGAGGTGAATAGAATATGGCAACTGAATGCAATATGTAGCTGTAACTAACAAATATATCTGTTTTTTGAAAACAATGTATTTTAAAATGGATAGATGTCAAAATGTATGTGTGAGGAGCTGTGTTCTTTTTGATTCCTTTGAAACAAATGTGATGGTTTATTTCATTTATTATGTTGGATTTTTAAGGAAGGCCTGACCTTGCAAGTTGCCTGTAGCAGCAAATTCCTGGCCTCATGTGGAGACACGTTAACATCAGTGTGTCTCTGTCTGGCAGAAGTCTACCAACTTGATTTAGTGCAGAAGGGCTCAGCATCATAAAATCATCAAGCCAAGATTTGTGCTTTTTACTTTCTTTAATAAAGAACCAAGCATATAGATTGTCCTGAATAAATAATAATGTCAATACCTGGGGAGGATTTTCACGAACAAATCCAGCTTTTCCATTTTTAAAAATGTCACATCTGGCACAATGTTATAGGTAGTAAAATTTTGATTGAACGCGCTAATCTGAGCAGACTATGTTTGGAAGAATAGATTGTCTTTATATATTGTCCTCCACTTTGCCTAGCATTGTGTCTCTCTCTCTCTGTATTAAACAAGCATTCTCTTTCCCCTCCTTATCTCTCTAATATCACACAAATTGCTAAAATAAATCTCAAATGTTCCTCTATTGCGTCTCATTTACATCCGTTCTTGACAGATTTCTCACTGTTTTCAGAACTGGCAATGTAATGAAAATGATATGAGTCATAGGAAACTGGAATAGAAGATAAAGGCAAAATTATAAAGAAAACAACAATGGGGAAAAGGGGGTAGGGGAGGTTGAGGATTTGGTTAGAGATATTAAAAGATACATAGAAGGGCAAAATTCATCCAAATAAGATGCAATAAAATAGATGAACTAAAAACATCAAGGGGTAATTCCTTGTTGTTCATTTTTACACAGAGCTGAAAGGTAAATAAATCCTCAGCAGGCAGAGATGAATGTCGGTTCATTGATGGCAGGTATCTGTGCAGCTCTATTCACAAAAGACATGGCTGCAGACTTGCTGGCACAGAGCAAGCAGCAGGAATACCAGCAAAGTGACTTGTGCACATATGGGATTAATTTAAGTGGCCCATGGAGCAGTGAAAATGAACACAGCTTTTCAGAAAGATATTTCACCATCTTTTCCTCATAGAGGATTTTTAAAAATATCCTAAAATTTAAAAAGAAGTATCAAAAGATGACGAGTACTATCCAAAGAGGACGAGTACTGTGAAGAGAACACAAAGCTGCATCTTGTCCAGAATGATCATACACTTAATATTTTATTTCAGCTGACAAAAAATATTTTATATTTGTGTCTTGGGAGCTGCTCTGATTTGTGGAAACTTTCTTAAAATCACCAATGAAATACCCTAGGGCCAGAAAAAAATATCTCTCATGCTTCTATTCCTATGGTAAACGTCTTGCAAGTGCCATGCCAACAGTCCCAGTGGAATTGCAGTTGTCTCTAGTTTGAAACAAATATAAGATTGGTCACACCAGCTCAAATCAAAAGCCGATGCAGCCTAGCATCTTGCCTCTGATGGGGACCGATAGCAGATACATTCCAAAGAATGTAAGAACAGAATAGACACAGAGCGCATAAAAAACTTGTCTTGGGGCTTTAGTGAACACCAGAAATGTGGAGGTCAAGAATACCAAAGACATGTGTCATCTTTTTGTTTTTAATAGGTTTTGCTGGATTGCTTTTCCACAAATTCATCTGTGACCAGTGTACACCCCAATTACTATGCATATAATTGGTCTGGAGCCTGGTTCAAATGATGTTAAGAGATTTCTTGCTCAACCACAACTTATTTGGTAGATTAGAAGAATTTAGAGCATCAAGTAGTTTTGTATATTGGTCTGTAAAACAAAAAGCACAGAATTGTTTTTTTCCCAGGTAACATAATCTGGGGTATTTCAACCTTACCTCTGTTTAGTCTTCTGAACAAAGCTAATTAGTTAGTGTTCTTCTCTGCACAAATCTGTTAGTCACTCAAGTATAGCTGCCCCTTATTAGCTCCTAAATATCACACTAAGAACTGTGATTAACATATAGCAAGGAAGCTGTTTTGATGTTCCTCAGGTCCATTTTATTTCTATGTATTCAAAGTCCATTAAATTTCTCTTCAAAACTATAAGTTGAGTATTTCATAATTTTTTTCATTTTGCTGAGAGATCTTAGCAATTTCACAAAAATAAGCCCCAAGCCATTCTTCTCTGGGGATTATTGATAATTTAAAGAGGCGATTTCCTCTTTAACTTCATCCTGTGAAATCTCATCCAACAGAGCGGTGGAATCCTTAACTAGAACTCCAGGGAGCTGGATGTTATCCAAACAAGTCTTAATGTGGGGATCATCAATATTCGTTTTATTAAAAGCTTTCTGCAAATAATGTAACAAGGGAATACAGGTTTTGGGGTGTCATTGCATTTTAATTATTGTGTTATTATTACATCTTAATAGCTAACTTACTTGCAATAAAGTTTAAAAAATAATAACAGAATTAGGAAATGTAAGCAGATCTGATCTTTTAAGTATATGCTTCAAAGATTATCTACTATAGTGAAGCATCTTTATTAATGGCTGCATCACTTGTCTACCTCCTTTGCAAATCAGATGAATCCTACTGAGAGTGCCAAATGCAAATGTTAAATTGCATTCTCTCTTCTCCATATGTGCCCAGCACTGATGTTGCTAGCATGGTATCCTTGATCAGTAGGAGTGCCTATCTTTAGAGAAGCTGTGCTGTTGAAGTGTGAAAAATATGTAGTGCCATTTTGCCAAGATTATTTCCAGAATAATATCATTGCTGACATTGACCATGGAAATCACTCCTAACAGGGTGAGTTTACACTGCTGTTGACATATTTGCAGCTGTTTAATAAAAACCAAGTTAAAACAAGCATAAGTTATAAAACCAGACTGGTTTACTTTTTGCACAGTGTTATGACACAGGAGAAAGAAAGCAGATATTCTATTTTGTTCTGAAGTTACTAGAGTTACTAGAACTTTTGTTCTCATAATATTTCATTAATAAGACACCAGTAAGTTCAGGCACTGTAAATGATAGCACAGTCTTCCATTTTATTTTTAGCCTTAAAATATTGTAGTAATAAAACCTGTCAAAATTAATTCCAACACTGAACCATAGATAACAGAGACAAAAAAGCCTTTAGGAGAATGAGATCTGGTCCTTTCTTGAAGCCTGTTGTAGGGACTGCATTTGTGAGGCTAGTTTCTTATTTATTTTTTTTTCTCAAGAGAGACAGGTTTTCCTATTATAGATATTTCTCTGATCAGTTGTTATTTTTGTATTTCTAAGTACCGTATCCCAGATTAATGAATGTGGTCCCAAGGAAACAAATGGAACTTGGACCAAAATTGTATCAATATTTCATCCAGAACTGGAACCATCCGTGAAATTTTTGATGACCTCTAACTGGAACCAAACAGGAACATTTTCAGTCACAGATGAAATGAAGCTGGAACTAAAGAGAGACTGTTCTGGTTTAACTTCTTGTTCGGTAATTTTTTGTCAGCTAGTACTCAAGCTTACTTAAATGAACAAATTTCATACAAGAGTAATCAGTAGCAAAGTTATGGCCAGGGCTATAGAACAAGTTACTACGAAATCACGTGTTATGGCTTCATAACGCATCTACAATGACACAGTAGTTGTAAATTCTTGCAGCAGAGAAACATTAAGGTAGTTTGATATCAAACAAACAGGTAAGCTGCCTCATGGTCACTGTAGTGCTGGATCATGGGCTAGCACAGCTGGATTGTGGGGCAGCATCCTCAAGCAGCACCACCCTGACCACTGCTGTAAAACTGCTGACAGAGCACTTGTTCACTGCGTAGCTCACTTGAAGGCTATGTCACTCAGTTGCTTACTCCTTCAAGCACAATTCCCTCAGTTTCTTGTTAGTAATGTGGGAAAACTAGGGAAATACTATTCTGGAGTGAAATCCATTAATTCATAGGCATTTTGCTGCCTAAAATTTTTATCTTATAAAAATACTTTGTTTTCTTCTCTTATGATAAATTTAATATCTAAGTATTGTCACTGATTGTTGGCTGCGTTATGGAAAAGCATTCGGTCCCTCAAACCCTAATGCAACTCTGATGATAGGACATTTCTTAGGAAGAGGGACTATTATCTTTAAAGATAGAACTTTATTGACAATTTTGCTAAGTAACCTGAAATCATTAGGTATCCTTAGTTGGACCCTAAATGGAGGATAAAGCAAGCTGTTTTCTTAGCAAAGTTACATATGATACAAGGGCATGCTGATAAAATCCAGCATGGAAAGGATAATGCTGACTGTGTTATGAGCTTTTTAGTTTTAAAAGCAGCTCTACAGATGATTTTGGTAACTACTTCCCTGTGACTTACAGTAAAAGAAGAAACATCGACCACTTGACAGAATGACTCCCGCTACTTTTATTTTCCTACCTTATTTCACAGCATTTTGCAGATACAATACATTAGCAAATCAAAACAGCCTTTGTGGTTCCCACTGCAATTTGGGGAGGGACTGCAGAAATACCAGTTTTCTTATGATGTTCTAATTTATACTGTCTGCTCTGATGAATTTATGTCAAAGAAACTTATGTCCAGAATAATTCCTGAGTGCTACAGGTTACCATGCGTATGTGTAAATTAACCTGCATGAAGAAATTGTTTCATCAGTCCTGGCTCCATCAAAGATAAAATTCCTGGAAATAATGAAGATAAGCAGAAGAATTTCCAGCAGCTTTTCATGTTAGTGGAGTGGAAGATAATTGAAGGTGGTTTTGTTTTTCATAATAGCATTTACAACAACTGCTTTTTCAAATAAATTTGTTTTCTTGCACACATTACTTGACTTAAATGGAAACTTCATTATTGAAATGTGAACAATGATGCACTTCAGGTAAAAAGGAAACTTCTGGGTTATATATTTTTAACAAGAGAATACAAATAAACCCAACATTTCAGAAGTTTTTCATAAAAGGGTTTTCATAAACCTGAAATCAGGTTAGGAACAAAACCTTGGACTGAAAATTAACACTCGGTGAGAAAATTTGAACCAGCCTTTCACGACTGTTGTTGCTCTGCAAATTCTAAGATGCATAACAAAAAGCCACCACCCATTTTGAAACAGGGCACAACCTGAAGTATTATATAGCTCCTGGGAAAAAGTGTGAGGACCTCATAAGCTGGTCAGAGTCGCAAACAGCAAAAAGTACATACACCATAGACAAAAAGGTGTTGATAGCTTTGGTGAATCACTTCATATAATATTTGTGGCAGAAGGTGAATGGACTGTTCTCCCGAGGGCAAATTGGACATTTATTATTTTAATATGGAAACTTGTACACAAGTATTGGAGCAAGCACTAACACTGGAAAACAAGAAAATGTAGTAAAAGGAAAACTGATGAAATTTGGGATTGATGAAAATCACCTAAAACTAAAAAAAAAGAAAAAGCAAAGGCATATAGGTCATCAAGGTGCATGAGCTGAGAAAAAGCTTGATGATGCCTTTCAAGAGAAACTCATCCTAATGATGTGGCAGCATAGAAGAGGAAGACCCAATTCATCCCATCATCTGTGCATTTAAGCAATCTTCTCTTAATCTAAGGGAGAAATTAAAAGAGAATCATAACTGATCTATGACTACAGGAGTTATATTGCAAGGTTCTTGGTTTTGGTCACTTTAGGAAAAACGAAAGAAAAAAGACAGAACGAACCACTCACATTTTAGCCAAGGCAATGTACATGAATTAATGAAAATGCATTTTACTAACTACAAGGTGGAAAATGTTATGAGATGTGGTTGATTGATAGTAAATAATTTTTATGCTTTATTGATGAACAACATCTGATAGAGACTCCTAGACAAACAGGGGACACATTTATAAACACTTATACATTGAGAGATCTCCTTAAACTGCAATCCGAGCTGTGCTCACTTTGTGTTATGGAAAAATGTAATTAATATTGGTGATAAAATAACACCACAGTTTACATAAATTAACTTTTACTCCAGGGTGAAAGAGAAGACGAACATGACTGGAGAAACATGAGGAGTGGACTGAACGATAATTGCTTCATTAAAGATAAACTAACAAAGGTAACGTCCATAAAATGAAAATGGCGTAGCTGGAACAGAAGACAACAAGGTAAGATATTCAAGTGCATTATTCTCACATCCACTACAGTGACTTAACAGACAAGAACAAAGAAAAAAAGTTTTGTCAGTAAGAAAACTCAAACAATTGCATTTATGTTCAATCTAAGTGATGAAATAGATAGGTTTAAAGCACATGTCTACAAAGATGTCTAATGAATATAAGGGTTAAATGCCTACAAATAAGGACTAAGAAACTGAGGTTGTCAACTGCAGAGTCCCTATTCCGGAGGCAGGAAAACAGTATGTACAAAAATTAGATTGCTTATAGGTGCTTTAAAGGAAGATATTTGTTATTTTTTCAACTAACACAAACAAACGTATTGCACTTGTTAACGTAAGGTAAGAATTGGTATGCTCCGCAGAGAAGGAAACTTCAGCAGCAGTGTGTGGATATAAAAAGAGCCTTTCCTTAAATATGCTGAAGTGCGCCACAAACCACTCATTACAGCTGCCAAAAAGAAGCTTGAGTATTCCCTTTCCCAAGAATACAGATTTTATTTTTCCGTATAACTTATGATTTGTAAATTGAATATAAATTTCAGTGCACTTTGCTGATTGCAGCTGCCTACTTTGAAATATTTGTCAAATTTTAATGGAGTACAGACCAGATCTACGCAATCAATGTATTGATTTGATTTTTTAAAAGTCTGCTTTTAGGCAAAATGCAGACTATATTAGCCAGAGTAAAAGTTCACGAGGGCATGGAAGATTTTAAACCACAACAGCAAGAGCGTATATCCAGACCCTCTTCCAGCCGGGTAGGGAGCTTTCCAAGGTGGAAATTTGTTTACAAATATCAGGATAGTGATTCAGAAGAATGTGATACAAGACACACTACTTCCATTTGGGACCTGAAAAATGTGAGAGTAGAGGAGCTTACACAACAGATTTATTTGAGTTAGCCCTGGCCTACCTGATAGCAATATCTGCCAGGAGGGTATAATTCACTGGGTGTGAGTTTAAATGGCTTGCAGTGAAGATTAGTTTCATGGCGACAGTCAGAGACTGGATGAGGGGTCACATTTGAGACAAGAATCAATAACGAACCAAAGGCATTAATCCTTTTTGTGTGGTTGTGTAACATGTGAGTGGGAGGCTATAAGTTTCATCTGAAATGTATGATTCAATGTATGAAAAAACTGACTTATTTGAACACAGACTTTCCAGGCAGAAGATAGCGGTTTTCCTCATGGTAAGATAATCATTAGAGAACAGTTTAGTTAAGAACTAATTCAGCCAATAGGTGAAGACAGCCAGAACCCTAATTTTACATTGTCAAAATAAATGATCTTCACTTCTGCCAGCAGTAGTTTCTCACATTTCAAGGGAGAGCACAGGGCAAAGCAACAGTGCAAGCCATGCCAGAGGTCAATTAGATATGGCTGTCAGTTCACTAAGGGCTTGTCTTTGAGTGCCTGGAAGAGGGTTGCATATAAAAGTAGCTGGAAAGGTGTAACAAACTTTGCTCGGGGAAGGATGTCTATCACTACCTAGCTCAGTTTTAGGAGAGAAGGTGCTCACAGGGATGTGAGAAGCTCAAGGTCCATTAGGCAGCTGAAGTCTGAACTGGGTTCTCAGTAAGAAAGTGTTGGCCAAGCACCCTGAACACCATATTTGTTACAGCATTAGCTTCCTAAACCTTTTTTTTTTTATTTCCGTGGGAAGGGAAATTTTATTTTAGTTATATTATCAATATTATTTCTAGGAAGAGTTTGTCTCTAGAGGAATTATATTTTCTGTGCATTTCACTAATACTCTTAAATGTGTTATATTCCTTTATGTATTTCCCCCTTCACTGTACTTACAACTTCTCTTAGTTATTTATAATCTGTAAGAATGTTTAATATGCCATCTATCCTCTTCTTTCAGAATATGAATAGAAATGTTAAAAAAAAATGGACCTAAAGCAAACTTCAGAGGTACAGGAGAGCTCACCTAAAACAATGTCCTTCCATTTAAAAATACTTTACATTAACTGTCTTTGAACCAGTACTCATTTTGCAATACGCTCCTCAAGCCTCACTTTGTTTAGTTCTATAAGTCTAATTTTGTGACACATTGTGTAAAAAGCTCTACCAAACTCAAGTTATGCTCGGCTCATTCAGTTTGCTTTGTTAACTGATAATGTAATCTTATTCAAAGTCATTCAAATTTGCTTTCCATTTTTATACTTCAAATGTTTGCACTGGCTATTATTCTTGACTTTGTTGTTAACCTTTGAATGTTCATAGATCTTCTTTCCTAATATTTGTTTCAGTATTTTGTTAGGGAAAGGATTTCTCAATCTCTTTTGCCCTATTTGCTCTCTCCTGATGCTGTTTCTCTCCCATAGTGGCTCTTAATGCTTTTTGCCCTGTAATGAATTCTGCCTGGAGACATAGGAACCAAATCTCAGAACAGATTTTGCACAGCTTCACAGAATTCAGCTAAAAGTGTTGACAAAACCTCCATCATGCGAAGTCCTGGAATAAAGACTCTCAATAGATTATACTGAGAAACAGCCTGATTTCTGACCAGGTCACCAGTGTCTCTATAATTTTATCAGCGAACCAGCACAGAGGAGTACGTCCACCCTGTCAGAGGGACATCCTGAAAATGGGCCTCATGTGGTATGATTTAGAGTCCAGAGGCTTAGTTTTGTTTTCAGTCCACCAAAAGGTGCAACTTAGCATCATCCTCTCCAAGGCAATATGGCATAAAAAACACAGTCTGTTTTATAAGTAATCTGCAAATGCAATTCTCAACCTTGATTTACTGGGGATTGCACTGAATGGAAAAGTAAACCTAGTCTTGTTTTCTTACTTGCGTTCGCTTCAAGTTTTCTCTTCTAGTTCTGTCCCAGAGTCTAGAAAACACACTGTCTGTGTTCCGAGACTGTTTAGAGCATGATGGACACAAGACAAGAATTGCATTGCCTGGTTCTGCTTTAAATATTCAACATTCCAAAAAGTTAATCTAGGTTTCTAGAAGTTTTTGTGTATGCAATTGCATTGTTGAGTCCTTCAAAGACCTTGAGAAACTACTGAGAACAGGGAGGTTAACAGTTTCAATTTTGTTTTAATGAGATACTACAATCTTGAGAAGCTGTAGAGATAAGGAGAGAAATAACTACAAAATAAATGAGAAAAAAGCAGAGATGTAACAGAGAACTAGGAGATACAAGACTCTCTACAAATGAAAGGCTCGGGGAATATGCTGTGGGAAATAAAATATGAAATAGTCAAAGGGAAAGTTCTCATCTTTGTATTGTGAGTTTCTATTTTTGTAAAACAGCGATAGTCATAAAAAAGCTGCATTGAGATCACCATCTGGTTCTGAGATCAGATTATGGTAACGCAAAGTGTAATGCTGTTCAGCAAGACTGGGTGAATGATTTGAAAATATGCTGATCTGTTGCTGCATCACTCTTCAAAGTGAAAGTCAGATTATAGGTAGAAAGGAGATTGTGCAACATTTGGTTGTCCCAGGGTCACTGCAAGGAGCTTTCTCAAGACTTTGTCTCTAGTTCGTGATGAACCTGCTGCTCTAAAGCTCACATTTGCAAACCAGATGACTGAGAAATGTTGTGGTCTTTTAATTTGTTTTCCAACTGTTTGAAATAAAGACCAAACAGCATGCTGACAATATTAATTTTTATTTTTGGAAATGTTTGGGTTTGTCTGCCTGGAAGACTGCACTTTTTAAAAGTTGCAGTCTTATTCTGAGATTGACATACTTGTGACTCTATCCAACACCTACTTCTGAGGAAACAGATACCACAAAACTTTTGAACATCTCATCTGAGAGTACTACAATTCTACAGTAAGCTCAGGAGAAAAATCAGGAAAAAGTATGAAATAACTGAAATTCATTGTCATAGACTTAAAAAATGTCAGGATGACTTCTGGGTTTGCGTTTGTCAGACAGCAAGCATAATCATTATATAATGTAAAATGCTTTCATCCCACGTATTTATTTATGTTAGTAAGTAAAATTGGTTTGAACAGAATTCTATTGCCTCAGATTGTTAGTGCAGAATGTATTTTTTTAATGTAGGTGAAAAAATTCTGTTAATAATTTTATCTTTACCCTGGACAAATTCTTGCTGCTTGCTCTAAGGCTGTAGAAGATTGTGTTTTCTCAAAAGTCAGGTTCTCCCTTATAAATGTGTTTTTTAATAAAGATTTTTTTTAAATAGGAAATTTTCAATCAAAATAAATTGTTCCGAGTGTATAATTTGATAATGAGGGTAGATGTCCAGCCCTTGAGGGTAGATGATTTTACTCACTGCGTGAAATTGGGTTGAAAATATCCACCAGTTGGTGCAAAGTTTCCTGTTCCAGAGGCAAAATATTTGTTTTTATGAGTCTGCTGTCTAAGTAAAACCTGGTGGAGATGATTTAATAGAAGTAGGTAGAGGGAAAAAGTGAAACTGCTTAATTGCCTTTTCATTTTGATTGTAGCACTGTAGCAAGAGGCCCTCCAGCGCACATTGCTTTGTCTCTCTAGGCAAGCACAGCTGTGAACTGGGCTCCCAGATCCAACTGGAACGGAGATGTGAATGGGAGGAAAAGGTAAGAGCTGCGTTGCCCTGGCTTAGCTTTCTGATCTGCAGTTTCTGCTGCCTGGAGATTGCTCGGGAGACGCTGACTCTGTGATGCTGCCAGCCTTCCTAGGAGCCCTAAAAGCTTCTCTCCAGTTGTTGCAGCTGGGCTGTGTGCTTCTATATTACAATGACTTCAAGTCTGCCAAGAAAGTGACTGATTTGGAATCTGATTTTTTGATGTGTAAGAGTAATGGCCTGCAAATTTTAGGTTCATCGTTGATGGTATTTGTTGTTCAGTAGAAGTTGCACTAAAATGAAAACAGATTGGTTTTGCATTGTGTTAGGAAGCTACCTCAAATAAAAGAGCAGAATGTTGTTTTTTTTTTAACAAAATCATGAAATGTGTTAACTTGTTAACTCTTAACTTGGAAAGATGTAATATAGGGTACTTCTTTGGCAACGAAAAAAATCCCAGTCGTTAGAGACATTTCAGGAGAAGGAAATAGATTTGAACATGCTAAACTACTAAAAAGTAAAGAATTAATGTAGAATAAAAATGAAAGAATTAACATGAATATGTGGTTCAAGCTGGGTGAAATTAGTTCAGCAAACAGCAAATTTGCTGAAAACACAAAACTAAAAGAAACAGAAGCTATTCACCAATGTGAATCCACAAACAGTCTCATCCATGAAAACCAGTCAGCAAGATATGTGAACTAATCATTTCAAAGTATGCCTAACATGTAGAAGTGTAAAAAAGGTGTTAAGAAATCACACACATACTAAATTTTGTGTTTAGCATGAAGATGTATGGAAGTCTTTGGAGATTCAAAATAAAGCTGGGTTTAGGGGGGTTTGTTGGCTTATTTTTTGCTGAAAAAAAAGAAGCAACATTTTTTTGGGTCAACTGGGAAAAAAAAAAGTTATTTTCCTCAGTTTTAGATTGAACACCCTACCAGAAATCCATTATTCACATCACTCTTGTTATTTTAGAAAGGTCTTTTCTGCCATGAAAACATGTTCTGCTTTTCCTTTCTCTGCTCCAGCTTCCTTTCTCTCTGTGAATCCATTCCACTGAGTTCCTCTTTGTCTGATAACTCCCTTAGCAATCTCCTCCAGTGATCAAAGTCTCCCATCTGGTGATCTGTTGCTTAGTTACATCCCCCTAGAACAAAACTTTGAAGACCTGGCTTGCTTTGGCAAAGGGACAGGTACCTTATGATTCAAGACTGCTCCATTTGAATAGATGATCATCAAAGAAAGATTAGTAACCCTCATTGTACGAGCATTTCCACAGAATTAGAGGTGTTTCTTGTCACCTCCTCTGGAATTATCCCTTTATGGAGACAAAATTTAGTACAGCATATGATTCAATCCTATAGTCTGCCTCATATTTACAAAGTCAATTTCAAAGGGAAATGGAAGGAATTATTTCTAGATACAGCCTCCATAAATTGTGATAGAAATTTATATCAAAAGCCCTTCTATGCAAGGATTAAGACACTTTAAATCTTTTTCTATGTGTTTTTATTTCCACTTACTAAACAAATTTGCTATTTAATACAGAAGATTTGTAGAAATACAGAATGTTTAAATTCTTAAAAAATTAGGGAAAGAAATAATCTTTACATCACATAGAAAAACTTTGCTATACTTTGGGGTTGGTTTTATGTTTGGTTTTGTTTTTTTTTTTAATCTGTTTATTCTGCATGCAGGGTTTAGTATTTTCAATAAATGTATTAAGAAACTGTTTTGAGGATAAAGTGTGTCTTTCCATGTCTTTCACAAATGACAACAAATCACTGGAGATGCTTTGTGGCAGTGTTCCTAAAAGAAAAAAAAAATGACACTTCAAGTAGGCTGTTCTATCCCCATAGTAATGAATTAAAAATAAGGAAAATGTTTACAATTCTAGTACTTGAGAAAGTGTTTTTCTTTTAATCTGCTAGAGCTGTTCCTTGCAGGTTAGTTTTGTAGAAGATACTGACATTGTGGTGGGCTTTTTCTTCACAGATATTTTCTGTCATCAACATTGGCTTCTCAATCTCTATCTAAGTTGGTAATCCATGGTTTCATATGCCTCTTTTGTTCTCCACAAGAGACTTCCAAGGGAGAAATTGGGGCTGTATCTATACTTCACGACAATTTTGTTTGCCTCTTCGCAGTATTGGCCGGTTGGAAGATCAACTGAACTGTATGTGCATTGGCGGAGAAGTACATGAGGAGAATGCACTTGAAGGTAGTCCCGTATCTATCTTTGCAATGTTTAATTAGTTTAAATGCAGTATCATTCAAATTAACCTACTTGCCCAGAAAAAGGGAAATGCATTCTTTACAAAGCAAGCATTAGTCAAGAATTCAGTCCATGAACAGCTGGTGGAAATAAAAATGATCCTTAAACTTGAAGATACTGTCCCTGCTCTGTCTTAAAATTGTGGAGCAAAAAAGTTTTGAGTGGCTCAGTAGAGCTAATTCAAGTGCACAAATAATTTTGATCAGGTTTGCATTTACTTACAAAGTTGAGAAAATCGTAGGAGGTCTACAATGAACACCCAGGAAAAACCCTGATAGGCTTATGCAGACTAACTATACAATACTTCGCAATATTTTCTGACATTATTTTCAGGCCTTACTTTTGGAAATGTGTTGTGAAATACTCACCACCATTTTTATCTCTTATGAATTTCCCCATTCTCATTATTAATGTCTTCGATAAACCATGCTGGGTATACAGGACCTGGTACAGCAGACTTCCTAGAGAAAAATCATTCGGCATTCAGATCTAAACACTGAGTGCGTTTTTTGGATCAGAATTGATCTGAACTGCACCAGAACACCTCCAATTGCCTTCTTGTTAAGCACCTTTCATGCTAAAAAAGGAAAAAGCAATCCATTCTTTGATATCTTTTTATTTCCTGAGACCAACAAGATTTAATCTTGATTTTAATGTATTTATCCTAATTAAGCACAGTTGCACTGACATCCAGATGGTGACATCTTTGTAAGCCATCTGAAATCACAGTCAGGAGTTCGGTATTGGAAATCACAGATATTTCTTTAGTTCAGTGGAGTCTCTTTGGGGAGTACAGTGGTGCCGGGTTTGGCTAACTGTGAAGAACTAGGCTAATTGTGGTTAATTGTGATTCTAGATGGCCTGTATGCTGTCACACATTAACTAATTGACTAAAAAAACCCAAACTAATCATTGTTTTAAATAAAAGCTTTTTCAGATTACCAGGAAAAGACACCTATAATGTATAATTAAGTAGCAATATTTCTTTGGACATTTTGCCATTAAACTTTGAAGGATTTTCTAGAAAGAATTTCACAGAATCACAGAATCACAGAATCATCGGAGTTGGAAGGGACCTCTAGGGATCATCTAGTCCAACTCCCTGCTAAAGCAGGATTGCCTAGAGCACATTACTCACGACTGCATCCAGGCGAGTCTTGAAAATCTCCAGAGAAGGGGACTCCGCAACCTCCCTGGGCAGCCTGTTCCAGTGCTCTGTCAGAGTGTCTAAACCACATTACATTAAGTATGATTTTCAATACACAATTCTGTAGTTAAGCTCTCAGTTTACAAATTAATGTAATATTTTCCTATGAATTTATTTCTTGAATATTCTGTAAGGGATCCTGTATTTATGTTGTATGCTTATATTTAAAACACTTTTCCATCCCTGTGAGGGAAACATATAGTGTATGTTAGGTTATTTGATAAAATCTCTTCTGCTCACCCCCCGAAAGGAGGCAGAGAGACAAAGGTAGGGACACACACACACACACACTCAGTACTTTGCCCTGGCTGCTACCAGGACCATCACAGGAACCATCAGCCCATCAAAGGCCCATCTACACCAGCCCAGGGGAGCAGAGAAGCCCAAGGGTGGGCAGGAACCCAAATTAGGAACTTGGAGAAGGGAACTATATGTCCGGGATTCTCCCATGGCTCTCCCAGGAAGGCCTCAGCCCCATGATCCAGGTGTGAAACCATCAAGACAAGTGAACAGGAGCAACCCTGTGGAGCACCTTTTGCTCTGAGAGGGGTCACTGCCCAGGGGTATAGGACACAGTATAGGATGTGGGGTAAGAGCATTGCAGGACTTCTTACAGGATGTTTAAGGGAGGAAGCAGTAGCAGGAAAAGGGATGGATCTTGATGATTTGTGGAGGACCAAGTGCAGGAAAAGAGCAGGATAAGGAGACAAAAAGAGCTGTCTGCTAGCAGGTTGGTAAGTCCTCTTGGCTGACCATGTCCTGCACCTGGTCGGGGCACTCTGTCCTGTCCTCTCATCAAACTTCATTGCCAACTCCTTTCCTGCCTGTGGGGCTCTCTCGTTTTCATTTGTGTGTGCGTGTCTGGGGCTCTAAGTGCAGCCCCTGGAGTGGGACCAGGGCTTGCAGGCCTGTGTGTCCATGACGGCGGCAGCTGGCATGGGAGAGGGTGTGTGATTGCGTGTGTGAGCGCTGGCGAGTGGATGAGGCCATGGCTGCTGTTCATGTGTGTTTGAGCGCTGAGCGTGTCCGCGTGCACAGATGTGTGTGGCTGGCGGTGAGTGTTTATGCGTGGGGTGTAAGGTGTGTGTGTGTGTGTGTGTGTGTGCCTGCTAGGGACACACTCACCCCCCTGCCGGTGCAGAGCTGCGTCATCTTTGCCAGTTTTGGCCCCCTACCTAACAGTTTATCGATTCACTCTTAGGTTAAAGGAATTAGATTTCTAACTCTTCTCATCCTCATGCTTTCAGACCTATTATATTTATGTGATTTAGTATGAGTTTCATTGCACTTGACTGTAGCCATCTAAAAGATTCTGTGTCTAGCCTCTGCTGTTTGCCTAGCCCTCCTGTTGTAGTCATTGAAGAGGGAGTGGTACCATGGCACGGAGAGTGTGCCCAAGGTACATGGGATGAATCACCCTGAAGGGACCTCTTTACTTCCATTGAGTAGACAGGGCTCTTAAATGATAACCTTAGACTACATATGGAGTTTTTAGATGGCTAGAGTTATGTGAATTTAGTACTTAGTAACTTGAAGTTATAAACAACATTTTGATGTTATAATCAGTAATTCGAAGTTATGGGACAGATCTTCCCTTCAGTGTTTGCAGACAGAATGAGCTTAAATCTGATTAAGGTGAAGCCACATGGGCCTTCTTGTCTTGTTCTCCTTGTCTCACAAGTCCTTTGTCCTTGACCATAAATTTTTATTAATGAGAGAGGAGAGCAATGAGACTGTGAAAAGCTAAGAGAAAGATGAAATTCTGTAACCTTTCCCCTTCCCTTATTCACCAAAAAAAATAAAAATAATAAAAAAAAATTATTACACCACTAATTTTGTAAATTTCTGCTTTCCTGCAGAGACCTTTATTTCTATTTTGAGAAACAGAATGCTAGGGTGAGACAGAGGCAAATAATGAGAGCAAAGACTGTGCAAGAGCCACACTGCCTTTGTAGATAAATTCTGTATGAAGATCCAAAATCTTTGCATTTGATGATGCATTATTTCAGTTTACCTAGTAGAAAAGTATAATTTAGCATCACTGGATGCTGACTCTAAGGTCAAGAAGTCCTTGGAACAAAGAATCTCAGTCTTTGAACCCTCTTATGGACTAGGGTTGTCTAGACAATAATGGAGACTATTAGCTACAATATCTAAATTAGGATTGCTCCTTGGGTGCTGTAGCTGTGCAGTTTAGACGCCATCATGGTTTCAGCTGGGACGGAGTTAACTTTCTTGCTAGCAGCTGCTGTGGGGATATGTCTCGGATTCAGGATGAGAGCAGTGTTGATAGTGCACTGATGTTTTTGGCTGTTGCTAAGCAGTCAAGGCCTTTTCTACTCCTCGCGCCACTCCGCTAGTGAGTAGGCTGGGGGTGCACAAAAATCTGGGAGGAGACAGAGCTATGACAGCTGAGCCCAGCTCACCAAAGGGATATTCTATACCATATGGTGTCATGCTCAGTATATAAACCTGGAGGGAAGAAGAAGGAAGGAGGGGATATTTGGAGTTATGGCGTTTGTGTTCCCAAGTAACTGTTACGCCTGATGGAGCTCTGCTTTCCTGGAGATGGCTGAACACCTGCCTGCCAATGGGAAGCAGGAATGAATTCCTTGTTTTTCTTCGTTTGCCTGTGCGGCTTTTGCTTAACCTATTAAACTGTCTTAGTCTCAACCCACGAGTTTTTCGCACTTTTATTCTTCTGCTTCTCTCCCCCATCCCGCTGTGGTGGGGTGTGGGTGGGTGAGTGAGTGAGTGGCTGCATGGCCATGGTTGTCATCTAGGGTTAAAACACAACGGACACTTACTATAAGAATCAGGTTCTGGAAGCCCTGGGTAGGAAATAGTATGATTAACTTCCCACTTTGGTTAAGTTAGGCACAATAGTTGTTATATTGCTTACATTATATCTCGTAATCTTGATAGTCTAATGACTTTCTCTTCAGAGAAAAATCCATCATGATTGCAGTAAAATTTTGAGCTACTATGCTACACACTGGCTTACTCTAGCATTTCTGAAAAATTAAGAGAAAAAGATGTAAGTGTGAATTTACTGTAATGTTAGAAACCTACAAAGATTTTTATTAGGCACCAGACATTTGGTCATGTGTTTCTCCGAAGCGGATGATTTGTGCATGGATCTATCAGCCTCCCTTCATATTTTTGACATCCTTTTACGGTCAGCACCTTGAAGTTTTGGTGCCTCTACAAAGGTAGCAAAACATAAGAAAGATCTTTTATGGGCTCCTTACACTCCTTCACTGTCAGGTTGGCTGTTTGGTGTCTTTCTTTAACTTTCCTTTTATTGTCCATCTACTGACTACTTCCTTTCAAAGACCATAATTTCAATACTTTGCTTAATATATTACCAGAGGAAATGTTCCATTTTGATAAATTTTACAGTCTGAGTCAAATGAATAATCTTTCCAAATTCATTTTCTGCCATGCCGCAATTTATTATTTCCTAGTACTGTGATCCATGGCTCATCATTGGGTAGGATATCATCTCCATATAGGTTTCTAAGGTAGGCAGAAAACATTACTATACTAAGCTATTTGTGTATTTCTGTTGATTACAAAGAGAGCTGAGAAAATTATGCTGGACTTAACAGTCCAACTTTCGGACAGCTAACAGAAAGCATAATGAAAGCTATCCCACTCTAATTGAGATGTCTAGGCTTTCTCTACTGGAAATATACAGTCACCTTCAGAGTCTTCAGAAGTAGATTTTCTTCATCTACCTCAGATTGCTTTAGAATCGGATGAATCATCTTCCTTAGGTATTCACCATGTTTCATTCACCAAAGAATAGTGTATTAATTTAGACAACATATCTAACTTTTAGATAACTAAAGTTAGATGAAATGAGTCCCACCAAAGCATTTCCACTTTTGCTGAAAGGGTCTATGCAAGAATCAAGCTTCAGACATTGATTCTTCATATTATTTTAGTAAGCTTTATTTTTTCTCTTGCAACAAGCTTTTAGTGTCTTTTAGGTTAACTTTCAGAGATGTTACTTTGGTGTAGATTAGATCACAATCACAGCCAACAATAATAGTGAAATGTGGGGAAAGGCGTGCTCTCAAGTGGCTAGGCTATTTGGAGACTATGATAAATTTGGTTTAGAAATGAAAACACTTTACAAGTGAAGAAGCCATAGTTGCTGCTTCTAGTGCTTAAAGAGAACAGTGAAATTTGTCCACTGAATTGATTACAGAAAATAAATTTTGTTCCAATAGATGTGCCAGGACCCAAACACAGAAATATAATGTTTCGTGTTAATGAAAGTGTGGTCAAGGTATATGTCAATAAAACCATCTGTTATAAGTGCTATTATAAACCTTATTATGGTACAGAAAACTGTTAAGTATTAGAAATTAAAGCTACGACTCTTGATGGTGTCTGACATTCAATATTTCTAGCAAATACTAAAATTTTAGATAATTAGATAATTTGTATGGCTTGCAGAAGAGCATATGTTTTGACAACCCTACTTTGCTTTCCATTAATCGTATCCATTCATGATAATGAATCTGTAATTTCAAGTCTTTGCAAAAGGACAACACTGATGTTCATGCTAGTTAATATACTGGGATTTTTTCTCAGCAAAACATACAGTCCTGTACAATATAGCACAAAAATGTGTACTGGCAAAACAAAATTACACCAACCTGGTTGTTTTCTACATATTTTGCCCTAATAGATGCTCAGTGAATATATTTACAAGAAAATGACCAATTGAAACAAGGAAGTCGTGGGAGGGCTTTGAATATGATGATTTCTATGAGTAGATGATGGATATTTCAACTGTCAGAAGTTTAATCTTGGGGTTCAGTTTAGCGTCTTCTGTAGAAAGTCTGATAATTCACTGACGCGTACCAGAAAAATGTTAGATCAACTCAGATAAGAGGATTATTTTCACTATGCTTGGTAGTCATACTTCATAATATAACCACAATTTGAATTACAATTTGAAGAACAATTGTTCTAATTTCACTGAAACCATAGAGAATTGGCACTTTCCAACATACTCGGTGTGCTTCTTCATGATGCTCAGTAGAGCTTGAAGGACTGAGTTGGCCCCAAGACTTGTTTACAAAAAGTTCCCAAACTGAAACCTGGGAAATATCTGAAATTCTATTAGCAAATGGAGTTGGCCCACTACTGCTGGGGAAGAGTGATAGTTGCTTAAAGAAGTCATTCTCCATAGTGATAGCCTTGTCATTATAGGACATGGAAACACAAATTGTCCTCATTTCTTAATATATGAGGTTCTGAGAAGACTCTGCCTTGTGTGTCACTCTTGGGTTTCAGTGTTGCTTTGTAAAGCATAGCCTGCTGTCTTCTGTCTGGAAACAGATGCTGGATTTGAAATATCCATTTGGTTTCTATTTATTCAACTATTGGTTAAAAAGATCAGATTATATCATCAGCTAACCCTGTAATCTCTTTTGCCAGGAAATCTAAAGCCCAAATAAATTGGGTTCCCCAGCATTTACTACTCAGTTTACAACCTAGAAGGTAGTGCTTTCACTTATAACAGTACTCCAAAATTCCCAAGTATATTTCAGCCTCCATCCACGTTTCTTGAACCCATAAATCTGTTTAGGAGAGGCAATTACTTCCCCATACGTCCAATTCACATATGTATACGTGAAAAAATCCTTACCTTCTTCACTAAACTTTGTGCAAACCTATTGTTAATCTACATGATTGCTTGTACACCGATGCATGCAGTATGAGAAAAAACCATGATGTACTGGAAGCAGTAGTCCATTCCCAGAGCTGTGATGTCATTGGTATTAGTGAGACTTGGTGGAACGAGTCCGATGACTGAGGTGCTGGGATGGACAGCTATAGGCTGTTGAGGAAGGATAGGCAGGCCAGGTGAGGTGGAGGAGTTGCATGTTAGGGAGAGGTTTGACTGTACAGCCCTTACAGTTAGGGATAATGTGATTGAGAGCCTCTGGGTGAGGATTAGGGAGATGTAAAACAAAGCAAATATCATTGAGGGTGTTTACTATCTGTCACTCAACCAGGATGATAGCAATGAAGAGTTGTTCTATAGGCAATTAGGAGAAATCTCTGGATCCCTTGTCCTTATAGGAGATTTCAATTTCCCAGACATCAATTGGAAATACCATACCGCTGTGACAAGCAAGTCTGGGAAATTCTGAGGTGTGTTGATGATAATTTCTTGTCACAAGAACTCAGTGAACCATATAGAAAAGATGGTCTCCTAAACTTGTTGTTTGTGAATAGAGAAGGACTCATGTGAGATGTAGCTGTAGGTGACTGTCTTTACCACAGTGATCACAAAATGTTTGAGTTTAAAATTTTTGGTGTAATGAGAAAGAAGTTCAGCAGACTTGCTATGCTGGATTTCAAGAGAGTAAACTTTAACCTACTCAAGGAGCTATTTAGCAGTGTTCGCTGAGACCCTGCTTTTGAGGGCTTAGGGGTCCATGATTGCTGGTCAGTTTTTAAGTATCACCTTTTAAAAGTACAGGAGCAGAAAATCTCATTGTGTTACAAGTTAAGTAAGCGGGGCAGACAACCAGCTTGGCTGAACAGGGAACTTGTCTTGGAACTCAGGAGGAAAAAGAAATTGTATGATCTCTGGAAGCAACGTGAGGCTTCGCAGGAAGATTACAGAGCTGTGGTTCACATATGCAGGGAGAAAACACATAAGGCCAAAGCTCAACTAGAGTTGAAACTGGCCAGCGTTGTCAGACAAAAAAAAAAAAAAGGCTTGTTTAAACAAGAGGAGGTCTAAGGAAAACATTGGACTGATACTTGGTGAAGGTGGTTACCTGATAAATAGGGCTGAAGAAAAAGCAGAGGCATTCAATGCTTTTTTTTTTGCTTCAGTTTTAATATTAATGATAGACCTCGGGCTGCCTGATCTGGTGAGCTGGAGGACCATGACTGCAGGAACAATGACTTTCCATTTGTGGACACTGAAATTGTACAAGACCAGTTGCACCAGCTGAATGTTCATGAGTCCTTGGGGCATGATGGGATTTATCTTAGAGTACTGAAGGAGTTAGCAGATGTTATAGCAGGATCCCTCTTAATCATCTACCAAAGGTCTTGGGAATCTGGGCAGCTTCCTGCTGCATGGAAGCTAGCCAATGTTATTCCAATTTAGAAGAAAGATGTGAGGGAAGACCCAGGAAATTACAGTATCCAGTGGTAGAATGTGTGGGAATTGCTCAAAACTGCATCAGAGGAGGATCAGACTAGAAATTAGGAAACATTTCTTTACTGAGCGGTAAAGACGTTAAACCGTATTGTGTTCAGGTTCTTATAACATTTCTAGGTTATCTGAACAGCTTCAAGATTTTCAGTCATTGAGGTGACTAACACCTGTCATTTAGCAAGGCCCTGAGTAGCTCATTCAATCTTGTATTATTCTGACTCCTGTTGAGGGTGTCGAAGATGCTGTCATAATACCAACATAGTAAATTATTTTTTGCTGATTATCTTTAAGATCAAAACAAGTGAATGGAATTTCTACTCGAGACTACTGTCATGTACTAGAAATGCTCTCAGTTAATCAAAATTTGGTATGAGTCTTTTGTTGTGCATGACAACCATTCTGCTGCCTCTGACATGTTTCTTCTGCATGATTCAGCCCTACTACTTGTACTTCAGTATTTTACTTGGTTAATGAAATCCTTTCTCAGGCTGAGAATACATAAAGCATCTACGTAAATATCTTATGAACAATAAACTACAAATGATCTTGGGAAATATTTAGCTACTGCCTCAGTGGATTTCTTAGGAAAAAAATAGTAGTACATAGTTAACCTGTGTGTGCAAAAAGGGTGAATGTTTAAGTTGGCTTTTTGTCAAAACATTTCTAGAACCGGTTCACAAAATTTCCAAATGCACTTTTCATAAATGTATTTCTATATTTTTTCCTGTAAGGCTATTTATTCAAAGTATGTACATGCTTAGTCTGTGTACATCTGAAATAAACTGGGATTATGGGTTAAAAAGGATAATTTTCCCCTAAGGTATTTCAGCTTTGAATATACACATATAGATGGCACTCATCTATGTATGTACGGCACTATATACAAACTCAGGCACTTACAGACTGAGGCAGACAAATTATTCCTAATCTCAAAGTAGTATGAATATACACAGATGAAGCTATTAAGATATGTACAAACAAAAAATTCTATTGTTGCTTCCTGTGGATCATGAGAAAATCTTCTACAAGGAGAATAAAAATAAGTATGTAAATAAATTTGGCATAGTTGATATTTATCGAACTTGGTGGTTTTCTTTTACATGTCTTGAATGTTGAAATCACTGCTTAGTTAGACTAGATGGAGTAGGTGGAAGGAAAGCAAGGTGGTATTTATGTTAAAACTACTATTATATACCCTTTGTAGTTGCTGGTTACTTATATACTGCTTTAATGCAATGTAATACATATATGTCCCTGTTAACCTTTAGTGAGATGACAGAGGTACTCAAAGCAATCTAGCTGTGTCAGCACAGACCTGAGAAAAGGCTAATTTACTCTGTCTAGTGTAAGGGGCAGCAGACAGACTCAGGCAGACAGATGAGAGAGAGAAGGAAATGGGAAGAAGATGTAAGATGAGCAGCCTAAGGTTTTCAAAAGAAGCGTGACGAGAGACAACCTTGTGGAGTAGCTTTACCATGAGGAAAATGTGCAGATGTTTGTGCTGAGCTTTTCCCAAGTGAAAGGCACACAGAAGATGCCTGAGGGTGTATTTTTTTGAAAACATACGTGGTGGAGACTGAATTCACTGTCTGAGGAAAGTGGGGAATCAGCTAGCCAGCTGATGACAGGTGATACAAGATGCTAAAGAAACTTGATCTTTTTAGTCCACTGAAGGCTAAATTAAGGCTTGGACATGAGCCAACAATGTGCACTTGCAGCCCACAAGGCCCATTGCATCCTGGGCTGTATTAAAAGAACCATGGCCAACAGATCCAGAGAGGGGATTCTCCCCCTCTACTCTGCTCTGGTGAGACCCCACCCGGAGTCCTGTGTCCAGCTCTGGAGCCCTCAGCACAAGAAGGACATGGACCTGTTGGAGTGGGTCCAGAAGAGGGCCTCAAGGATGATCCGAGGGCTGAAGGACCTCTCCTATGAAGACCGGCTGAGAGAGTTTGGTTTGTTCAGCCTGGAGAAGAGAAAGCTCTGGGGAGACCTTATATCAGCCTTCCAGTACCTGAAGGGGGCCTACAAGAAAGCTGGGGAGGGACTGTTTGCCAGGGCATGTAGTGATAGGACGAGGGGCAATGGCTTTAAACTAGAGCAGGGTAGGTTTAGATTAGACATTATGAAGAAGTTCTTTACAATGAGGGTGGTGAGGCACTGGAACAGGTTGCCCAGAGAGGTGGTGGAGGCCCCATCCCTGGAGACATCCAAGGCCAGGCTGGATGAGGCTCTGAGCAACCTGATCTAGTTAAAGATGTCCCTGCTTACTGCAGGGGGGTTGGACTAGGTGACCTTTAAAGGTCCCTTCCAACCCAACACATTCTATGATTCTAAGGGCACCACATATATTTATGTGTGTGTATATATGTATATGCGTATATATAAAATAGATTTGAAAGTGAGCTCACTGAGAAAGGTATAGAGAAGCCAAGTGCCTTTGAGCTGAAAATGTACACACTCAGGCTAGAGATAAGAGGTATGTTTTTAATTTTGAGAAGAATTAATGACTTACATATCATTGTAGGGTCTGTCAAAGACTGAAATCCAGTTAAGGATTTATCTGCATAGATATAAACATGTTCTTCCCACTTGCCACCCTGAGCCTATAAGGCAGGTGGTTGTTTCAGCAGAGAGCCACAGAACAGTATGAAGTGTTGGTACAAAGCTGATCTGGATACAATGTGAAGTAACTTGCACTAGTAAGGTCAGTTTTGGTACTAGGTCAAGTTAATGCAGCTATAGAGCTTCAGGTTGAAAACTGGCTGGTATTTAACAGCTTGGAAAATGAGCAGAATTAATATCCAACTTCCCCTGTACACGTATCCTTGGAGAAATGCTCTAGTGAAAAGGCAGGTATCATCGATGGCCCACTAGAATAAGGGGATGAAGTTCCTTGAGTTGTGCTATTTAGTAGATAAGCCCCCATTCACAACATTCGTCTGGACAGAAAATCTATTACTCTAAGTGAAAACAAATGAAAAATGGGAGAAATCAAATAATGAGGAATGAATGAAATGCTATTATTTGAATGGTTACATCTGCTATTCGTTACAGTATTTAACATTATTTCCACTAACAGAATGATCACCATATCTTGCCTGGGCTGCTTGTTTGTTCCAGTCTTGCCATGTTGTGATTTGTGTCTGCAAGGAAATAAGGAAATCTGTTATTGTCACAGTTTGACAGTGTGTGACAAAATGAAATGCCATAAATTATTTATCCCTTATTCATTATTCTTACATCCATCACATTCATGAACATTGCTTTCTATAAATTTTAATTCATTTATTCATTTAAATGCATCCCTCCAGAAATTTTTTAAGATTGAAAGGATGGAGATTATGTAAAGCTGAAGTAGCTCTCTCTGGAGAAGCTGGGCAAATGGGCAGAGAGTATTATAATGAAATTTAACTGCATTAAATATAATTCTTCATGGAATCTGCTGAAGTTCGTAAATATAACTCATACTTCTTTTTTTTTCTGCATTATTTCATCTTTTATGCTGTTCATTCAACCCTTATTTACTTTTCTTGGAACAGTGACAGATTACTTATTTTAAAGTGGTTTAAACAAGGTTTGTGGTGTTACTTTAATCGTACTAGGTAGAGACTCCCATGCACTCTATGGCACAGCTGCTGGTATTTCTGGGATTTAAGAAGAAAGTGCTGCTTATGGCCACCAGAGGTCTTACAGAGATTTCATTGAATACCTTGAAAATACAGAGGAAAATTTAAAATAAAGATGAAAACTTTGAACTGCTTGCTTTTAATTTATAGTAACATTGACAAGCATGGAAACCTTCATGAAAGGCAAAACCTATTTATGGTTTTTTGGGTTTTTTTCAGTAAAATGGTGAAAAGATTTTTACGCATTTTACACCTATAAGTCTCCATAGTAGATCATCAATTTCTTTATTAAGTGAATAGCCAACAGCAGAAATACTGGAACAATTCGTATTTCATGTTGTAACCTGAAGTCCTAATTAAGATAAGTTGAGGGCAATTAAATCCCTTAAAACAAGGGCATATAGAACAAATGATTATTCAAGAATGATGCTACTGTGTTATACCTGCGTTTCTGGAAAGCATTTTGGAGATAAACATTATTTACATAGATTTCTATTTGCTTTTGTGGGTATTTTAAGATCTAAGCAGACTTAAGGACAACTTCTGTTTCAAGCACTAGTTGCTCTTTGTGTTGGTCTGAGAATTCTTCCCGTCACTTAATGCTGTAGTCCAACAAGGTAGAAAAAATGCAAATTCAACGTTGCTGGACAACATCTGATCCTGCTCTGCAGGTGTCTGACTGTTTCTTCTCTCTTGCTTTGCCTCCCACCCCTCATGAATATGGAAGCAGGTCATGAAAAGTGGAATGACTCGAGGAGGAGAGTTTAACATCCCCCCATGGAAGATGAAAGAAGGTAGAGCTAGATGGAAAAAAAAAATGGAGGTACAGAAACATCTTCTCAGAGTTTTAAAACAAGAGAATGGAAGACAGAAGGACCTATTTCCAAAAGTGAAGAATGTGAATTCTGAGTGGAAAGAGACATTTCCATGACAACAAATAAGGTACCTTAAGTGGAAGTTCAAGCATATTTCTGAATTCCACCCAGCCTTTGCTTCCCAAAGGCAGTTCCTCAATCAGCTTGTTGACAGTTATCAGGTGAGTTATGAGATCTCTTGATTTCTGCATAGGTAGCCTAGATACTTAGATCAAGAATTTGTATTCTGTTGCAGTGAACCCAACCCACTCGTCCCACCACCCAACTTCAGAAATGTAATTGAAACATTTAAGTTGCAGTTTTACTAGATTCCCTACAGAATGACTGGACAGGACACAGTGTCACTGGGAGAAGGACTGCACATCTGAGATCTGAATCACTCTGGATACCCATACTTCTTTTACCTGATTTTAGAAGGAACCATGGGAACCTGTTTCCCTGATAGAAATACCTCTACTTGGAAGAAGACTCTGGGCTCAAAGACCAAAGCCATTCTGTGGACACAGATCCTCGACTTATTTTCTTTAAGGAGGGATCACTGAAGTATGGATCACTCTGAAGCTCTAAGAATTATAGTGACAAGTGAGAGTATAGGATTAATCCTCATATGTAAAAGCTGAAAAAGAAGCTATTCATAACCTAAATAGCATCTGGAACGTTGTAGGAATTGGATACTATTATCTCTGAGCAAGAAAAAAAAATAAAATCCAGGATAATAGGTAACAATATCCAACATTCATCAAAAGAACATGTGGTATCTAATAATATGTCTTTTCTTCTTTCTTCTTAAACCTGATGGTAAGGAATCAATAAAAAAGGCAAATCAACAAAAAGTGAAAAAAATGAATCATATAAGTTACAATGACAACTATAAGAGCAGTATTTAAATATATGTCATACATTTTGTAAAAATATTTATTTTAAAAGTGCCTCCTGGATATATTATTTTCCTTCTTAATTTTGAAACCTTAATCCTATTCCCACTGAAGGGTAGAGTTTCACTAGTAACATTTCAGTTACTTTAAATCACGGTTGTACTTATTGATAAATGGTGTACAGTATATAACTCATATAAAGGTAGGAATTAGCAATTTGTCCTTCTTTTGTCTGTAAAGGTTTGAAAAATCATCCTTAATTCTTCAACTTTCCCGGCTCCCCAATAGAAATATAATTATTCATTGGTGAGAAAATATCTTCCTTGTAATAATAGTTTTCATTCTTTAAATTAAAAAGAAAAATAAATGTAGTTCAGATGCCAGTAATTTCCCTTGCTTTCTTCCCCAGTGTGAGACTGTCAAACATTGCAGCAATGTCTGATGTTTCCCTGCTGTTTACTGGAGGACCAAAGAACTTCCATAATTCATCCACTTGCACCATTTTTATGGTTAATCTTTTTCTAGAAGAATGTCCATTGAATTTTACTTTTTTTTTTGTATGCGTGAGCATACATAAAATACACGGAGTTAGGAATAATTCCTCCTTAAAACTGAACCATATGGAAATATGTCTTTTAATGCATATGTTCTTTTTTTTTTTTTAAGGTCACTTTATGTCACCTCTATTTTGGGCTTTATACCATGCTTTCTGAATAATGTTTAGCTTTTCAGAAGTGTGACTCACTTGCGTCACACACAGAAAGCAATCCTTTGTCTTCTCTCAGCTTATGACCCTTATGACCAGTCTTTCAGATACAACCCCAGGGTCTTCTGTACCATTGAAATTCTCACACTTGGCTTCATAATGTCTCTCATCCTGCAGCAACAGGAGCTGACGGAGGGTGCTTTACTGAGTGAGAGCAAGCTGGTAATTAATAGACAGATGGTGAAGTAGAGAAGTGCCGCTTGGATCCTTACCCTGAAAATCAGCACCGTTTCTCCCACAGGAATAAGGTGTAGCTGGTGGCTTTACTCAGATGCAGAGGACAAGGAGACAGTGCACAGGTATTGCCCATGTGCAGGGCAGAAATTTCTGCCTGTGCTGTACCAGTCATCAGACTTTCAGGGGCTGTGGATAAGTGAGGGGAAGAATAGGACATTTCCCACTCATTTTTACACAAGAGTGTAAGTAACTGAGGATGTCTTTTTCTTTGGGACACTCTTGGGAGGGGTCTTCCCTGAAGCAGAACTACAGCTTCGACTGTGCCAAATATTGGCTGTGACATATTTCACCAAGATCCTGAGTGTTTTTTATACCCTATTTACCCCTGGCTTCAGGGGCACACCACAGAGTGAGCAAAGACTATCTGTGTCAATAAGCATTTTTTTCAGAAATGGTCTCTGACCTGTTATCTAGTGTTTGTATTTCATTATGCAGTCATTTTTAATGCATTTATCTAAAGACTAAGGACAAAAAGTGCAGCCATTTTTCTCCTTACTGAGCCACTGGTATATTTGTCCCTTTCCCACCCAAGACAAATAATTTTAGATAACTTATTCCAAATATTCTGCAAGTGTTTTCTGTATTGAAGTGTCAAGATGCAATTTCCATAATAGTACTTGTACTTCGTGTGGAGATCCAGTCCGATGTCACCCTGTGAGACAGACAGGTTCATTTACTGCAGTGTTTGTTCCATCTCCATTATCTGCAGAACCTCAGGCAAATAGTTTACAGCATGGATAGTATCCCAGAGCCTAGCAAAAGCTGTCATGTCTGGTGACGTTTGACAGTTTGCAGAAATTGCTCAGGGAGCCAGGTCTTTTCCTTATAGCTAACAAGGCCAGTATGTTCTCAGATTATCAGATTCACACTTTCTAATGATTTCTTCTCAGTTTTGCTACACCACAATAGCAGGCTGGAAAATCGTTTCATGAGCACCAGCTAAACATATGTAGCACAGGCATTTCTGACACATGCAGTTTTAATGCATACTGACTACTCAGACTGACATAATCCAAAAGTGGCATCTGTTTGGGGACTTCTTATTTTGGCTTTCAGTCAGGTGTGAAGTGAAAGTTCTTCGGTATGGTGAAATATTGCTGTCTTGTACTGACATGGAGAGCCAAAGTGTCCTTGGGTCAGCTCACCACATCTGTTAGCAGTCTTCTGTTTTCACTGAATTTCTCTGGAAACACACACCAAAAATGCATTGCTACCTCTGCGATTTCTGCTGCGGGGCCACCACTAACATTCTGAAACTGCCAAACCAGCGGTAAAACAGGTTTTCCTTTAGTTCCTCCCTACTTAATTATCAGTGACTCATGAATTGCCTTTCATTCTCACTGTGTCAATCCTGGCAATCCCAGTGCTCCAAATGACCAATTAGTGACGCGGCAGCAAAGGTACATCGTCTGTCTCGGTTGAGAGCTGAGCTTAGCTTCTACTTAGGAGTGTTAACAGCCTCGTAATTAGATTTCTTTCTAAACTTAAACTGGATTCTGTAAAAGATCCCAGAGGTTTAAGAGTAAGCGATCATTTCGCTAGAATTGCAACCATGTCCTTCATCCTACACGGCTTTTAACTGCCACACTTTTTACTGTGCTGCTTCCTCATCTTCGCTTTCATTCGTGGAGTTCTGGGAAAAGAGGGCTGGGCTTTAACTGAGATCACACACTGATTTCCACCGTTTTGCTGCACTCACCCTTTCTAGGCAATAAAAATTTGTAAACTTGAGCATTTCCATTCCTGATGGGATGCCAGGGAAAGGAAATTGGCTAAATGGAGCAGCGCGTGAAGAAAGGAGAGAGAGTGACAGTGAGGTGAAATGGTTTTCTTCCTTCCTTGTCTCACCAGTCAGTCCCCCGTCATACACTTGCTGTGCAGTTACCTCCAGGCAGTCTGTCCTGAGCCAGATGAGCTGTGCAGCAATAATCTGTAAATAACCAGTGTGTGGTTAAGGAGATGTTTCCATGAGGAGTTGGTGCAATATGAGGCAAGAGCACTGCCATAAGTGACAGCAACTCATGTCACAACATTCAAGCAGAGATGCGCTCTTGGCACATGAGAGTCATGAAATGCTGAGGCATCACACTTTGCAGCCTATCCAAGGACTAGTCAGCCTTCAGCTTGACCTATTTCACCCATGCTAAGAGCACATTGTGTAACAGCTGCTGCTGTGGCTACTGCAGCCTCAGGACTGAAGCAACTTCCATCGTTCTCTTTCTTCCAGCTTGTGAGGGCTAATGGACTGAATCCATTGCCCTCCTGCAAAGAAGTGATATTCATTTCTAAGTATGCACATCATGTCTTATGGAAATCCGGCCATAAACATGCATAAGAGCCTCTGTCTACAAAATTTCACCTTTGGGAATGTAAAGTCATATATTTATAAAAGCCTAAGTAATCTTGAAATAATCCCCATTCACTAGAGAAAGTAAAGCAAGGCAGGCAGCAGTGAAATGAAAATTGCATGTGTTTTGAAATACATACAGTTGTTGTATTTAGCTATGAACAACAATAAATCACAATATAATTTATGTCTGAAGCAGCATAATAATAAAAACAATCAAAGCTTTTATATCTCAGCAGTTTTGCAAGACAAATAAAGACAGAAGATTTGGGGACCTTTAAGTACCTGGGTTTTTTGCTAATGGTTAGTTTAATAAATTCGTTCAAAAATGTTTGTTCAATTAAACAAAGCCTAATCTTCAACTTTTGAAATAATAAAAAAAACCCCAACAAAACAACACATTAAATATCTCTAATTTGCCAACTGGTTCCTTATGCAGCATGAAACTTCTCTTGCTTTCCCTCATAAGATTGAGCATTTAGCTGCCAGACATAATTTTTTAATTCTGTAGAATTCTTGCTAAATAAAACCCTATTTAATTTCCTGGGATTCGGGTTCCTAAAAGCAACTCACAAAGGCAAAAAATGATGAGCAACTTCTAATCTATGCAGAGCATGCCTTCATTTTCTTGACATCAAGCATAGCTCCTTCCTTCCGTTTGGAACTTCTCCAAGTTAGGCCATTCATAATTCTCTTTCTCACCACACATACATAGTGGCAGGGAGTAAATCAAATGCTGCAAAAAAACTTATTTTGAAATCATAAGCACAACCTAAAGAAGAACTATAGTGGAATTTATAAGCTTAAATGCAGAAAAAAAAACACTTGGGCAACACAGAGACCAGAGGCACTTAAGTAGTCCTCTAAAACTACTTGTACTCTTAAAATTCTACCATTGTGTATACCCAAAAAGAGACAGGCCAACAGGCAGAATGACAGACTGAGGAGAACATATCCAAAAGAGGGCAAATGTCTGGTCTCTAGTGACTGTTTCAAGTCTGCTTATACATTTATTGCTAAACTATCAGTGGCTAATAAAGAAACAGACCGCACCTCTGCCCCCAAACCTCAGCGCTGGGAGTTGTCCCCCGTGCCTTTTTTCCACAAGGGTCCTCATCATATGGTTTTCCATTATGTGTTTCTCTCCATCTTTGTTAGAAAAATTTTTTTGCTTCTCTCTTGCCCAATGTTAAAACCACAACACAGACTGTAACAGTGTCATGCAGGCACTGGAAGGGGACAATTATGCAGAGCAGATTTATCCAGAAAACAGTGGCAAGATCTTTTAATCAACCTTCTTACAGATATGTCTATTTGTATGTTTAAGGTTTTTGTTAAACATTTCAGCTGGTACTCTGAACTGAGAAATCATGTTTAGTCTTTTATAACCACAGTTTCACCAAGTTCAGAATCATGGATCTCAAACACGAGCCCCCAGCCCTTGGTTCCCCAGTCCACATCCTTGGTTCCTGGGTGTTTGCTTCTTTGCACTTGTGAAATTGTGTCTTGTTTACCAAATAGTCTGCTTTTTATTTCCCCTCTGTTCATCTCTTCATTAATCTTTGTGTTGCATGTAACCTTTATGAACATATATTTTATAAACTTCTCCCCCCCTCTCCTCCTGCCCCACTGCACCATTGTTGTTAACTTAAAAGGCTTACCCAGAAGTTTGTATGTGTATGTATTACTTTGTCTGAGAGGCTAAGCTCTTTTTACTATGTATACATATGTCCCCTAGTCATGAGCCTGAAGGAAATGACCTGCTAAATGAGCATACTTCAATAGAGCATTTTTACAACTGTTTTGAAAACATTTTAATTCATATATTTTCAATATAAAAATTAAATTTCAGAATAATAATGAATATGGAGATGAGTACGCACAAACTTGTGTATGTAATTGCTATATAGGGATATAATGAATCATAGAATCGTAGAATACCAGGTTGGAAGGCACGTCAAGGATCACCTGGTCCAACATTTCTTGGCAAAAGCCCAGTCTAGACAAGATGGCCCAGCACCCAGTCCAGCTAAATCTTAAAGGTGTCCAATGATGGGGAATCCACCACTTCCCTGGAGAGATTATTCCAATGGCTGATTGTTCTCATTGTGAAAAATTTTCCTCTTGTGTCAAATTGGAGTCTCACCAGGAGTAACTTTTACCAATTACCCTTCCACTTTTCCATGTGACTCCTTGTAAAAAAGGAGTCTCCACCTTCTTTGTATCCACCCTTTAAATGCTGGAACATGGTGATAAGGTGTCCCCTAAGCCGCCTTTTCTCAAGGCTGAACAAACCCAGTTCTCTCACCCTTTCCTCATAAGGTAGGCTTCCCACTCCTTTGATTGTCTTTGTGGCCCTCCTCTGGGCCCTTGACAGCCTGTCTACATCTTTTTCGTATAGCAGGGACTAAAACTGAATACAGTATTTCAGGTGTGGCCTGACAAGTGCTGAGCAGAGTGGGATAACGACTTCTTTATCTCTGTGGTGATGCCCTTGTTGATGCAGCCCAGCATCCTATTGGCTTTCTTAGCCGCAGCAGCACACTGTTCGCTCATATCACTGTCTGTGATATGTCTCAGACTGTTCCTCTTCAGCTGCTGGTGTGCTCTGTTTAAGAGTTACAGTGAAGAAGGAAATGCATGCTTGGCCCTAATAAAAATCAATTTCTTTCACTTCTTGTTTTCTGTAGTTTCATCTCTGAGACAAGCAACAAGCATGGGAAGATTCAAGCTAGGAAACACAAGTTTCAGCTATACCAAGTGATATCTCTTAAGTCGATATCAGAAAGGAATTAGCCAGCCCTGGGTGTTCAGTTGTAAGACACACCTTCAGTAATTAGATTGGTTGTTATTCTGTAAACATTCATACATGATGATCTTTACTCATGTCAGCTGTGTTGTAAAGTTAATGGAAATATTCACACAAATAGAGCAAACTGAAGATGTGGAAGCTGGGATTTTAGATAATCACCCGCACTCAATGTAAAAAAGTTGTCTCTCCAATTAGACCAAGCCTACCCAGTAGACATCATTGGAACGCGGAGATCTCTGAGATAACTTTAAATTGGCCATCTTGAGTATTGAAGCACTATCACCATGATAGCATGAAATTCTACATGGACTAATTTTCCTTCTTCTTGACTGAGCAAATTAGCTTGAATGTGCCCAGTACATAAGCTATATAGTTTAAAGATAGTCCCTTTTTCTCATTATTGCACTATGGTCTTGAATACGAGTACATTCCAATTAGAGAGGCAGAATCATATTTTGGTCATGGAAAATTTCCCAGGAGGCTGAATGTGTTAGAATTTCTGTGCCATGTAAACCTCACTTCCATTTCAAATAACGTGGATCACAGAGGACAGTAGCTCTATAAATCTGGATACAGGGTTATTGACCAAAGAACTGCCCACAAATCATCCAGCACAAACAGGATTTATGTAGGATCTTATGCTGTTTAGTTACTTGGCTATAAGTAATTTTTCACTGCAACATTTCAGTATAGAAAACATAACCAGTGAAGCAGTGAAAATCATAAGGAAAGGTTTTTAAATTATAGCTCCCCTATTACTGAGGTTGAGAAAGTTTTATTATTATGAAAAACGATTGCTTTTTTAAATGCTTTAAAATTTCTTAGCTTGTTTGTGTTGCTATGAAATTAGACATACTGGATGAGGTAGAGATTTCAATATAGGATTACCAGAAAAAAAGCTGCGAACCCTCCTTTCTCAACATGCACACACATACCCACATGCCATCATAACTCTTTGAGCTCATTCATCCCAAATTCTTCACCCTTCCCTGGGGTTGTGCCTGCCCTCAGATTGATCGTAGTCACTTGGCATTTAACCAGATGATCCCTTCAGTTTGTTTGGAAAAGTAGTATTAGAAACATTATGAAGGGAAAAGTTCAGCTCCATAAATCACTTATTGCTGAAACCAAGGACTTGTTCACACTTATGGTGACAAGGGTTTCTAACTCTTTATCAGGGAGTGGAGCAATAGGGCAAGGGGAGATTTAGATTAGATATTAGGAAGAAATTCTGTACTGTGAGCGTGGTGAGACACTGGAACAGGCTTCCCACGGAAGTTGTGGCTGCCCCATCCCTGGAAGTGTACAAGGCCAGGCTGGATAGGGCTTTGAGTAACCTGGTCTAGCGGGAGGTGTCCCTGCCCATGGCAGGGGGGTTGGAACTGGATGATCTTTAAGGTCCCTTCTAACCCAAACCATTCTATGATTCTATGATTCTATCTCCACAGACTTCAGTGGCTCTGAGGGACACCCCTTGTCTATAAACCTGGCCTCTAGCTGTAAAACATCAGACACTCCTTAACAGAACGCTTGGTGGGACTTGCAGAAGTGTTGGTACCATCCTCATAAAGGAGGGTGTGAGGGATGGGGAGAGTGCGAGAGTAAGGGAAGCTATCATGGAACGTGTGAGAAAAATTTAAAATGCTTCAAGTGTTTTTTGAAAGACAGTAATCATTCATCTGACAGGACAGTGAATAAAGGTCAAGAGAATTAAAGAAACAGAGAAACACGGGTTTGGATTGTAGCAAGGGAGGCAGGAGAAGGAAAACAGAATGGGAGGTACATGGATATGAATGGGAGGTGAGTGGTGAGGGGTCTGAGGGATCAGGCCAGAAAAAACATCTAAGAGATGTCAACTTGACAGAATGCATTGATAAGTAAATCCAATAAAACAGGCAGCGTACGATATCATAATCTTCAGAAGGACTGGAAGTAGAAATCAAATGATTCAGTGCGGGTGATGTAACTGGAGCGGGCAGGAAATGTGCATAGCTATGTTTAAGCACCCCTGGTCCTGACCTTAGAGCCAATGTATACTTATGCCTTGCATCCTAATGCAAACAGGTTCCTAAAAAATTCAATTGAACAGAAAAATAAAGTGCAAAAGGGGATTCATCCAAGCTTTAATAGTTGTTGAGAAGGAAAACAAAGCCAGCTGTAGAATGAAGCATAGGGACAAAAAAGTAGCAGCAGACTGGTCTCACGGTAGAGTTAAGATCAAAAGCCTTTCCAAGCTGGAAAAAGATGACATGGAATCATAGATCTAAAGTAAAGAAACTAATAAAACAAGGAGGAGGTAAGAGTCATAGGGTTAAAATGAAGATACTGGAAGATTACAGCAAATAAAGAACGCCTGCAGCACGTACTGTATTTTGAGGGTATCCAAAGGGTTATCACATGTGTGAGGAGACAAGGGAATGGAAGTAAGGTCCTCAATCACTAGCACTGCTTGACTGAACTTCCTTATTTTGATGCTATATACCGGAGAGGTGACTGAGGTCCACAATTCAGACAGTCTCTCTGTCTGACTTGGTGACCTTTGCAAGGGCTACCCTCCTATTTATCATGAAAGTGCTTGTCACCTGCAACTGAATGTAAGGATTACTTCAGAAGGACTACAGTGAAGGGCTGCTCCAATTTGTCAAACATAACAACATCTCCTTCAGGAGTATCTTCTTCTGAGGGAAGCCGTACCTTTCTGTGGGAAAATTGAAAAGACTGATAGTGAAGCACAGAGAATGTCCTTCACTCTTCACCAAGGCATTTTTACACCACTGATTTTGTCGCCCCATGCAGATCATTGAGTCTACATGCTGGTGTAGTGTTAGGAGCAGCAAGGCGTGCAGAACCTTTTATAAAGGAATCTTCATTGTGAGGAGAAAGGAATTATTAAGCTCTGAATTTGAGTGTACTGCACTTTATCCTGGGACAGCTACCCAACTGCTGGAGAAGTAGAAGCCATGGGGTACTTAAAGAGCAATGAAGGGCAGAAAGGGAACAGAAGTACGTCAATGGAAGGTGTGATCTCTCCCTGATATAGGCCTTTTTCCCTACCAAAATAAATCATCCATCTTCTCTCCCTGTGCACCCTGCACATGGGGTATGGGTATGGCAGGGAGGCTTGTGTGATGCTCTACAGCCTCCGCAGTGCTCTTATAGAGAAATATAAGCATCAGACAAATGCTAATTACCCTTCTAACCTCAGCAGCTGTGCTACTTCTGGACCTAATGGACAAGAACTCCGGGCAGGCTGGAAGAATCGCTCAGCCTTCCCACTGGCATTTTACACCTGATAGAGGGACCCTAGGTGCTGAATAACTAAGGAATCATCTACTTTGCCCGCACCCCATGCCACTGGGCAACATTTTGAAGTGATTCAGTCTGAGCTGAAGGGTAGCACAAAGCTGATAAAGCCCAGCAGATGAATGGGATTGGAAGAGACCAGAATTCCAAGGGCTGAGTAGGGAAATAGGAATTCAGCAGAGAGAAGAGAGCAAATCAAAGTGTCTACAAGCCATATGCCTATATTTTTCAAGGGTGTAAGATAGATGAAGACAACTCTAACAAAGATCCCCTTTTCAGTGCGTAGGGAGCGAAGAGTGAAAGAACACACGGAAGAGAAAAGTTGTGTGGTGCTGTAGGGAAAAAACACATGATTAATATGGTTTAAGTCAGACCAGCACTCAAATCAAGTAGTTTATTAATTTATTAACTCCACATAATTAACCAGCAATCAGTGAACTATGCATCCAGGATCAATATCAGCAATACCACAATACCAGATAAACCACAGTACTAGACACTTAAAAAATGTTAACAAACACCTACAGAAATTCTAAACACTTTTCTATCACTAATCCCACAAAGTTCTAACCTTACCATCACCCTACACATGTTTACATCCCCAGATCCCCTTTGTCCCCCACCCCTGGACATGCGGATTATAACCATATACACTGTCGCTGGAAGTGACGTTCCCCTGTTTACACACCTGCGTTCAAGACATGAGTGCTCTAGTGTTATGTGTACGCTGCTCCCTATGCTTTGCCAATACACATTCCATGGAGAAAGCCCTCCATGAGGTCACATAAGCACACTCCTTGTGTGAGTCCCTACGTGTTGCACACCTGCTGTCAGTCCTCCAGCTGGTTGCAAACTCCTCATGGTGTCTGAAGAGTAGGCCACTCTGGATGGCCCAGAAGGAGGCCATGACTTCTGACTGTACCAAAACTGGTTTTCACAGCTGCTTTATTACTTTCTTCTCCCTCTAAGGCATCACAATTTTTCGTGCTTCTTGGACACTTCTTTTCAGCTCCTTGTTTTCTGAAGAGTCTCCCTGCAATTCAGTGATTACTATTTAAAGGTGGCTGTCTTAAACAAACTTCATTATTAGGAATTTCCTTGTGGTGTTTCCATTTTTGGGGGGCAAATATCCTGTCAGAGGACAGTTTTGTACTGTCTATTCACACACCCCATTTACACTCACATTCCTGCCATTAGCTGTTTTCTGGGCCATGTCACCAAAAAGAGGTCATGTGCACTCCATCTCAGTGTGGGAAAGGAGAAAGAGGAGTGTGTTCCTTACTGTATCGATGAAGATGTGCTAATGAGAGACACAACAAAGCAGTTATTGAAATTGGATGATAAATAGAGGCTGAAGTGCTGTTTTCCCCGTTTATCAAAAAGGAGGGCCCAGTTTCCAGACTCTGGAAAGAGCTTCAGGTCTTAGGTGAGGACAGGAACCTTGTCTTTTACTTTCCGCTCTCTGTTTTCCCACCCTCCCCAATACTAAACAGCAAAGTATGAAGAATAACTACAAAAGACCTTCTTTATTCAGTGACCAGGCACCTAGCACAGTCTTCACTGGGTATGAGATTATTTCTTCTCTCTCCATCAAGATATACCTGGCTTAAACCCACAAAAGGTGGAAGGACTGACGTTATTCATAGCTATTACCAAGAGGTACAAACCTGAGCTAGAAGAACCTTCATTTTGACCCAGTATGTCTGGGTGGTGACTGTCATGCAAGTAAAGTATAAATTAACATAATTTGTTATGTTTCTCTTATAATGAACTTTGCTAGTAAACATACCTGTGAAAGAAGATTTCTACATACCAAGAACGAGAGATATTTCAGCATGTTACTACAACTGAGGGACTCTTGATCTTATACGTATCAAATACAATAATTTTGCTTAAACACATACCAGTCAGCAATCAGATGTTTGGGGACAGGGAAGGCCCCAGATTCTTCTAGGGGTGACATATTGCCACAACCAGGTCTCTGCCTTGCATGTACTACTGATTCGTTTGTTATAGACCTATAGCTTAATAAACATATCTGGGTAAAGACAGAGATCTTTTGTGAATATCCCAGCTCCAAATGAGGATATATAAGTATGCCTTAATACATTCTTTTTTTTCAGTACAGTTTGCTGATGCCACAAACCACTACAACTCTTTGTTAGCAAATTTTAAGTGAATTTTTAGCACTTGATGACAGACCATCAGCTGGCAGAGTGCCACCCTAACTTTTAGAGAGTGCTATACTGATTTTTCCTTGTACCAATTAAATATGTCATTATGCAGCTCTAATACTATTACATGAATTTATTTCTTCTTGAGAAATAACAGATCTGACCCTGAGGGCAGGAGAAGGTACTATTTTCAAACATTCACTGCTTTGTAAGTAGAGCTGCAGCCCAGTATTTTGGAATTTAATCATGGCAAATTACATTAGTACCTCAAATTGAAAGCTTCTTAACTAAGTATGCATTGCTAGTAGAACTGCTATAGAAGACATTAGAAAGAAAACAATGTAAGCTATGTTGTGACACGATTGCTCTAATTAAATGCAATTTCAAGTGTGACTGTAACATATTCTCTTCAGAGTTTGCCTTTTTACGATTACGTCTAGGAATAGCAGATGAATTAGAGGGAAAAAAGAAAGATCACAGCTGTTCTATTGATTTATGTCCCTTCCACTTTTCCTTTATGATAGATACAATAGCTTTTGATTTGATTTAAGTAAAATATTGTTAAACGTTCCAAATTTTCACTTTTATTACTGGACAGTAATTTGAAATTATTTTAGTGCAAAAAGTTGCAGAAATAAAAATTTTAAAAAGAGAATTCAGGGACAAAGACAGCAACATATGAAAACTTAAGCTCCATTCAAACTCTTCAATTCCTCTGGGGAAGAATAGCATTGACCAGTTAGAAAAACTTAGAAATAAATGGTCCAAACAAAACAGTTTCCTACAGTACAGTATCAAATGTTAATGATGTGCTATAACTTTCTATAACCATATGTCACAGGCTTTTATAAGAAAGAGCATGAGCAAATTGTCAGTCTTCTACAGCAGATGGAGGTACTCACTTGCTGAGATATTTCTGAAATAAAAGTGTAGTAGTGAAGTCACTGTGAATGTGATTGATAAAGTAAATATAAGGAAAGATCATTAATAGATGACGTAAACTCTGCAGGTCTTTACTTAGGTAAAGGACCCATTGCCTTGGGCTAACTCACATAAAGAATGTTCAAGAACAAACCCAGGCCATTCCACCCTCAGGATAACCTCATCGTAAGGGGGATACATGATATAAATCTCTCAATAAGCTCTTGCACAGCCGCAATATTTTGAAGTGAGTAAGTTTCTCAAAGTCTACCTCGAAGACATAATTTTTGAAGTCCTATGTCTAGTTTGTCCCTGACTTGGAGCTGATGCCTTCAGATGTTAATATCCATTTCTGATTAAGCTAATTATATAGTGGTATGCCACACATCAATACTGCAAGTAAAACCAACAACGCTTTTTTTTTTTTTACTGTATGAATATTTCCAAAGGGTCAAAGTGGCTCATTCAGTTGATCATGGTACAAGGCACAGATTGAACATTAGCAAAAGTTATAAAGCAAAACTGCTATTAGGTCAGACTTCTAACAGGTCAGATGTAAATAGGAAACCAAGAGTGCTAAAGAATTTGAACACTTTTCAAAGGATGCTTGAGCTAAGAGTAAAGGTTCCTTAAAAGCCATAAAAGCAGGAAGCTGTATAGGAAATGGTGGAGCTGTCTAATGACAGAAATACAAGAGGAGCACTCAGAGATGATGATATCACAGCAAAGAAGCTCAGTAAGTTCTTTGCTATTTTCTTTACTGGTGAAGCAGTCTGGGGAGAATCTCACTTCTGATGCATTTTTTTTTTTGTAACAGGTCAGAGGAGTTAGGTTAGTTTGAAATAAACATGCAGAAAGTATGAGACCAAACAGATTTTTGTGTAAAATCTTAGCAAATCAGCAGCATTGGATGGTATTCACCAGGATGGCACTCATATGTGAAATTGCAGAGCAGTTGGCCAAGAGTGTAACCTGTCATCACAGGCAGCATCTGTGTCAGAGTACTAATGAGCTGCCAGGATAACTCCCAACCACAGAAAGTAATCTAGAGGGAATCTTACAAACTACATCCTGGTAAGTCTGGCTTCTGCCTCTGGTTAGATGATATAGTCTGTAATAAAGAATATGGCAGCTGAATGCATGGATAAACATAGTGTCTGGGAATAGAGACAGCATGGCTGAGTTAACAGATAGAAGGAAATCCTGCCTTACTGATCTGTTGGAGATCTTCGAAAGTATGACAAAATGTGGACAAAGAGGAACCAGGTACACAATGTATTTGGATTTTCAAAAAGTGTTTGACAAGGTTATATTCCAACGGTTATTAAAGACACTAAGGCGTCAAAAGGTTGGACATTTGTGAATTTAATCAACCAAGGGACATAAAATTTGGGATGATCAGCACAGAGCTAAAACTAGGCATTTGACTAAGTGGATTGCAAGGTTGAATTAAGCACCTGAGCTACCCCTGCAGTAAGTGTGGAGAATTAGGCACCAAAGAATTTACATCTGCCAGCACAAAGAAAGAATAAGAAAACTTGCTGTTATAGAGTGGGAGATGGTGTCTTCATGCGAAAGAGGAGAGACAAGGAATTTGTTCCTGCTCTTTCAAGTGTTCATGCATTTAACAGAAGAACACATTCAGATTAAAATATTGTAGAAACATTGCTGAAGAGAGGAAATATCTTCTAATTGCAGATATTTCTCATAATATAGTGAGAGTTCACAGAAGCTGACTTCCAACAGGCACTCAACAATAATATTTTAGCTAAATAAAAATAAAGATTTTTGCAGGTTTACTTGTATACGTACAAATCATTGGGCAACTGAAAGACTGAAATAGAAGGCAAAAGAACAGGAAGAAGAGGATCTAGCCAAACTATTTTCTTTGAGCATCGATAGTAGTACTGCATGCTGTATAAAGGGCAAGAATGGGTTTATATTGAGCCTACAAGATTTTTTTAACCTATATGGTTGTTCATGTACAAAATTAAGAGGAAAAAAGCCTAATAAAGGTAAAAAGGTAAAAAAACTGTTATAACTTCCAACTGATATGGACACTTACTCTAAAGTACTCGAGGCCTGCTTTTCAGAGCACTTAGTGCCTGGTGTACTTTAGCCAGCTGGATTTAAATGTGCTCTGTATGTTTGTAAATCAGAGGATTTAGCTACAGAAGTCAGAAAAAGAAGAATTGGGAGCTGCGTCCAGAGACATGCATGAACCCGGTGTCAGAGGCAGGTAGAATCACATCTCTCCCTGGCAGCCATCAACTTCAAAATCTCTCCCCCCCTCCGCCAATGTTATCTGTTTCACCCATGATCTACCATAAATTTTTTTGTAATAATTGACATGGAAATTCCACAGAAAAAAGCTTCCTTCACTTTTATGAAATGTTTCATTCAGTCTCAAATTCACATTTGAAATGACCCCCTGACGCAATATGTCAGCTAAACATATGAAGAAAGAAAAAGGTCGGTGTGCAGCAGTTACAGAAGGAAGACCGCACTAGTGGTTTTCAAGGTAGTTTCAGGGACAATCAAATAAAAATTCTTCCTGGAGACTGAGTTACTGACTTTGCAAACTTATTCAAGTGAGAAATACTTTTGACTGCTTGTATGACTAAAGCTCAGAAACAGACTTCACAGGTATGTCTGTGAAACTAAGCCAGGGAGAAAGTTGAGAAATGGAATTCAAGAACTCGCACCCAATGGTTCACAAAGCTTATGCATTAATCCATTCCTTGGTACCCTCCACAATTCAACTAGCCCTCTCCAAGAAAACTTTGCTGTAATAGGTGCTAGATCTAAGCAATTTAAACCATGCTGTGCTGCTTGGTTTCAGGATCCACTTCCATCCCCCTTGTCTACTAGTAGGACAGGTGTAGGCCATGTTTGTATAGGATTTGAAAATCTTATAAAAAAAGGAGTATGGTGGAAATGGGATCATAATTTTACAAGGCACCGAAAGACAAAGCTTGACCAAGTGGAATGACAGGCACTTTTCCTTGAGGCAGTGTGAAACACATCTAGGAGTTACTCACAAGTGGTAATTACCAATAACTATGCTTTTTGAGTGTGTCTAAAAGTGTGGGTAAGGTCTGGCTCTTAATGAGCCGACATTTCTGTTGCAAGTTGGGTGATATTGACAGGGTCGTTGAAGTAATGTGGGACTGATGGCTCAGGATTCAGACACTGAGCTACTGTCCCAAAACTTTAATGATCCATAGCAAAACTGTCTTTAGAGGAATGACATTGTACCTGCTTTTAAAAATCCTCCTTATCCTACATTATGTGATATTTTTAAATACCACTGTAACCTTAGCGTCCTGTGCCCATTCATCGCTGCTTAGTAGACTGCTGCATGCAAACTTGGCAAATTAGGCATTTTTTTCTCAGACATTGACTGAGGTGGCTAGCAAGTGTGTACCAATCATGACAGTATAGTCTAGGTTCATTAGCTTCTCAAACTCCTCATGGCTTCTGCTTGAGTAATTATTTAACACAGGCATAAAAAGTTCAATAAATTACTGTTAGGACACAGATATAATCACCAATATCAGTCATAAAACAAATCATATAAAACAGTTAAAAAATCCAAGGAATAATTGCTTGATAGATGATTGGCTGGATCTGTTATGACTAAAAAATAATCTGACCTTTCTCATGTTACCTGTAGGTAATCAAACAACAAAGTGAGATGATGCTGTCATTAGGGCACTGTGACCATGTAAGAGATAAATGCTCCATGCAGCACAGACATGCAGGACCTGACATTTTCCCAGCACCAGTAATTGTCTATCATTTTTCTTTTATGCTTTAACAGCTCCTTAAATGTGTCAGGACTAAGCATGCTTACCCCGAGTGAACGTTTCTCTGAATTGATGGATGTAAAACATATACAACACACTGACACTTGAAACTTTGCAGATTTCCTAAAGCAACAAAGCTGTTAAAGGTAGGGCAAGGTTGATTAAGTGCGGAAGCATTAAACTTTTAATGATGTCTCATTGATACCCTGCATAATTGTTGCTATATTCAGTGGCTGTCTCCGTAAGTGCTCCTTCATTATTCAACAGGCCAAGGCACTTTGTGAATGCCATCAAAATCAATTACAGTTTGGCTACTTTGGGGGGCCAATGAGGCAAAGAATTAACCTCCAACTAATTTCCAAAGTCATTTACTCACTGATAGCTTAGCACATTTACTTCCACAAGCACTGTATGTTATGGAGCATTTACAAAAATACAGTATGCAATAAGGTATGGGAAGAAAATAACCTGAACAATAATAGGGAGACTACTGGGGCAATTGTTAATACATGAACAGTCCAAATAAATGCTGTAGATTGAAGATTTTAGGGCAAGAGGTTATATATGAGAATTAATCTGCCAGATACGTTTTCATTCACTCTTTAAAATCGGCACGCTGGTTGGCTTAGCTGAAAACATTCATAATTACTTACAAGACATGGTCATCCAGCTGTCTAATTGAATCCATTACTGTTGAATATCATAACTGGACCCATTGAATTTATAGCACGGAAGGAGGGAGACTGTGAATTAGAGAATTGCTTAGAAGATGCTTTGTTTCCACTAGGCTTCCAAGGGCTTTCATAGGCAATCATTTCATTCATCTTAATGTGAGCATCTTAGAGAAAGGGCAAGATGATAATCCAAAAAGGCAATCTTCTTTTTTCTCCCTGAAGAAGCTGACTATACAATCTCTGGAATATCTATGACATTTGGACAAATGACTCTGTAATACTCTTAGGAAACCTCTTTTCATTAAGTTCTTCTATTAAAAACACACCTGAAGTCAGGGTTCTACAGCTTTTCTGATAGGAGCAAAGTATGGAACGAGTGCCTAGGCTTGGCATATTGACTTAATTCATTAGGTAAATGCAGTGTAAAGACACTGTATATCTACTGTAGCCTAGACTTTCAAGGAAATACAAGTTATTTCCTCTCATACACAAGCACACTTTCTATATTAGCAATTTCTATATTCTGGCAATAATCTTTGTGAAGACTGTATGTCAGCACGTGTATCTAAGCTGTGAAAACAGGCATTAAGTTTCTTCACAGGAAGTGAAAAAGGAAAAAGCAACATAGAGGGAACAGTCTCAACAAATGTCTATGCAGTAAAAATATACCCACTATTGTGTGGCCAGTACTGACTGCAGGAAAAGGTGGCTTTTCATATTGTGGACAATGTTGTCGCCACAGACACTAGCCTGAGACCCTGTCTTAGTAGCCACTGCCTAATTCATGAAAAACCTGCAAAGATCCTAAAGTCTGTTGTCACTCTCAGAATCACTGTACTGAGGCTCTCTGGTGCTCCCATGATCATCTTGCTGGTGGAGCCATCCTGACTGCCAGACATAACAGAGGTCATATTTGTGTTTCAACACAAATTTTTGTTGAAACACAAAGAGATGGCATCTCAAGCATTTTCGGGTGCAGAAGTAGATGGAAGCTGGATGTTTCAGACTGAACACAAACACAACTATGCCATATTTCAGCACGTGCAAATACTTTGTAATGTGCCACATACAAAATACCATGCAGACAAGTGCCCACAAACTGGCCACGCTTTGCAACACTTTCAAAGTACAGTGGTCTTCAGAAGGAATGCCATGCCTAAATGTTCCAGTGTTGCTTACGCACAGGTCAATCTGTAGTCCATTGGATAGGGTTTAGGAATATTACAGTCAGACAAAATATTATTCCATAATACCACAAGATCTCATTCATCACCATGGGATCTTCACAAACACTAAGTCAGCCTGACCGTGTGTGATGCCTGCATGTTTCAGAACTCCAGCAGCTTCCCCTTGGCACAATTTGTTACCTATGTTCAACTTCATGATGCAGGCATCAGCAATACCCTCTAATATCCTCCCCCAGCTGTGGTGGTTTAGGCAGTACAGAGCATCTGAATGTATTCTCAGCTGCTGTTAGGTGTCCACTGACTCTTCTTTCCAAAGGCTGAAGCACCTTGTCTCTGTTTCCTTAACACTGGAGCAGCTCAACCTTGATGTCCTGGATGTGCCAGATTTTTCTTCTCTTTTACTAGTTGTTAACATCTCCGTTGAAAAAACGGCATTTTATTTCTCCTACTCTTTTTTGCTGTATGTTTCAAACACAGAGAGAAAATTTTTTTTCAAGAATGTAAAACAGACTTAGATCTTCATATGGGACAATTTGTAAAGGATCTAAAACCTGTACATGTGAGTTTTCCAGGTCATTATTGCTTCCTTAATGACCTGTTAGTGATGGTGTGTGGTACCCAAAAGTCAAAGAAAGCAACTGCCCTTCAGGTGTCCCAATGCTTGCCCTGAGGGTTAGTTCCATGTGCTCTCTTTCTTAGCCCTGCAAATTCTAGGACTAGATTGAGAGCCCAGTTCTATATTTCTCTTTCACCACCAACAATACGAAAAATTGTGGCTTTCTCATCCCTCTTTCTTCACCTGAGGCTACATACTTGTATCAGAATAATAAAAAATACCTTTCATTCAAATAAAGTTCCCTTTTATCCACTGCTCCATGTGCTAAAAAACAAGTGAAGAGGAAGGAAATTCCAACCTAAAGGGTTTTCCAAAGAAAAGAAGGTTTAGACACAAATTTAAGAGCAAAAGTAGTCTACAATTGGCAAATGAGAATATTTTTGTTTTCAAGTGTGGAAAAACTATCATTTTCTTCTAAAAGGACAGTTGGTAAAGAAGTTCTGAAAGGAAACCTACAACCAGCTGTCTGGGAATTGCCTTTTCAAGGTGAATAGAAGAAGAGATTTTAAATTTTTTTTTCCCTATAGTAATAGACTCAAATCTCTTGGGAATCCTTGCACCTCAGTTCAGAGCCTCATAATCAGACTATGGACTTCCTTGTATTCAACAGTGTGGGCTTGATTTCACTTTATTTTTTAAGCATAAGGTAAGGTCAAAAGCCCTTTAATTAAAAAAAGAAACAACAAAAAAACCAAAACAAAAAACCCAAAACACTCAGAAACCCTAAGAAGAATATCAAAGCATAGATTTATGTCCGTAATTAGGGACAGATTATAAGAGACTGTGCAAATCTTCTTAGTTGAATACCTAGGTGCATCACCATTTTCTTGTACATTCCTACTGTGTAATCTCGTCCTTGATTAGGTTGTTGTAGACATATCTGGCCTTGCAGAGTACCTCTTACCATGGTTTTTGCTGCCATGTTTGCTTGTGCTTGGCTGGTTTTATAGCCCTACAGATCAAGGAATTTAAGGAGCCAGTCAGTGGGCTCGATGCTAAAAACTATGCCCTATGGCCATTTGGAATAATTACTTGTGGACCTCCAAGTGGAGGTGTTCCCAATGCAGCTCATTCAAAGCTTCAGTTCTGTTACAGCAATGCACTGTAAAGCTTCACAAACTCAAAGTTATGCTTCCTCTTGATGTCCCAAGGCCACACCTGTCATCTATCAGTGTGGGCAATCAGGAAATTTGGCACTTCAATGGAACACATTTCTTGGAAACACTCTCTAGATTGAAATCAGTAAGTAGCCAAAAAGAAGCTTAAATATTTAGTTTAGATTAGCTACTTCACAGATCACATTCATAAAAAAATTTCTTAACTACAGCTATAATCTTAATGGAAGAATGGTGTGAAGTACACATTTGGCAATGTGTTACTTTTACAATATGCAGAGATGGCAAAACAAATAAAAACGCTTGTTACAAGTAGTAAATATAAAATGAATGGGGTTGTGGAAAGACAATTTTATTTTTTTTTCTAATAAAGAAATCTTTCGTATTTTTTTCATTGAAAACAAGTAAGATATTTCCATATTTTTATGGTCTGCAGCCACATTATGTGGATAGCAAGTGTATATATAAATAAATAATTAGAGACAGACTTGGTCTAATAGGCTATGCTATCTCAACAAGCAGGACAAAGGACAGAAGAATAATTATGGTCTAGTTGGCCTTACTTGAATGTCAATGCTTTTGAATATGTGAAGAATTTGATCCAGAAGACAGAAAAATATTGTCTAACCACAGTAAAAATCTTTGATTTCAGTTTCAGCAGGAGACTTATGGAACTGGAACGTTTTAAGGAAAAAGCCACACAAAAATTTAATTGTTGAATAGGAAGGCTTTGTACAATTTAATATTGAATTATTTGCGCTTTGCTTTGTACAGTTGTGATAGCAGTTTCCATGGTGTTTCTACCAGGAAATGAGCATCCTTATGGCCTCCAGAAGCATTTGAAGGGGATGGCATGCACCATACATGCTTTTTAAAGTTTGTATGGCTTCTTTGGGCAAAGATGTGCCTCAAAAAGAATGAAATAGAATTTTTAACAGAATTTTCAACTAGGGGACAAGCAACCTTCATTTTCAGTGAATTCACTTAAAGGTGAAGGCACTTCTTACATTGATGAACATAAATTCAATACTGCAAGAAAATAAACTAGAGATACTGGAAATATGTCTTACTATGACTTCGAACCACATGATTCAGACTCACAGAAGCATTTGATGTGCATGTTGGAACCTACATCGACAGATATGCATACAAAATATATATCCTTTTACATTTATGTTTATATTTATATTTAATAGCTTATATTTTATAAATTATACAATTATACGATTATATTTTTGTAATATTATATATCTAAACTGTATCGTCAATAGGAGAACATGGGATCAGGGAGAGAGAAAGACTACATAATTCCTTAATAAGGGCGGTCAACTCTGAAAAGAGTCCCTGCTTTTAGGCCTGCTAAGGCATTTTGTATTAAACCTTTATTGAGCAGCATTCATAAACAAGGCAATGGCTGTTCTCTCCCAGATGAGTGCCCTCATCACTCATGCACAGACTCAATTTCATTTTCTTTGTCTCTGTGAAGCCTGAATGTTTAACTTCATCCTTCTTAGAGGAGGATGGATGTTATCTTTGTCTCTAGCATAGTAGATTAGATTTCTTTTTTTTTTTTCTATTTGGAAGACAGAATTGGGTTTCATATACTTCAAAGTCTTTCCCTAAGTGGGTGACTTATGTGTCTAGACCTAAGAGAGGCTTTAAGCTAAGAATCCAAGTCTCAGACAGATTTGTAAACCTGGGAAAAGCAGACCTGTAGAAACATGTGTCTTTTTATTAGCTACCGTCCTATTCATCTTGCCTGTGCCTGTGAATACCAGTTCTACATATCCAGTTCTCCCTTAGAATAACATCAGGATCTCAGGAGTCCACCTTTCAATGATAAGGAAATTCCGCTCCTGAAGAAGACTGACTAAACGTTATCTTTCGGAACAACCAGCATCACAATACTTAAGTACTTCTGTGGAGCTAAGCCAGTGCCACTGTATGCTAAAAACTAAGAAATTTTATTGGTATTTCTGATGGAAGTCAATAAGTGAAACAAAATCACATGCAGCTGTACAGAATGCTTTTGGAAAAAAAATAATCTGGTGAATTAATGTGGTATATTTCATGAAAGCCTTCTAAAGAGTATCACTGCTCTTTTTCATGAATGCAGGATGGAGGCTTGTTAATTGAACTCAATCTATTTAGTTTATCCAAGAGAAGGTTAAAAGGTGACTTCATTATGCTATTTAAGTAACTGTACAGGAAAGACATTTCTGATGGTAGATGCCTTTTTAATCTAATAGAGAAAGGTGTAATGAGATCCAGTGGTTAGTAGACGAGGCTAGACAAATTTGAATTAGGAATAAAGCAGAAATTTTAATAGTGAGAGTAATTAATCACTGCAAAAACTCAGCAGAAGATGAGGTGGGTTCTTCATCATCTGAAGGACTAAGATTGGATAACTTTCTTAAAAATATGGTGTAAGTCAAACAGAGATTATTAATATAGAAATTGCCCAGTGCAGATCACTGCCCTGTGTCATTTAAGAGGTCAGACTAGATCATCATTGTGATACCTTTTATCCTTAAAATATGAATCAATAGGAGAGTAAGAAATAAAATTCAAGGCTCCTTACTTATCTGGAGTTAACCCAACTGCTTCTTCCAAGTAACCTGATTTGTTGACTAAGCCTGATTTTCCTCACTAGCTTTTCAACAGCTGGTGCCTGACTACCAAGCAGATGGAAAGCCCCAGGCTCCTTTCTGCGTATCTGTTACTTCAGGCCTCTTACTCCATACACTCACTATTTACATGATCTGAAGACAGCAGCCAGGACAGAAACTATTGCCCAAACTCAAGAGATGGATATCTGACAGAGCAGGAGGCTTTTTGGAAGTACAGATGTAAAGGCACTGAACCTTATCCATCCACAGGCTTTGGGAAATATTTTGACAGGTACTTACGACCTCTGAATATTCCAATTCAGGTAAAAATATTCAGGCTTACATTGTTTTTAAATATAAGCTGAAGTATCTGCCAGCTCCAATTTTTTCCCCGCTTCTAAGGAAGACAAAATACACAGGGAATGATGACAATCCATGTGTGGGCTAGAACAAAAGCAAAGACTACCTTATCAGTACATCTCCAAAAACGCAGAGAATATTCTATCAGCACATCTTCTTCATTTAGACAATCTACAGGGAGGCTGAAAATATCCTGAGCTCTGCAGAAGATGTAGCCATTGCTGTATTAACCAGAAAGGGATATTACTGACAAGATACATTAATATTAGGTGGTGTGATACGGCTTCTGGAAATAACCATTTCTTATTTCATTAGTCCAGAAAAAGCCAGATGAATTCTTCCAGTCACTCTTCAAACCTGATAAAAAGGGCATATTTAAAATATGTTAATCCTTTTTCATTTGCAAATACTGAGTCCAAGGATTTATGTGAGGGGAAATTTAAGGGGATAGAGGACAGATGAATAAAAAGAAACAATGAAGTTGGAAAAAAGACATCAATTTCTACATTAGTAACATATATAACATAAGATCCTGGTAAGTGTCTTGATGAGGGTCTACCCTTAATTATCCTTGTGGTTGTCAGCAGCTATTAAAGCTGTTCATTCCTGCGTACTCACTTCCTTTTCTTTTTAGCTCAAATTAGTTTTCCGAGCTGAGCCATCCTATCAACCCTTAGAGCTGTGCTGTTTCAGGAGCAAGAGGGGATGAGAATGGCACATGTGTAGCTCTAGCATTTCAGGTCTGCACTGCACTTTCTGGTTCATAGTGTCTATCACATGCCTCCATACCATTCATGACCACTTATTGCCTTCTTCCTGCTGGCACTTTCAGGAAGAGATCAGCACCACGTAAAATGTACGATTGGGAATGAACAGGCTCCTCAGAAGAACAGGCAAGATATTTGTCTGTACATTAGGGAATGTTTTGATTGTATAGAACTAGATTCCAGTGATGACAAAGTCGAGTGTTTATGGGTAAGGATGAAGGGGAAGGCAAATAAGGGAGATCTTGTGCTGGGAGTATGCTATAGACCACCCGACCAGGATGAGGAGACAGATGAAGTATTCTGTAAGTGGCCAGCTGAAGTCTCACAATCACCAGCCCTTGTTCTGGTTGGGGACTTCAACCTGCCAGGTATCTGCTGGAAATATAACACAGCAGAGAGCAGGCAGGCAAGGAGGTTCCTCGAGTGTATGGAGGATAACTTACTGACACAACTGGTAGGTGAGCCTACCGGGGGAGGTGCCTTGCTAGACCTACTGTTCACAAACAGAGAAGGACTAGTGGGAGATGTGGTGGTCAGAGGTCGTCTTGGATTTAATGATCATGAAATGGTCAAGTTTTCGATTCGTAGTGATGTAAGGAAGGGGGGCTAACAAAACCTTGACCTTGGACTTCTGGAGGGCGGACTTTGGCCTGTTCAGAACACTGGTTGAGAGAGTCCCTTGGGAGATAGTCCTGAAGGGCAAAGGGGTCCAGGAATGTTGGACACTGTTCAAGAAGGAAATCTTAAAGGCCCAGGAGCAGGCTGTCCCCAAGCGTCACAAGTCTAAAGGGCAGGGGAAATGGCCAGTCTGGATGAGTAAGGAACTTCCGATGGGACTTAGGAATAAAAGGAACGTTTACCACCTTTGGAAGAAGGGACAGGCAACTCAGGAGAAGTACAGAGATCTCCTTAGGTATACAGAGAGAAAATTAGGAAGGCAAAAGCCCAGCTGGAGCTCAACTTGGCCACTAACATTAAGGACAACAAAAAAAGCTTTTATAAATACATCAACAAAAAGAGAGTCAGGGAGAATCTTCATCCCTTACTGGATGCGGGGGGAAAGTTGCAACCAATGATGAGGAGAAGGCCGAGATACTTAATGCCTTCTTTGCCTCCGTCTTCGATAGTCACACCAGCTATCCCCAGGGTGTTCAGCCTCCTGAGCTGGAAGATAAGAACGGAGAGCAGAACAACCCACCCATAATCCAGGAGGAAGTAGTCAGTGATCTGCTTCTGCACCTAGATGTACATAAGTCTATGGGGCCAGATGGGATTCACCCAAGAGTACTCAGGGAGCTGGCGGGAGAGCTCACCAAGCCTCTCTCCATCATCTATCAACAATCCTGGTCAACAGGGGAGGTGCCAGATGACTGGAGGGTGGCTAATGTGATGCCCATCTACAGGAAGGGTCGGAAGGAGGATCTGGGGAACTACAGGCCTGTCAGCCTGACCTCGGTACCAGGAAAGATCACGGAGAGGATCATCTTGAGTGACCTCTCACGGCAAGTGCAGGGCAGCCAAGGGATCAGGGCCAGCCAGCATGGGTTTAGGAAGGGGAGGTCCTGCTTAACCAACCTGGTCTCTTTCTATGACCATATGACCCACCTTCTGGACATAGGGAAGGCTGTGGACATTGTCTATCTGGACTTTGGCAAGGCCTTTGACACCGTCCCCCACAGCATTCTCCTGGAGATACTGGCAAATCATGGCATAGACAAGTGTACTCTTCACTGGGTTAAAAACTGGATGGATGGCCGTGCCCAGAGAGTTGTGATTAATGGGGTGAAATCCTCTTGGCGGCCGGTCACCAGTGGTGTCCCTCAGGGCTCAGTTTTGGGGCCAGTTTGTTTAATATCTTTATCAATGATCTGGATGAGGGGATTGAGTGCACCTTCAGTAAGTTTGCAGATGACACCAAACTGGGTGGGAGTGTTGATCTGCTTGAGGGTAGGAAGGCTCTACAGAGGGACCTGGACAGGCTGGATCGGTGGGCCAAGGCCAACTGTATGAGGTTTAATAAGGCCAAGTGCCGGGTCCTGCATTTCGGTCACAACAACCCCAAGCAACGCTGCAGGCTTGGGGAGGAGTGGCTGGAAAGCTGCCCGGCAGAAAAGGACCTGGGGGTGCTGGTGGATGGCCAGCTTAACATGAGACAGCAGTGTGCCCAGGTGGCCAAGAAGGCCAACAGCATTCTGGCTTGTATCAGGAATAGCGTGGCCAGCAGGAGCAGGGAGGTGATGGTGCCTCTGTACTCGGCACTGGTGAGGCCTCACCTCGAGTGCTGTGTTCAGTTCTGGGCCCCGCTGTACAAGAGGGACATAGAAGTGCTGGAGCGTGTCCAGAGGAGAGCTACCAGGCTGGTGAGGGGTCTGGAGACCAGGTCATATGAGGAGAGGCTGAGGGAGCTGGGCATGTTTAGCTTGGAGAAGAGGAGGCTGAGGGGAGACCTCATTGCCCTCTACAACTACCTGAAAGGAGGTTGGAGAGAGGTGGGTGTTGGCCTCTTCTCCCGGGTGAATAATGACAGGACCAGAGGAAATGGTCTGAAGCTGCGGCAGGGGAGGTTTAGATTAGATGTTAGGAAGAATTACTTTACTGAAAGAGTGGTCAGGCACTGGAACAGCCTGCCCAGGGAGGTGGTTGAGTCACCATCCCTAGAGGTGTTTAAGAAACATGTAGATTTGGCACTTCAGGGCATGCTCTAGTGACAGAGATTGTAGGGGGTTTTTTTGTGTGTGTATGGTTGGACTCGATGATCTCAAAGGTGCTTTCCAACCATGAAGATTCTATGATTCTATGATTTTATTGCCTACATGTTCAAAACTTAACCACCATTTAACAGAGAGCTACAGGCTATGGTGCTACTGAAATGCTCGTGAGGCTCTGAGCTCTCTCCACTTTTCACCAGCACGTGACAGCCAGTTTGGTCCCTTACAGGATCTGTCCATTTGGGGTTCTCATGCTGTTCAGAGCTAATCCCATTCTTCTTCACAAGAGCGGGTTGTGTGAGAGTTTTTCTAGGCTACAGAGCTTACACTCAAATATATTATTTCATTAAAAGGGCCAAAGAACTGTAGAACTGTACGTTATAGCGTACCACTGAACAGCTTTACAGTGTCATATTGGCAAGGGGGATTTTTTAAGTAAGGTGCCATACTGCTACAAGAAAAATCATGACATTCTTAATGCCTGCACAGAAACAATGCAATTTAGTTCTAAGTTGTAATTTCACTTGCTCTGTAGAAGTGTCGTATCCGCATAATTATACGTCTCGTGTGTTTATAGTTGAGCTTTTTACTTTGCTGACAAGCAGGTAGCACTTGTGGCTCTTGACAGGGGAATAATAAAGATGTGAAATAGATTCCATTCCTTCTTGCGAATTATCTATAACACAATTATTTATTAAAATCAGAGTAAAGAATAAATCATAAATACTATCACACATTTAGAATCCAGTCTGATTCTCAAATTCCAAGGTGAGTGACGTGACCAATTATTTGACAAACAAATACATGTCTTCTGGTTTTTATTTTTACAAAGTTTATTTGATATGGAGTGTACGTGCATTAGTTAAACACAAAAAAACCACAGGATCCCACAAGGCTACTTCAACAGAGGAAGCCTCTAATATAAAAAACTGCGTAGACATCAATTTGATTATGTGAAAACTCCCTGCTCCATTTTGAAACTTGGATTTGAGGGATACCAGGATCTGCAGCCTGGCTTTTATGTCATCAAACCATTTTCTACAGCTGAGATGCTTTTCTTGGATGGTAGATGTGCATCAAACAACGAGTAGACAGCCCTGTGCGCCTTGAATATAGTCACCGATGATGATGAATTTCCTCTGTAACAGAGCTTTTTAGGGGACTGATTGGACCATTTTTCTGAAATAATCCTTTATACTAGCTAATCTGAGAAATGACATTTTTTGCTTTAGGAACTAAAGGTAGCTATTTTGTGCCTAAAATGTGAAGAGCTTTTTTCCAACCCCCTTGACTACTGTTACTGATGAATAAAAGCGTTTGCTGCCAGATGATATTGAATGCATCCATTCATTATTCCCACCATTTTGCCATATTTATAATGGCAGGAGTCAGGAACAGGATCTAATATTTATTGCACTTTCAGTGTTTTTCTACTTTATTATTTTACAATTAAAAACAATCACAATTGAAAAATGCATGATTTAGCCAAAGCACCACATAGTGGTATTTTCAGCACAGAAGCACCTGTTTTTATAACTTTGTTAAAGGTGAAAATAGCTTTAACTGAATAAAGGTAAATAAGGGGACATTAAAATATTTATGCAGATAACAGAAAAACTCACTAGTGGAAAGTGAGTCAAAGCTCAGAATATTTGTATTATAACAAAGCAGTAACTCCTAGAGGAGAACAGTTGCTAAAATAAAGGTATGAAGGTAAACTGAAAATGTTCACATTCTCACCTTATAACTTTCTTTTTCACTTTTAAGACAATCTGCCAAGTGTTGGTGTAATTTTGTTATTAGCAGAGTATGGCAGACAGCCAGAGAAGCACTCAGTAGTATTTCCTGTTCACCTGTCCATCCCCTTGCAAAGTGAAGAGCTGATATACATCAAACCAAGAAAATTAATCATCCACAGAGTCTTTTTGCTCTGAATTTGCATGTCACCCTACAGCTCCAAATGGTAAACAAAAATATCTTCAGGACTGTTGTATTTTGGATGCTGTCCATCTCGTAGCTTTGAAATTAGCAATCTCTCTCTTCTTCTGCCTTTGCATTCACTGAATCTTAAGGCATTAACTTTCCTCCTTAAGGATAATTTAGTTCACAACAATCTTCTATTCTAAGCAACACGATATTCTTACCTTGATTGGGAGTATTGCTAAAGTACTATTCTTTCAAAAAACATTTACAATGCCTGGGGTTATATGCGAATTGTAGTAATAACACTGCCAGTACTAATGCATAGTGTCTGCTATATCATTAAAACTACAGAATGATAAATAATCGTTGTTGTGGATATTTGTTGCAGTAACACATATGGTACTGACTTCAAACAAAGCTTGATAGCCAGTGAACAATAGAAATATTACAGAAAAAGATTTTTTGCAGAAAAATAATGCAGGAAAAGCCCACATCTTTTTGGATTAAGTTATTTACTGTTTGAAGTAATTACTTAATTTTTCTTCTATTTTTTTCTGTTTACGCTTATTAATGTTTCAAATATGGCTGATAAAAACTTCCTTTTTTTTTTACATTATCACTGTTGAGCTGTCAAAAGTTTAAATTCTAACAAAATACTTATGCAACATCTAGAAATGTGTGGTCAGCTGGCTGTGTTTCATCACTGCAAGTAATTTTGAGACGAATGTGCTCTTCAGGGAGAAACGGTCTTCTACAGGATTCCTGCAGGCCTTGACCAAGGCACTTCATTTCTCCATTTCTCAGTTTCCTTTCTGTAAAGTACTCATGGTAGTGTTTCTTTTCCTTGGTCTTCTGGAACAGCTACTCATGTAGCTGAAAATAGCTGTTGGACAGGGAATGTTATCCAGGGGCAAGGCAGGAGAGAGGCTTAAATAATTTTCTTTCACTGGGAAGATTCAGAGACTGGTTCTTCATTTTTGTGATTCATCCACTGAAGGCTTATGTCTTCGAGATAGGTAGGTGCACACTGCTCTGGATGGTGGAGGATGAACGAGCATTAGTTTGAGACTAGGGTTAAACCTTTCACTTGATTTCCAATTTCAATTTTCCAATTTAAGCTGTTTTAGAGGCAAGATATCATACCAGTGAACTTTGAATTAAAGATATGATTCCTATTTGCGGCATGCTCCCTCTGGACATTGGCTTGATAATTTACCTCACTGTCAAATTTTGTGCATGCACTCCAATTCCCAGAATATATAATTCTTTCCCTTGAATAATGATAACGTTACCTGAATATAAACTGGCTGCTTTAGCTAGAAGTTATCACTACCTTAAGTGGACCCAGGAGCATTTTTCACAAAAGATTGCAGGGAGAGATGCCGTTTACATTTTTTGCATCATGTATTATTAACTTTTTTTAGTTTCACTTCATTCATTTATATGGGAAAACACAATGTATTGTAACTCTATCACCTAAGTGGATGTAAAATTTTTGCGATTAAAAATATTCTAGATGTTTATAAGTTATAATTTTGCATTTTTGCGTGTGTGTGTTTTAACAGGTGGTGAAATTTTTGATGGAAAGAAATAGAATATAAAGGTTCAAGATCCACTCCCAGTGCTCTTTTCCTATCAGGTAAAAATGAACTTCTCTTTTCTGAAAAAATGTCTCTGATTGTGACTAGTGCTTTTTTTTTGCAAGCCTTAAAGCCAATACAAAATCAGTTTTAACCTCTTCCTATAGAAAGATAAGTATAGTTGACATTTTGAATAGCTTCCTTAAAGTGTCACTATAAGTCATAAAGAAAATTAAACAAAATATGTTGTTTTATTTAGCCTTCCAGGCACTACAATGCTTGAATTACCAAGAGTTCAAGTTGGTAGCTCTTCACAAGTATTGTGCATTATGAAACTGTGCATTTTTATATAAAATGTTTCTTTAAAAATAAAAGGAAAGCCCTTTAAGTAGCATTCTGGTATTTGGAGGGACAAGAAACATTTTGGAGTGAGGGAATGCACTCACACTGTATATTTAAGACAGTGACAGATTGTAAGGGTTTAGTGCTTCCTGAAGATATTGTATCTGGTGTTCCAGTTCAATCAAAAAATTATTCAGAATGGTAGAGATAAGAAAAATCCAAGAACCAGACATTTTTGGTGTTTTCCAGAACAGTAAGGAAGACGGAGGAAAGAAGAAAAGATAAATAAACATTAATCTAAGCAAAAAAGCCAAAATCACTTGGGTGAAAATTACTCGGGGTGACCTTCACTTCAGCACATAACTAATGTATCATCAAACTTTGAGGCTTTTTCTCAACTGTCCTATGTAAAACTAGTAAAAATGCCTTCACCTGCCTGTGTGAAGTTGTCATAGTAGGGCCTCCAAAAGCAGTGGACACATTAATAAATTACTTTAATATTTTTCTTTTTTCCCCCAGTCTGTTTTAGCATTCCAGAAGAGCATATGTGTAATTCTGAAGGCATAGTTATATTAATTATGTCTTTATGGCATGTGCTCACTTCCCCAGTTTACCACGTAGACAGTGAATACTGCTGAGTTGTGTGTAGGAAGTTGAGCTATAGCATATTCCTTTCCAGTCTGGAAAATGCTCTGCTTCTGGAAAATAAGGAATAGATTGAGTGCTGAGGTGGAATATCAAGGAAGGAAGAAGAGGTAAGACACATGCCTTTCTGACACTGTGCAGACAATCATATATCTTTTCTATATTCCTCTTGTTCCAGATCAGATCTGTTGACCTTTCTGAATGCCTATGTTGATAAAATTTCCTGGGTGGAAATCAGCTCATCTAAATTTGTCTGTCTGAAATTAGGCATCTAGTCTAAGGTGGTCCTGCAGGTGACAGAGGATGTGCTTGATCCCATATAACCTACATTTATCCCAAGTCTCATTGCATTTTAAGCATGCAGTTAACTGCCATTCAGGAGGCTGGTTCCCATGTGCATGAAATGGTTGCAGGTTGTTCGTGTCAAATGTCAGCGCTGCTACTGCCTAATATTCAGGTCCACTGGGTCATGAATTTTTCTGTCTCTGAAGTAGTTTGCCTTATGCAGCTAAAAGGCTGCCCAGAAGCTGGTTTGTGTGAAAGCACAGAACTTTTGGTGAAAATATCTCTAACAGATGTAGTAACATGCAAACAAAAACTACAAGAAGAAAAAACTTTTTCAGTTTTTTAGAGGTAGCGTGAGCTTATTCCTAGCCTCCTCCAGTAAGTGCCTTATTTATTTACTGTCAGTCTTTTAAATTGTGTTAGCTGCCCTTTCAAAAGGTTCTCATGCAATTCCAATTTAAATGTAGGACAAGGTATAATAAATACTAGTGCCAAATAATAAATCGCGAAGATCAGGAAAAAGGAAGGAGGTTATTATTACTGGAGGTGGCTGTGCATTCATTTGATTTGTTAAAACACGTTGTTACGTCTGAAATCACTAGATGGCAATGTTACATATGGTCTTACAGGCTCTTCCATTAGAATGCAAGCAAGTGTTCAGTCTCTGAAGAAATGCTATGTGGTTGCTACTGTTGTTGTGCAGTTGGATTTGAAAAACACCCAAGTTTGCTTTTTTCCACTTTAATCTCTGTATTTGGTAATGAAATACAAACATGATTTGTCAGCTCAGATTTCTGGAGAAAGATGGGTTTAAATGCTTTTTAGAGCTGGCTTCATTCCATACAGGTGGAGGGCATGAGGGAAGCAAGCACACTTTGAACATACCCAGGCAAATTTCTGCTCAGCTGGATAAACTGACCTGTAACAACCCTGCTATCACATTGCAGGGGACCAGTGAGGGTATCAGAAGCAAGGTGCCACTTTGAAAAAAACAGAATTATATATATCTTTATCTCTCAATCTGTCATTTATCTATAAATGAGACCAGATTCCTCCCAGAAGGTTAAGTCATTGCCAGAAGGACTATGTTAATGCACAATCACCCTCACCACCTTCTCTACGGTAAACAGAAAGTGAGGTAACTCCAGAGAGTAAATCACATCATTGATGGGCTCTCCAAGTGCCTCTTACTGCTTTTTGGCTAGACAGGGATTTTCTGAAGAGGCAGCTCCTAACTGAAGCATGTTATAGAGGTGCACAAGGGTAGTTTTGGGCTACAATACCTCCATCCATGCACAACATACATTTGAAAATTATTTCATGGTCAATTCAATTTTAATTACAGAACCACCTTTTTAGGGATAAATAGAATAAAGGTTGGGAGGTCAGGGGGAAAAGAAGGAATGCAAAACTATCCTTGCAGAGAAGAAAAGCCAAGACAGAAGATCAGCGAGAAAGCAAAAAGCTGAAGTTGACTGAGGCCTATGAAGAAAGAAGAGAAGCAGAAGGTAAACCACTGCAGTGAGTCTGGCAGTGTTTGAGCTCTTTCTTTGCTCTAAGCAGTAATGATTATCTCTATACTTTAGTCTGTGAGTTTTCCAAAGGCCACCAGAGAACAGGCAGGAAAAACAGAAGTTAAAACCGAGAAGCATATGCATGTGAGAGCTCATGAGGAAGGACAGATAACTGAAGCACTAGTAAAAGAAGAATTATAATATCCTGAATAAGAAGAAGCAATAAATAGAAGCAAATAAGTTCCAGAATACAATAACCCACTTATCAGCTTCCTCCTAGAGGGAAGATGGATGATTGTATCTCTTGGCTGCTCTAAGTACAAGTCTTCTGCAGCCAATATATTTTCAGGGCCATGTTGACCAGGTGTTGGCACCTTGGAGAACATCTTTTACATGTATTAGACAGCTGTAGCTCGCCAGCAGATTTTCTACTGCCAAGGGATTGGATCTGGGTTCTGTGACAGTAGAAACAAGACTAGTGTAAAGCCTGAGTGAATTTGAGCTCCTTAGAAATGAAAAGGCAGTGGATTTTGTTATCTAGATGTAATAACATGGGTAAGACAAGAAGGACATCTGAATCTAGTTTCTTCTTCTGTGACTATGCTGATGAATAATCCTCTGTAGGTCATTTCCCCGTTCCTTTTGTTAAGTAGTTAGCCTCACTTAAATTGTAAAATTAATCTATTGTTTAGTCCTGTCTGGTGTTAAGGTCGTGCGACCTGATGGGCACTACTCAGTTCCTATCAGCTTGGGAATTTAAGATGCCACTGGCCTTACAAGATCAAGCTGTAAATGATTGTTCGCCTGTTGACCTAGTGTCTACTTAGTAATATATTAAAGAACTAAGTTAGGTCTTTCCATAATGGACTAAAGTATGTATTGCCTCCAAATGAGACATAAGAAACGTCACTTGTTTTGAACATCCTAATTTTATGTTCACTTTTTGTAGACCAATGCAGTGACTTTAGTAGCACATTAATTACAAGTTGTATTTCTGTAATTATAATGAAATGGAGATAGGAAATGAGTGGAGATGTTTAAAGGACTGAAGTAAGGTTGTAGCCTAGAGGTATTCCACTGGGTGGTAATACTCACATCGTGTCTTAAAGCCTACATATTTCCACACAATGTCTGAATTTTTTTATTTATATTTAAAGCAGTCATGTTTCTGAGTGGTGGAAAAAATTTTATCCTTGCTAGTAGAATATGAAAAAAGTAAGACAAGACAGCCTATTTAGTTTTGGTCAGGTGATGCCTAAGAAAAAAAGGAGGTAGGTGCATTGCAAACACTGGAGACTATGACAAGATTGTCATTCTTTCTAAAGTGTTAATCAAATGACTACTACAAGTATTTTGCCTTTATTTAGAAGTACATGAATTTAAGGTATATGATAGTTTTTATTTTATATTAGCACTCCTGTGACAAAAAGCTGTGCCTATATTTGAAATTAATGAGAAAACACCGCAGCATTTCTATTTAGTGCTATAATTTAGTAGGTGTGTGAAATTGTTACAACTTGTCAGAAAAAGTCCAATTTGCTTTCTGAGTTGTGAAATCATGGTTTCATATCTGGAATATCTTAATGGCCACACAATACAAATTAGTTTAGGAGGATTCCAAAATAATTGATTTCTTTGTTGTTGCTATTTTGCATTTTAGATCTCCACTTAATGATAGAAAGAATTCTGAATGAGCTTGTCATGATGTTAAACAACAAACACCAAAGTTCAGATTCTGTTGCAACTTCCATTTGATCTCTGGCTGCTCTTTCTCTAGGACTCTGAAAAGCTCACTGTAAAAGATGAAGTTTTCCATGTTTATTTTTTTTTCTCTGTGATACATTTGGAAAGCTATAGGAAAAAATTGTTTTAAAAATAAAGATGGTAAAGCTTAAAACTTGAAAGTTTCTTACTTTTACTTGAAAATTTCCAGGTAGCTTGTCTCATGATGTGCTAGTTCTTTAAGCAGTATACACAACAACAACAAAGAACCCAACAAGACTAAAAAATGGCAAAGATTCATTGCAAATATTTCAGTTATTTCGGAAAAACTGTGGGTGGTATCTATGTGTCTGAATGCATGGAAAAATAATATCAAATCTATCAATAAATATATACTATATCCATGCTGCTCCAAAAATGTACTTCTTGCAGATAACAACAATCTTTGCTACTTTGAGTGACTGCTTTAGAATGTTAAAAGCAGCTACCTAGTCGAGGATGGTAATACTTCTCATTGTAGGTGCCCAGAGCTAATTACACTGTCATTGCAAACTGGTACAGAAATACATTATTTTAACAGCAAATCCTACTTTTCAGGCATTCCACCTGTTCTCTTGGAGACTTCTAGACTCCAGCCCTGCTGTACAGTCCCATTGCTTATGTCTGGCTTGCTGCCAAACACAAATAGTTCTTCTGACTACAAGAACAAAAGCTTAACCTAAAGGGCTAAATTCTTCTTTGGCTCGCTTTGTGTGCAAATACCCTTGGCTGCATATATTAAGTCAGCATATCTTTTCTTCTGTTACATTGATATTAGACACAGGTAAAATTTTTCATGTACACTTTGAAGTTAAAATGCAGGTTTAGCAGTACTAAAATAATAGTTTCAAACAACTTTTTGACTTAAAAATATCATCTGATTTTATTTGATAAGAAGAGGAAATACTTTGCTTCACTTTTAATTTTCAATTTTGACAGAACATTTGGAGAAAAAGTAGTGATAAAAATAATAATAATTGGCTGAAAAAAGTAGTAATAATAATGATGGTGTTTGTCAAATAAATCAATTTTATACAATGAAACTTTGTATTTATTTTGACCTCATTCAAAAGCTTGTATTTTTAACAAGTTTAATTTGAAGATTTTTTTCTTTTTTTAACAACTGTTTCTCTGCTTCTTTTCTCTCCAAAAGTGAACCATTGCCAGAAATTGACAGAAATTTGGGTTTGCTTAGCTTTACCTATATGTGCTACTGAATAATTGGTAAAACAGTCAGAGGTAAACTTTTGCATGTCAAGGAATTTGTAATTTGAGAGTGAGAGACGTGGTACTGTATGCTGAAGTGTTTTGTTATGTGGTTGTGTTTTTTTTTTTTAATTTATTTGAAAAAAAGATAGTAAGCTGATTCAGTGCTATCAGACCATGTGACAGATTTGCTCAGATGAGAAGTCTTGCTTATGGAGGAAGCTGTTGACACAATGGAAAGAAATTATTGGGGAAAGAAAATTTAATGTTGTTCTCCAGGTACGTGTGTTTTAGAGGATGCCTAGTGAGTGAGGTCAGTATTCGAGCAGCTGTAACACCATTACTGTTTGCAATGGGAGCTTTAGTGGAACATGATGTGCTCTGGTGATATCCAATGCAGCAAACAAAGTGGCAGTTCAGGATCTGAATGTACTCTGATAAAATTCATCTTTTTACCCCTTTCTTCACTATTCGGAGAATGGACAGCTTGAAGCCCGGCTACAAAGTGGCATTTGGTCTCTCTCCTTGGCAGTTGAAAACCACACTGCAGTGGTGAAGATAGCTTTGAGATCACATTGAATAAAACGTATATAGCCAACAATGTACTTGAATCAAAGTGAGTCTAAGGGGGAAGTGATCTATCTAAATAAAAAAAGTAGAGTAAAGGTGGTTACAAAGAGAGATGAGTCCTTTTTCTAGGATAAGTGAGAGATTTCATTGAAAATTCAAGCTGGCAGGCTTCATGAAAGTGTTGTTTACGTTCCTGGACAAAGACCATAAACTCACTAACTAGCATGTTGTGCTGAGCTTCATGAAATTAGAGGATCAGCGCAGTGAGACACATTTTATTGATGGTTTCTAAAATGCATTTTAATGTTCTTACTGTTGATAGAAGCTAATAGCTATGAAAAGTAAAAAAAAAAAAGAAACCATCATGGCTTACAAAACAGTAAAAAACTCCACGCCAAGAAGCTGGGACCCGTATCAGCAAGTAAGTAAAGGATCAAGATCTTCATGTGAATGTGTCAGAATTAGACTGCAAAGTTCATTTTATAGAGACAATTATAACTTAATGTGTTTCTTTTCAGGTTTTCCTGTTTGAAGCCAAGGTCATGTATATTTTCTGTTATCGTTGTTCTTCTGGTTATTTTATGTTTATATTTTTGTGGGAACTCATTTTCAGAAATATGACCTGTAGTAATCATTGCCATCTCATTTGATGTTGTCTCTTACAATGCCAGTTAGTTAATGTTATTGTGAAGCTCGGAATGGATTGGAAACTACTGGGATGACTGAAAGCTACATTAAATTCAATTGGAGTTAAATAGGCTATTAATCAGCACTTGGTGATTACTAGGCCCGAAGTTCTCCTTAGTGATTAGTTTTGAAAAATGTTATGCTGGTACAAATAGAAGAGATTTCACTATTAAACTAACCTTCGTAATATTGGTACATTTTTGTTATTGCTATTATTTTTTCCAATATTATTTCAGGATTCTTATTAGGCAAGTAACATAAGGATGTTTTGTTCACAGTTCTGCTTTTAGACTTTTGTGAAGGTTCCCACTAGCTTTTATTTCGTTTCTTACCTGTAGTTCAAAGTAGAATGCAGACTTTTATAGGTTGTGACTTTATAATTCTATTTTCTAATTTTTAATGTTCCAAATTGTCACATCCAGAGACAACTGATACAGAGAACTGCAGCTAGAGCCTTGATGAGTTTGAATTCATCAAGAGTTCCTGCATGTGGGAACCTCTTTACTGAGGTGCAGCATGTTTCAAGATTATTTTAAAATATTGTGCTCCTTTCAGAAGTTTTACTAACAATCAAACTATCTGCTAAATTAGTTTCTCTAACACAGCTTCAATAATTTTTCCTGGTGATACAACAGAATTCTGAAATGTCTACAGAAGCAAAGTGCCCCTCTTTCTGTATTAGTACAATAAAAGTCAATAGTTCACAACACAGTATTCCAACACTTACTTTTATCTTATTTTATGGATTGGATCAAATTTATGTGTCACTTTTGCCAATAGATAACTTAAATGTAGAAGCTAATAAAAAATTAAAAGAAATAAATGAAATAAATTAATTTTGACTCTGAGTGTTGGCTTCTGGCTGTCTAACCTAAAGACTAACTTTTAAGGGTTTGAGTCGAGCCTTGTCTTTAAGTGCACACACCTAAAATTATCTCAGGTTAAACATTCAGATTCTGGAACACAAACTTCTCTGGATATTTTAGAAAAGTTGTTCCGAGATTTCAAAAGAAGGTAAAATATTACTTTGTTTTGTTGTGCACTTATTTTTATAGAGTGACCTCTTGTGTGTGTGAAGAATTTCATAAAAATGCTCTGCATTAATAGTGAAATTTAAATCTTTTGTTATAACTAGTGAGGTGTTCTGCTGATAGCTGAATTTTTAAATGTTTCTTACGGATGTAATTATACTCAAGAATATGTAGCCAAAGACTTTGGAAAGTCTATCTACATGAAAACTGACAATTAAAATTCTTAATTTCAAAATAAGTTCATGGATAACGTGTAAAAAAAATTGTGGTATTACTACATATTCACACATATGAATAAATAAGAATATCTGCCGTATTCATAATACAAGTATTGTTTGGGAAGACATGCTTGGTATGTAAGAACCATGCTTGGTATGCTAAAACTTGGTATTTATATTCTGATCTGGGAGATTGGGGAGATAAGCTGTTAGGAAAAATAAGGTGGAAGGAAACCTATGAAGGATAAATTCTGAAAGTCTCGTTCAGCAAATTTAACTAAAATATAGACAATTTAGAATACTGGCATTCTTGATTTTAGTAGAAGATACGAAAGCTCTGATTTCTCTTTAAAAAATTCTCTGCTAGGCATATTTTTGCCCTGAATTTAGAAAAAACCCAAAAGTATTAAACTGTTGGATGGATATCCTGACTTTTATAATAAGCTCTCCTAAGTATGACAGAAAATGTGACTTTACTATTGGCTTTTGGACTCTAAACTTTGTAAGGAGGAATTACTTTTGTTATGATGTGTTTGCTCAGCGGGGCCTTGATTCCTCATTTTCAAGCTCTAGCTATTACTGCAATACAAATATTAAATAATAAATGTCCCTATATTTTTCTTTCACAGTTTTGTAAGAGAAAACATGTCATGGTAAAACAAGCCTATTCACCTTGGAATGTTGTTCAATTGAAAACTTATTATTTTAAAATTAAAAGCTTTCTACAGTACCGTCTATTTAGCATTTTCTCTTTATTGTCCGCTTATAGTATATGTTGAGGAGATTAAAAGTCAACTGGAATCACTGCGTTTTTAAAAGCTGCCTGGTGTTTCAAGATATTATTTTTTTCCCCCAAGGAAAACAAACTAATACTCTCAAAGCCTATTAAATTGACCTTCTTGCTGAAAAGGCATATTTTAAAACCATTTTTGTTCCTTGCAGATTTTTCATTTAGGACTTGTCAAATTGTGGTTGGTGCAACAATAACAACTTTTTATTCACTTGGAGTGGGATTTAACTTACATATTAAAAAAAATAGATGTGTATGTCTGCTTATAATTGTCTACATGTGAGCTACATGGTTTGTGTAATCCTTTTGTTTTGCTCCCGGATGCCAGTAGGGCTTAATTTGGAAATATGCCTAGGTGACCAGGTGAAACTGCTGGTGGTGTTGGTACAATGGAGAACTGCAGGAATTAAAGGAATGCTTATGTTAAAAATTAAATATTTACTGAATTTATGAAACTCGGTGATGAGCAGAAGTTCAAAGAGTAGAAGTCTCTGATTCATAATTTAATGCTGAATCTTTTGAACTGTAATTACAGTCTGTTCGTGTTTTATAAATCCTTATTCTTGGATTGTAAGACTGCTACTTTTCTAGGAAGTATTCTGAATCATAGAACACTACTGGGGAATGGGCATCCACAACTTCTCTGAGCAACCAGTTCCAGTGTCTCAACACCCTGGAATGTTTACGCAGAAGTTATATTAAGCATGACATCAAATATTTTGCACCATATTATGCTTTTTTCTTCAGGATCTATCTATACTTTTCATCTGGTTTCATTCTTCTGTGACCCTTAGTATATATGATCAAAATGGGCAGTGGGAGTACACAAAAATTATTCTCGTTGATCAGATCAAAACCTTGTGTTAGGGTCTCCCTTCAAGTCAAGCTACTATTTGGTACTTTGTTAAAAATGAACAAATAAAACCCCCAAAACTATGAGAAAAAGGTTAAATATGAATAACTTGAATAACTCTTTTATATAAACTCCCAGTTTCTGCCAATCAACAAGATAGGGATTTCCTGAGACAGATTTTCTTCCTCCTGGGGGTGTTTAATAAGTCATTGGTAGTTCTATAGATTTATCCAATCTTTCCACCAGGACCCTACCATTAAGGCCGAGAAAATATTATCACGTTCAGTGTCTGTTCTTCCAGAAGGTATCTTGGGATGTCGGATTTGACAAATTAATAAAAATAAATCCCATAGCATTTGTTTGTATTCAATTCTGAAAATGTTAGCTATTCCTGCAAGGTTATAAGTTTTCTTGGTATTACTGAAGCTGAAGGTAAGCAGCTTTCAGAATAAAATGTTCAGTGTATTTTCATTTGAGTAAGTATCTGGAGGTAATCAGTTGTCATTCATTGGCAAAACACAAAAGGCTGAGACAACTGCTTAACAAGAAAAAAAAGTCCTATCTTGTGAGAGCCAATCTAAACAGAGATGGTACTCTAAATATTGCCTACCTTCTCTCATTTTATTTCTTGTCAAAGACCAAAGCTGAGATGTTTCTCTTCTCTTTAGTATTACCGTTTCTTTTTAATATATTATTTCAAGAAGTGAATATCCTTGACTGTGGTGTTATTGCCTTTTAAGTAACACCGGGAAAAGATAAATTGAAGAAAATACATTTGAAAATTAAAGAAATTATTCTGAAAAAGCAATATGAAAATGATTGTGAAAATATATGTTCATATTGTTTTGTGGATACTGTTCTTCATTAAATAATAATTCCCACTTTTCATTTTGTAGTAAAAAGACAGTTTATCTATGATGTCTAAATAAGAAAATGACATCCACATGAATGAAGTATTTTATTGTTTTTCTCTTTGACTTGGAAGGGAAAATAATGTTAAAAAGATGATTGCCATCAATTGCCAATTTTTATAATAGATGTAACTGATGATTCCAGGTTGCAAATGCTTTGAAGTAAAAAGTAAATAGGATATTGACTTTTTGTCACTGGTTGGGTGACGGGTGCCTTGCATAATAAAAGACAGATGTGCTTCTCTAACAGACAAATTCCCCCTTTCTTCTCAGCAGCTTGCAGTCTTTTATTACTGAAATATGACCATAGACTTTTTATTTCAGAACTGCTTTCAACAGTTCTCAAGGTCCCCTGAGCAATCTCTGGTTAAGACAATGTAAGCCAATATAATTAGACTTTGTATCACTCTTTCATTGACAGCAAATGACAGTGTTAAATATCACATGTTAAAAACCCAGAAGATTTGGTGTCATTTGTGCTTCATCACAGTCTGATCTATTGGTCTGCATGCAGGTAAGCATTCCATCCAATTATATGTAGGAATAAGCATTACTAATATTATACCAAGAATCTAGCATAATGCCAACCTAGAGGTTTGTGAGCAAACATAATATTCTGTCATGAAAGGCACGTACACCTGAGAAATTCATTGTGTTTTGAACTGGAATAACTGTTGGAGCAGAGGAAGAGGGGAACAAAAATCTCATCTGAAGTCAGTGGGTTTCTTATTGCAAAATAAGTCTGAATTATCTTCAGGTTGTGCAGGAGGACCGTGGCAATTTAATACAGAAACAGAATCATAGAAGGGGTTATGTTAGAAGAGACCTTTCATGACCACCTGTTCCAACCCCCCTGCCATGGGTAGGGGCATCTTTCACTAGATCATGTTGCACAAAGACCTGTTCAACCTAATCTTGAACACTTCCAGGGATGGGGCACCCACAACTTCTTTGGACAACCCATTCCAGTGTCTCACCACACTCATTGTAAAGAATTTCTTCCTTTTGTCCAGTCTAAATTGACCCTCTTTCAGGTTAAAACTATTGACTCTTGTCCTGTCACTACAGGCCCTGGTTAAAAGTCTCTATCTTTCTTATATGCCCCCTTTAAGTATAGAAAGGCTGCAATAACATCTCCCCAGAGCCTTCTCTTCTTTAGGCTAAACAACTCCACCTGTCTCAACCTTTCCTCATATGAGAGGTGTTCTAGCCCTCTGACCATTTTTGTGGTCCTCCTCTGGACCCTCTCTAACAGGTCCATGTCTTTCTTGTACCGTGGATCGCAGCGCTGGATCCTGTACTCCAGGTGGGGCCCCACTAGAGCAGAGTAGAGGGGCAAATCACCTCCCTTGTTGTGCTGGCCACGCTTCTGATATGGTTGGCTTTCTGGGCTACAAGTGCACATTGCCAGCTCATGTCCAATTTTTCATCCACCAGTATGCCCAAGTCCTTCTCCTCATGGCTGCTCTCAACCCATTCATCCCCCAGTCTGTAATGATACTGGGGGCTGCCCCGACCCCATTGCAGAACCTTGCACTTGGCCTTGTTGAACTTCATGAGGTTCATATGTGCCCACTCCTCAAGGCTGCCAAGGCCTTTCTGCCAAGGATGGCATCCTCTCCCTCAAGAATATTGACTGCATCACTCAGCTTGGTGTCATCTGCAAACTTGCTGATTCAACCCCACTGCCTGTCATTGATTGATGAAGATATCAAATAGTATTGGTCCTAGTATGGACCCTTGAGGGATACCACTTGTTACTGGTTTCCACTTGGACATTGAGCCACTGACTATAACTCTTTGGATGCAGCCATCCAGCTAATTCCTTATTCATCTAATAGGCCTTCCACCAAACCCATATCTCTCCAATTTCACAGCAAGAATGTTGTTAGAGACCGTATCAACGACCTTGCAGAAATCTAGGTAGATGACATCTGTAGTTCTTCCTTTGTCCACTGATGCAGTCACTCCATTGTAGAAGGTCATTAGTCAGGCATGATTTGTCATCGGTGAAGCCATGTTGGCTCTCTGATCACCTCCCTGTTACCCATATATTTCGACATATGGAACCTGTACTTATGCAGGGTGCTGCATAAGTAAATGGGGAGCAAAGTGTTAGGAATACTGTGATGAATTTGGAAGATGAGATACACTCTCTGTCTTACCCTGTAGTTTTGTTGTTACCATATTGCTTTACTCCACTCAGACTACCAGTTAGTAAGATGGACAGTTATGTGGCAGTTGAAATCAGGCCAGATACCTTGAGAACATCCCTTGTACTCAAGGTATTTTATTATTTTATTATTTTATTTTTATTTACTCAAGGTGATTTATGAGACAGGTAGTATAAAAGGTTTTAAAAGTATCGCAGAACAGGCTTTTAACAGTTGTTGCCAAACAAAGCAGGATAATGACGTGGAAGGGTCTGCTTTTGGTCACCTTTTTTTTTACTAAATATGATTTAAGCCAGTGACATCCTAAAAGTAAAGGGATATTTGCAATGTATTCTGTCAGCCCTTACAGTTTTTTTGTTTTGTTTGTTTGATCTCTGCCATTAAGGATGTGTGCTCTTACTATTACTTCTTCTACTACTACTACTATTAGTAAACTGAGTTTATGCTATCTACTGCCACAAGAAAATAGATTTGGAGGCTCTTAGTTTAAGAATAGCTATCAACGCTTGCCTCCTACATGTTGGTGGATGTGGCTAAGTTCTAGTGATATGCTTTAGTTTGTCACAGGATTCAGCATCTAGATTGGTCAGGGCTAATCACCCATTTCAGTCATTAACTAAGAATTACTTAGATAAGAAAGACATTAACAGAACCAGGTCATCATGGACAGCACATGAAAAGGCATCTTACTGAGTTCAAACTGAGGGATCAATTAGTCAAATCTTGCTCTCATGAAAATCAATGACGGGCTTTTTTCTCACTTTAGATAGAAACTGAATAATTGTAATAATTCAATGTTTCTGCAGATTTTCTTTTGTGGATGTCACACCTTTGTAATTCTAGCATTCTGTGTTCCATATTTCTTTATTTTACATTAATTATTAATTTTCAGCCCTCAGAGGTGCATAACAAAACTCATTGCGTCTTCATAAACCGGTTCACAAAGGATAGCTGTATTTTTTTACTAGAAGATTGTCGTGAGCCAACTGGGACAGACGCCAAAATTTCTTCTTCCCAATTATAATGAAATCTGAGCTTTAAAAATACATTGCCAGGTTGTTCTTTCATTAAAATTATTCTTATAAAAATGAATTTAAGCTACAGTATGTTATACTTCATCTTTACTGTAATCTTTACTATGAGAACAAGGTAGTGCAATTTTAATAACTGTTAGAATATACAAAAGACAGTGGTCTAATGTACCTTGTAGTGTGTTTAGCTGTTCATACGCAGATTAGCTATGTATTCCACCGCCATCAACAGGTAAACTTGCTTTGGAAAATGCATGAGGTATTGATTTTATTTCTTCGGCAAAGGATATAATGAGAACACAGCATGTCAAAACAAGAATCTGTCCTCGTGACAATGATTGCAACAAGAACAGAAATATAAACTAGCAGTCCACACCATTTCCTAAAGACAAGAAGGTTCTGGTTTCAGTACATTATAATTTTTACTTTCCTCTTTTACATAAAATCTTGCATTGTAGCAACCCAGTTCTTCTCTCAAGTTATCTATATGAGTCATCTTCAGATAATGGGTATCCGTGGATTATCAGAGATGATCTGAACCTATTTTTCTTATTAAACATGTCGAATATGTTACTTCTCTGTCTCTCTGATTCTCCTGTTCCATTTTTCCAGTAAAGCGTAATCCTAACAACCATAACATATCATTGTTAGACTGAAGATCAACAGATACAGTTAATATATATATAAACACATATATATACACATGTACATATGCGTGTATATAATGTATGCTTCTCCTTTATCTTCCATATACCCCTCACTCTTGTCATTGTTTCTCTGGATAAGCATATAGCATACTATGAGTGATAGCACAGCTCAAATAGTCCATGGTAATAATTGTTGTTTGCTTTAAAAGTGTGGAATTTATGTTTTTTTAATTTTATTTATTTATAGCAAAAAGGGATTTTCTTCAGATTTCATGTGCACTGACCCGTGTGGAGGCAGGGATTTGGCATCTGTTCTGGATCTGTCAAAATAGCAGAACAGAAGCTTTAAGAGAGTTATTTTTTATAGATGTTTCCCTTAGTATACTATGATGTATGAGACGTTCATGACTTATGTTTCTTTTTTTCAGTAACTCTTTTAGTTAAGATTGTCCTTTTGTCTTTCTTCCCACATATCTCTTTCACCTTCTTTCTACACACTTTTTGATTCTTTTTAGCCACTCATGACTACAACTATGATTTCTCTGTCAAACATTCATTTAATTTATGCTTCTACCTTGTCTTTATTTATCTTATGCTACATCATCTTCCCTCTATAGTTACAAAGGGATATCGTGATGCATATTTTATACAAGACCGAAGCTGAATATTTTCTAAAATCCTTCCTAATTTTTACCACATTATTATCTTTGACATTTGTTGCCAAGCTGACTCATTTTCAGTTCTGTCTACTTTCTTGCATATCTTTACATCCGTGTTCTGTCGCTAAAAAAGGAGGTACACAGCCCAGTCACACATTCACTCCATCTAATATTTTCATTTAGCATTCTCACCACAGAGCTGTGCTTTTATTATAGAAGACTGTGACCTTCGGTACTAGATCCCCTAGTTATCCAGATTACTAATCTGAGCACTGTGAAGTCTTAAGGGAAAAACATTCTTCCACGTTCATCTAATCTTATTGATGTTGGTTGGTTTGTGGATACAGAAATGAAAGAAGGATTTTCACAACCGGTTTTGTAGATACTGTATAACTCCTTATAAGTGTATTTCCAAGTGAATGAAGTTTAGTTATATAGTTTGTGATGATTTACTTTATTTCTCTTTATTTTCAGTATCAATTTGCCACTAAGGTTGGTAAAAGAAATAATTTTACATTTATCAAGCACAGACTCATGGAATGCAACCAAAATGACCAGCTCAGGTGATATGTGAACAAGAACCAAGACTATTGTCAAATTTTCATTGATTATATGACAATAATATTTTGCTTAGTAGCTACTTTGTACTAACTGAAAAAGATAGATCAAGTGTTCTGGAACTGTAATGATAAACCCATAAACAAGCTGTGCAATCAAAATAAGACACAGACAAATGTGGAACAGGGCAAGTAAACCACTGCAATCAGTCTTTGTGATGCTTCATATTAAGCAAACCAATAATTTGCTATGACTTCTCACAACTTCCCGTCACACAAGCCTTGTGCTGTCAATATTCTATTTACATTGCCTGTGTTACTATGCTTTGGAGGAAAAATCTCACTTAACCCAGGAGACCATATTGACTTTTCCTTGCGTTTTAAGCTAATTGTATCCTTGTTAATGTTTGATTCGCCTATTGTTGTAATTAAAACATATAGGGTTAAGTAGCCTTCAACAGAAATTTTTTTCAAGTCAGAAACTATAATCTTGTACTTTAAACAATTAAGTTTAAGAGCAGCATGATGAAAATGGAAGTTCTTTTCTAATTTCTTTGTAGAAAAGGACTGCTACTCAGCACTGAGGAGGCCACAGCTAGGGTACAGTGTCCAGTCCAGGGCGGCTGCCTGCTCTGAGATAGATATAGATATATTGAAGTCCATCCAGCACAGGGCCATGAAGATGCTGAAGGGCTTGAAGCATGTGAGCTACGCAGAGAAGCTGAGAGAGCTGGGACTATTCAGCCTGGAGAAAAGAAGGCTCAGGGGGATCTTATCCATGTGTATAAACACGTGATGATTGTGGGGAAGGAGTAACGGAGACAGAGGAATACTCTTCTCAGTGCTGCCTCGTGAAAGGCCAAGAGGCAATGGGCACAAACTGAAATACAGGAAAATCCACTTAAATAGAAGTGAAAACTTTTTTACTGTGAGGGTGATCAAACACTGAACATATTGTCTGGAGAGGCTGTGTAGTCTCCATACTTGGAGATACTTAAATATATCCTTGGAGATACCTTCTGGACAGAGCCCTGAGCAGTATGCTGGTGGTGATACTGCTTTGAGCTGCGAAGTTGGACTAGATGATCTGCTGAGGCTGCTTCCAACAGGTCTGTTGTTCTGTGAATTGTTGAAGTATTTCTAAATTGTTTTCTTCAGATTAGGTAATAACACCTAATAAAGTAGTACACCTTGACAAATTGATATTTTTTTTTCTTAATTAAGTATGTTATGTGTGGCCTTTCCAAGCTTTTTTTAAAAATAAAATACTATATGATTAAGTATTTTTTTTGAAAAAAAGTTTACAAACACAATGCAAATTCTTTCACACAGCCCAACAAACTTACCAATAATGTCTAATGGTATGTAGTAACACAAAGTATATAGTTGTGATGATGCTAATTTTACAAATAAAGAATCTGAAATTGATAGTTTCAGTTTTAAAAGTCTAGTAGATCAGAAATTATATTAGTGTCATGTATTCACCCTACTACTTTCCATAGAAGATCACGAAAATCTGATTGATTTACTTACCCATGTGAAGAACAAGCCTATGGTTCTCAATTTACACTGCATTCTTAAATATCCAACTATTTTTTCAATTTTGTTTGATGTTAATTGTCTTCCTTTAGAGCATTTAGTAGATCTATAGGCTGTGATTTTCAAAAGGATTTTCAGATTTCATTTGGGTGTTGGACACCTATCTCATTTAAGTACTGAGAAAATAGTCTTTTGTTTCCTTGTACGTTATAGAAACACTGTTTGATGTTAGAAAAGCTTTTTACTTCCTACTACATATTCTTACTTCAAATGTCAAGCTCCTAATATGAATGAATTCTTTCTATCAATTCAGGAGGGAGTAGTATGGTGAGTGGAAATAATGAGATTATAGCAAATGACTGAAGTATATTCTGCAATTAATGTGGTGCCAAATTCTACAAACCCTTATTTATTAGTCTTTATCATACATACAAAATACATAGGCTCAAGCAACAGGCTTCTAAGTTTGGAATGTGTTGTTTTCTTTCCAGGGAGGATTAAAACAAAAATGGTATGGAAGACTGCAGCATTTACATGTGTTTTACTTGATTAGAGCAGACTTTTATAACCAAGTGCTGGTGATCCAGGAACTTTCAGAAGGATTAAATACACAGAAAAAAATAAGCAAAAGAAGTAGGAAGAGTTGGGGAGAAAATTGGGAAGAAGTTTGTTTGACTTTGTTTTTTAAATGTGAGTGTCAATCATGTTTCTGTCACAAGAAGACTTTTGGGGAGTGGTGTTGCAACATCACTGTGACAGCATGATGTGACGTCAGCTATCTGCCTATAGAGAAGGGCGTTACAGACGCTACATGTTACTGTGATCGGTGTCTTACTAAAATGTGCCAAAGGTTAATAGTCTTTTGGGAAGGACTCTTAAGATAGATAGGATTTTTTTTAGTGTATGAGTTAACGCAGTTTGCTAGTTACTCCAGTTATTCCAATTTGTGCACTGCTGAGTTATGCTGGCAAGGGATGATTCTGAAAACAAAGGAAAGGGATAAGAATGGATTTAAAATGAGTTTTGTCCTTAATATTTGTATTGTTCTGGTCTGTTTCTTACAGTAACCAGATTTGAAAAACAAACAAACAAACAAACAAACAAAACAACAACAAAAACCAAACCCCAAAGCCCAAACCACAAAAACCAGCTAGAATATTGCTTTTGGTTTATTGAGATGCAATAAAACAACTGGGAGTGGTGATATTGAAAAAAAGGTCAAGTCATACGTGCCATCCTTTCACACTTATGATCAGAGTACACGTCAGGAGGAATCATACGTGGGATCAAACTAAGAACTGGTCTTTGCCATTTTTGTCAGTTTTCTTAGTAGAAATTGGTCACATCAATAGATAATAAATCTTTAGTGAAGAAGGTACTGTTACCAAGCAATAATAAATGCTGCTTTAGCATCTTATACCAGAGACTTCTATTTCGAGTGTCAAAGGGGTTAAATATAGCAATTCATATCACATGACTGTGCATAATAGTGAATCAGGAATTGGATGTTATCTAGGGACTTGGAGCAATTTGTTGTCAATTATCAGAAAAAAAGGCAATGAATATGCTTCATTTTCCTTGATAAAGCTATTCGTTATACTTGTTGATGTTTTTCCTTTTTCTTCAGGTCACAGACAGTTCATATTAAATTGAGAACTATGTATCCTTTTTCTTCTATTTCAATTATTTTTTAATAATATATTTATTGAGGATTAACCTTCCTTGGCATCACAATTCAGAGAGTCTGGCTGTAGCTGTTGCTTGCTTAGTTCAGTTGGGGAAATGCTGGCATTTCCTATTAACGCGAGGAACTTAGGCACTCGGTGTGGCTTAGATATAACTGCCCCTTTGAAGTGTAAGACAAAAATTCTCTAAAAAAATTCTAAACTCTCGTGTGTCTGAAGAACTGTAGACCCTTTCTGCATATGAATGTTACCGTGATACTAAATGGTACTAATCAGTACTAAAATGCTGGTACAATGCATCCCAGCTGAGCAGAGTTTCTTAGCACCTAAAATAGACCTGAATTTGTTTGCAACTCACAAATAAGTATTGTAGTGACTGTGAAGCCAGAGAGTCCTCATCCATGGAGTTTGTTTGGCTCTACCTGCACAATTGGTTTCCATGCGAAGAAGAATATCCATAGGATACTGGGTATCCTATTAAAATAGGATTAAAACAGTTCCTGTTAAAATAATAATTTAATTTTTTTTGCATTCGTTATTAATACTTGTGAAAAATACATGACCATGAGAACACATGCTAGAGACGAGAACTATCATTCACAATTTAATGCAGGAATCACTAAATTACTGTTAGACTCTTTCATTTTCTGTTTATTCCCAAGTTGTTGAATCTTGTATTTTTGTCTGAAGACTCTTTCATAGAAAATACACTAAAAGTGACTGCCTCAGCTGCCTGGAGTAAGGTGCTCAGGCTATTCTGCTGAAAAGGAAGCATTTGAAACCATTTAGACTAAAAAAAAAATCCATTCAAATTTCTCATTTCTGGGAGGCAATAAACACTTGCATGTTGTATAAAACTCTGCTTTGGAAGGAAGTGTTTGAGTCAATAAAGGCAGTTCCATATCGGTTCAAGGTAAAAAACAAAACAAAACAAAACAACTAAGATTTTAACATATCCCTCTTCTTATCTCTTCTTATGCCTCTTTCCTTTCTTTCTTTTTTTTTTTTATTTTTTTGTTTATGTTTGTTTGTTTGTTTAGAGATGTTCCACCACCTGCTGTACTGGTTGATATGAATCCTTTTCCTAGGCATCTTCACTGTGGAAGGAATATGAGTATCTCAGGAGCAAATTGGAATCTTGCACCGCAAAATGGCATTGTCATGTCTGTTGTTTTGTGAATCCCTACAAGTTCATTGACATTTGAACCTATGTTTTCCATATCCACAAGCTAAGAAAAATGTATTTATTCATACTGACAATATAGAACTCAATATATTTGGAACAGGTTGCCCAGAGAGGTAGTAGATGAGCCATCCCTGGAAACATTCAAGGTCAAGTTAGATGGGGTTCCAAGCAACCTGATCTAAGTGAAGATGTCCCTGCTCATTGTAGGGGGGTTGGAGTAAATGACTTTTAAAGGTCCCTTCCAACCCAATCTGTTCTATGATTCTATATTTGCCAACTGTCTAGCAGAGTTTCTAAAATAAAATTTAGAAATAATTGAATGGCAGAGGAAAACAGTGGAGGTTTCTCATAGATTTTTATTTTCCATTTTAAGGCATGGCCTCACTCCCGTTGCTGTCAGTGGAAGCACTGACTGTACTATTACAGAACTGATTGTTTCAAGCATAGAGTTGCAAACTCAACTGGAACTGTTTTGAAATCTTACAATATGCATACATGTAGGCTTTTAGATAGGAGAGACTGGAATGACATTTCTTGCTGAAGCTTTAACAAATGTGTCTGGAATCAACAAGCCCAAGAGATAGGAAAGCTAAGGCAAAGAAAGCATTCACCTTTGGGTGCTTTCCGCAGTCTTCAGGTACTCTGCAGTCACCTAAGCGTGGTCCAGGTATCAGCTATGCTACTAATTTAATAGTGTTTTGGGGCCAAGTGACATGCTGCAGTATTTATATGTGTTCCTTAATTTTCTTTCCCTCACCTCCCCAAAAGATGGACCTTAACAAATTACCTCTCAGAAATACTTTCTGGCATTTGCTATCAGCCCAGCTAAAGGTTCAGACGCCATATGAGGTTCTTAGCTGACAAAAATGAAAAATAAAATAGGCTGCATGCTAGCAATTAAACATTGTTGATCATTTTTGATTAGTGCTTGAGCTTGTGCCCTGGCTTTGCTATATTTGTAAGCAGAGATAATAGGTGCAGAGACCTGTCTGCTACAGTAGTCTACCTCTGAGGGGTATACAAATACCTAAAATCTCTGAACTTCTGTTAGACAGTCCTCATTATCTCTATAGTTATAGACCTATGAAGAAGTCTTCCAAAAGCCCTGTTCAGCTTGTGTACATTTTCAGTGGAGCCACTTTATTTCGTGCAAGAGGAGTGTTTTTCTAAGTTCGTATTCTATTCATGTATTCCTATAAAATCATAATATCAGAATGTTTAGAATTTTACTGACTGCCTTTACTATATTTGTCATGGATGGCTGTCGTGGATGGAGTGATGCACTTCACTTGTAGAGAGAAGCAGCGATACATTTATTGATATAAAACAGGGATTTAATCAAGTTTAATAGTAAATGTGACTGTTTTAATGAGATTCGATGGCAAGGCACACTTGATTATTTACTGTATAGAAGACAGGGTCATACAGAACTGTCTGGAGACCCTCCCGCTGAGTCACAATGTTCAGAAAGGACCCCCTTGCTTTCTAAACTCCTTGACAGAGAGGACTCTAGGTACAGCTGGATCCAGTCCTAGCCCCAGACTTGGCCAACAGTTTATGTCTAAAGGATTATAAAAGCGCAATCAATCTTCTGTATCACTTAGCTAAGATTTCAAAGTTTAGCATGCTATTAGTCACTTACTGAGGATCTGTTGCAGCAAGGAATCTCTGAATCTCGAGAAGTAACCTTGAGAGGTGTCCCTTCTTAAGGAGAGATCCTGGCATGCAGCCCACTGCTGTGCAGGAGAGCTCAAAGGACTCTTGGGCTTTTCACTATTTATGGGGGTAAGATGATTGGCGTATCGACTACAGTACCAGTATTGTGGTTAAGTAGGTGCATTGCTCAAGTTAGTCCTTGGCTATTGTGTTGTTAAGTGTCTCCCTGAAACCACGTTGAACCCTGGATGCAGCCATCATGACCAGATGCACCCATTATGACCAGATGCACCCATTATGACCACCATGGGTGGTTATCTCTTGGTCAGGGTTAAGGGAGAGAAAGGTCAGGTTGGATGGTGGAGCACACTGTCACAGTGGCTCATTCCTCTCTAGAAAAAAAGAAAAAGTTCTTATGTTTTATGTAGCAGTGTCTTCACAGAATTTCTAAAATGTCATAATATTTTTACACACATCTGTGTTCCTATATGTATGTGTTTAGTAGAAATTTTCCCTAAGACTTGCAAAAATGTAGGGTATAGTTTGCAAGAGTTAATGATTTCTGTAAAAGTCTATTTCAGACCTACTTTTTCAAAAAGGTAGGTCTAACACATATGAACATTGTCTTTGGGGAAATGATTGCGTTGTGCCTCAAGACTCTCATCCTTAAAATCTAGTCATCTTTCAGCTGTCATTAGCTGTGCCATTCTATGTATATACTACTGAAAAAATAAATGTAAAAAATACATGTATAGAAAAATCAGTACTGGAAAGGTGACACTCTTTCTTTCTTAGTCTGAGATATCATCATCAAAAGCGTATTAACGAGTAGTGGGCTGAAGACAAAAATTTCCTACTAAACACCTTCATTGCCCTTTTACACAGACATAGAGAAGAGCAGTTTCAAACCTCCATCAATGCCACCTTGTTCCACTTGCTTGGCATTAAGTGAATGGCTTTGTTACAATAGCTCTTAAACTTTATGAGAGTTGGAATTCCACTGCATTGCAAAGTTTGCTGCTTGTCTTTAGCATAAATTTAAGAATTAAAAAGATTAATTTGAAATTTCTGTTGACGTTATCATTATTCAACATATTTCTGAGAATAAATCTACTTCAGCATGCCGTAACAAATCTACCTCAACATGCCATTGCTTTACCTGAATAGTATATTTATCACAATGATATTTTCAGAAATGAATGTGAGGCTTTTTCAGAACACCTTGAATCTCCTGGTGGCACATTTTCCATGGTATTACTTGACTATTAAGAACCTCCCAAAGCTAATCAATGCACTATATATTTAAAGCATCTCTGAAACTTGTAAAGTAGAAATGAGGTAGGATCACTCTTGAGATAAACGGTCCTCTTTTATAGACAGTGAATAAATACTTTTTGGAACAATTTTATGGTTTTCTGCAACCTATTTACTAAACTCTAGAAATAATTGTGGTGAAAATAGAAGAGAGGCTGAAGAGTGAAATGAACAATTTGAATCATAGGAAATGTCTCAGAGTTTCCGAAGTTTCCCCAGAATTATTAATCAACTGTTTTTTTCCTACAATGACCAATAGAAGTAAACTTGTGGCTCACTGTGATAGAATAACATGTGTGGAGCCCTCTGCAGTCCAACATGCTGCTGAAAATGCTATTTAGTGCATGACATGGATGAGAGACTAGAAATAACATTTGGCCAGTATGAATTATAATAATTTCTTTGAAGTTAATAGAATGATGACAGTTTGCATGAGTTAAAAGATTGCCTCTTGACATTGATAGTAACAGGATCAGAATGGGGATTTTTAAGACAGCACATAGTCAGGAGTACTGGTTAATTTTTCTGTATTTAGAAATCTAATATGTATATTGTCTTGAAGGACATTCCTTTGACAATATCCTTAAATACTAAATAAAATAATTCTAAACAAATTAGAAGAGAAAATATTAAACCTATTGAATTTGGTGTCAGATTGTAAACTGTAAATGCGTACAATGTTAAAAAGTGAATGGGTTAAAATGGGTACAATGTTAAAAAAAGAAATCAGTGCATAGATGAGATAGATTCAGATGATGCTGTATTACTGCATGTGTGGAAACAATTTTTGGGGAAAAAATTTGGAGACAGAGCAATAGATATATTTTTAAAGCACTTACTATTTTTAACAGTTTAATCTATACTTTAAAGTCTCTGTGGCTGAAATTATGTGTACAAATCATAGCTCAATAGCTAAAATCCACTGTGTTTTCATATTATGTACCTAGGTGTCTAAGTGGCAAAAAGTGAAAATAGAGACCAGATTTAGGACTCTCCAGAAATTTGGTCTCAAAAATTACATTATTCATACTACTGCTGTAATCCATTCAAATTTAATGTCAGTTCCACAGGCTGAATAGATGTTACATGAGCAGTTGCATACTCAAGTTCATGAACAGAGTTGTAGGAATCTTTTTAAAAAGAAATATTAATAGAACTTTCTCATGAGCTGAAGAAAAGAAAGATGAAAAGTATGATGCCTACTTTTAACTATTTGTAAAAGGAGAAAACTTAAATCAGATGAATGGGAAATTACTAGAATTTTTTTCTTCAATCATTTCCATATACACACAAAGTAAAAAATGATTGACTTGTGAAAAGTAATTAGTGAATTCACTGCTATTCTGATGAAATGCAAGCTTCATCCTATTTTTTAATTTGTAAACAGATTGAAGTTACTAGTGCAATTCCTTGAGCTTTGCAGCGAGTTTTAATATTCTGTGAAGCCTTGATGTGAAGGTTTCTGTAAAATCAGTCTCTCGGCATTATGAATGGGACATCTCTGGCTTAATTTTATGTATAATTCACAGACATTAGCACAGATGGAGAAGCAGGTCCCTACATTAATACGTTAACAGAACCCTCGTAGACTTCATTGCTTTTTGGACAGGTTAAGAGAAGAACCTACATTTAGGTGTTACCTCAGTGGAAAGAGGATCTCATGGGGAATTGGGAATTAAATAAAACATAATTTACAAGGTAAACCATGTCAGTATTTCCCATATGTGTTCTCTTTTGCTACACATATTAAGTTTTTTATTATATTTAATGTTATTAGACATTTTACATTATATAAGCCGTGTTTTCAGCTACTTATGACTTTGTCAAACCGTTTAATCTTATTAAATTTATTAAATTATTAAATTTTAACTAACTTTCTGGTTGTTCCTCAGACTAAGATTACTGAAAGATAAGCTGATTTTATTGTGTCACCTTTTTATGATTTCTTTCATGAAGAAACAGTAGCATTTCTAGATTTTGAAGTAGGTGTAATTTCTTTGCGATAGCAGAAATAAAACTTTTGCAGAAAAATAAAAATCAATCCCAATTCAGACAAGCTATTAAGCTTTTAAGAATTTTAATCCTCTCGTGCTCATTTTAGATTTGGTTAGGTTGACAATTCTTTTGAAGGATCCATGTGAATAAAATACGCTTAGATATTTCTGTCTCCAACAGTCACCCTTTACTGCTCATGAAGAACGACATGCATGATCTCCTCTCCTAGTAACTAGTGAGCAGTTGTAGGTGAGCAGAACTCCCGCGCTTCAGCTGCCAACATGGCGCTTATTGAGGGACCTGAAAACAAAGGTGCTTTTAATTTGAGCCTTTAGATTGATGGGCAGAAGGAGTGGGAAGACACCTGATTTGAATAATCCAGAGGGATCAAGGTGTTACTTTGGATCAAAAGGTGTAACTGGATTTGGGAGCTTGAGGATAACTGGAGAAGCAAGACTGAAAAGTGGCGTCAGGCATTTCAGGAAAAAGGGAGAAAGCAGAAGCCTGAGGAATCTGGAAGGCTGAGATCCAAGGCAAAGAACACAGCAAGAAGTCACTCAGTACTGCAGTCCACTATCATTTCAGATAAGGACTTAGAATTGTCCCATATTAAAGAAAGACAACATACTAATAGCTAGGAAAACCCTCTGGTAAAGCAGATATCTCATTTTCCCCTAATGTCTTTGCTGGTGGGTGACAGCTTCAATGATGATGTTTATATAGCTTTGGAGCTGAAATGAGAAGGGCCTGTGGTCTAAAGATTGTCAACCCATTAATAGGAAGAGTTCATACATTATGTGTGCTGAAAGTTCTTTTCTTTTTTCACTTTACACTGTTTCTTAAATTCTAGGAAGTTGCTTGTAAAGTGCTCAAAGTGTTTCAGTTGTAAAGAAAAACCTCTGAAAAGTACGGAAATACTAGCATTAAAGTTACCACTGAGAGTGTAAAGAATTATAATGGATAATTTGCAATGAATAATTGGAAGTGTTTTGTGTTAGTTAAATGAGCAGGAGTTGGTCTTGAATATTACATAGATAGACTGGGACAAATTAATCACTTGGGCAAATCCATTGAAATTAAATAATTCTTAGTGGGAATGAATATGGTTCATTTTTGTGAGCAATTTTTCTTCTATGCTTATATTGCAAAAGAAAATCTACAACAGTTATAGATAAGTCAGGAATACACCCTTTCTTGTCTGAACTCATTTGGATATCTAAAGTTTGATTGGATCTTAACCGTATGTCTCTCTGTACCTTAGTGGTACTCCCTTGCCTGCCTTTCACCTTATTACCTAAGTGTTTTTCAGTCTTTCTTGTAGCTACCTCTATTACGTGTGCTATCTCAGTAAATTCATTAAAGATCGTGAATTGTTTTGATAACATGATAATGGTGGAATGTATCGGATACCTAATGATTCCGTTTTTCTGTAGATTGGGTCAGCTTGGTCCTTGGGCTTTGTCTTATCCTGGTTTTCAGATCTGAGTGATTTCTCCCCCTCATAACTTCTGGGTGTATTTCCTCTCTTGATTAAAGACATACTAAAGCATTTGAAAGGGACTGAGGTTTCCATATTCACAGTGATACCCTATATGGGTAGGATAGCAGGAAGTTGTTCCGGTGTTTTATGTGTTTAAAAAACTTCCCTTAAATGTTACAAGAATTGAAGACAATCATACTTCTGCAACTGTTTGAAAGTGCAGAAGAAAGAAGCATGTGAAATCTCCCTAAAGTAAGGAAACTAAAGTAATGAAACTTCACAAATGTAAAATAAAAATAGGACAGAATAAACAGCCTCTATAATGCTGTTTTTACAGAAAATCTTTTGTGATACCAAGACACAGGAGTCTATTCAGGTGGATTAGTTATGCTCACAGCAATGGGTCATAGTATGTGGCATCTCTGCTTTACCTACGCAGAACATAAGTTAATGTGACAGATAATTGTGAAATGATGAGAGCATACGCTTCTGCTTCCCAGATATCCTGCGTTCATGTTGATTGAAGTAATTTTTATTCTGTTCCTTTGGACAGTTCAGTCATTTTAATCTGAGGATCAGAAGATGGAAGGCAGGCTGGTGGATGTGAAAGCACAGTCACCTTCATGTCACTTTTTCTTATCAAAGTTTCTGTATCAGACTGCTGTTTTTCAATCACCTTTCAGATTTATCCCCATGTAATTGCAGCTAACCCCAGAAAATTTAGACAAAAAAAGGCCAACTTCAAGGGTTTTGGGGTATTTTATTGAAGTCATTCCTTCCAGCTGCTATTCTTGTAATGTCTTTTCATGAGCCGCTGCCCCCTTTTGCATATTTGACTATATCTTCATTTCTTCTCTCTGGTCATGCCTGTCCTCAAAGGTATATTTTAGGAATCAGTTCCAAAAGAGAATAAAGTAGACTTTTGCCTCATTCCCTTCACAATTTAGTTAGCTTGGTTACCGTTGTACCTTCTATATGCTCTAGACATGAGTGTGTTACTAATGGGATTCCAGATGATCTTTAATGTTAATGGGAAAATTGTCACTCTGGGGGATTCCTTTATGGTTCTACTTGCTAAGCAAGATTGACACTCCCTGAGTCACTGCTTTCAGTACAGATATTTCATTGACAGGAGTAGCAGCCAATTTATCTCTCACTACCCACCCATTTCTTAAAGTCTTTGGAAGATATAGTGGCACATAGCTTTTTCAAATGCTATTTTAATACCGTTCCTTCTCAATTGTGAACCATTGTTTTGGATTTCCTTTTTGGTGCTAATATAGTACTGATGTTGAAAATAAAGGGTCCTTTAGCTTGTACACTGTAGACACCTAATATTTTTTTCTGGCTGTGAGTGTGTGTGCACGTATGTGTGTGTGTTTGAGTGTATATAAATAAAAGTATGTATTTCTAGAACTTGGACAGTAGTTGCATTAAATTTAGCCTTTCTAGCAGATGCATGGTGCTTCAGCAGGAAAAAAGAAGCATCAGCATCATGCTCCTTCAATTCTCAGCATAAGCTGTTCACTGGCAAAAATGGAAGTCCTAATTAGAGATTGGAGCAATGGTAGAGATTTCTAATTGCTTTATATTTTGATTTATTGCTGGAAGGCAAGAGAGAAGAAAAGATATTTTGTTCAATATAGGCTGCAGTCCTTGTCCTCCTGAAATGTACATGTCTTTTTTTTTTTTCCCCTCTGAAATTTGCAACAAAAAAAAGGTGTGAGTCCTTAGCTCTGTTGCTCCTTGTTTTTCCTCCTTGTTATCCCTTCAGAGTTTTATTTTCCTCTATATGTCTGTCTTCCTTTTGTTGTTCTTTCTCTCTTTCATAAAAAGTACATTTGTATGCAGTGTCTGCTGTATTTAAACTTCTATACACAACATATTATTCCCTGGAAATGTTCCACAGGCTGATTCCATTAATCTTTTTTTTCTTTCTTTTTTGCGATGTCTGAAATCCTGATATTTTTCCCCACCTTTTGCTCACCCAGACATACCAAAACTCTTCTTCCTGCTCTGCATGATAACACCAAAACATATGCTATGTGCCCTTGAATAAATTCTTAGTTCTTTTACGCCGTACTTTGTACTTTATATTTAAAGCATGAACTGAAAAGTAAAGGATGGCATGAGGAGGGCACCCATTAATAAACATATATTTATTATGTCAAAGTCCATTATAAAATATAAAATTGTTCTGTCAAATAGTGACTTAGGCAGTTGCCATTGTGGGACAACAATATATGAAGAGTCGGTGCACTGACAGCTGATTCCAGGATGGTTCTGGTTGCCTGGGAATACTGGCTCCTTCTATAATCAACTGGGAAAGATAAACACCTCCAGAAGGAAACTAATCTGTCTGAGATGGAAGAAGTCTCTTTCTGTGACCAGAAGCTTAGATTAATCTCCCAGAATTTGAAGTGTGACAATAGGTAAAATTAATCATATACCCCATAGGGAGGTGTAAGTTGGAGTTATAAAGAAGTAGGAAGGTGTGAAGAACCAGAACAGGTTTTGTTCTTGGACAGTTAGTTACATTTGTTATGGAAAGGTCAACACTCTGTGCTGGCTCTGGAGTTCAAAATTGGCTTGCTACCTTGTGGGGATGAATGAAAGGAGGGAAGAAAGAAAATTGGGTGGAATACCTTCCTTTCTGCTGCACATAAGTAGAGACTAGTACAACCTATCTCAGGGTGTGTTGCATTGCTAATATACGTGAAGGAGTACAGAGTATTGTTGTTAGCTACCCCCAACCTAAGCCAAAAGATGTTATACTGCTTTGTGAGAACTCTTTTGGGAGAGAGTCAAGGAGCAGCTTTCATTGTAACACAGAAAATTAAAGTGTTATAAAAAAGTGAAAGTAGTATTGTAACAGTGGCATATCATTGTGGATGTAGAATATTTAACATTGAGTTACAGGGGAGTATCCAACCACCAGCACAGAACTGGAAAGTCTGTGCATGTAACAATGGTGTCCAGGCTGAAATCTGGACCGTGACAGCAAGGAAATGTTTGTGACAGATCCCACTGAAGTGAATGGAAAAACTTCCTTTAACTGTAGCAACCTTTTAGATCGGGCCTGCTGTTCGCGGATACCAAAACTAGAGGAATGGTTTTCCGTAAGTCTGTTTCTCCTCTCCCTGATGTACTATAGTTCTCTACATATATTGTAACTTTAATTAGTCTCTCATGTATATTCAAAACAGTCTTGTTGTTCAATGTGACACAGTAAAATCATTTGATATTAAAAAACCAAAAAGATGAACAAAAAGATTCCCCAAGGAGCAGAAAACAAAATGCAAAACTTCATAGTAGAATCTCTTAATATACTCCAGAGAAATAATCTGCCTGAAACAAAGACTAATTTAGAAAAAAAAAAAAGAAAAAAAGTTTGAAAATAATCAATCCTTTGTAAAATAAGGAAACTGGAAATAATGAAATTGGGAATTCCTGAAACTACAGTTTAGCAAGTATTGCAATATATATATCAGAGGAACACTTGTAACCACTTAAGTGAGCTGGCAAATCTTGAGAGAGTTTATTTTAAATTGGTTAAAGGAATAGGTACTTTTCACATCATGCATGGCCTTATCTTTCCAAAATATCTAATGATGAAAAAATATCCTAAATCTAAAATATAGTCTAGAATATTAAAGTTGTTAAATAGTGATATTGTCTAGTAATATTGTTCTTCCTTGGGATAAAATTGTTTTTATATGAATTAGTAATTTCTCCATGGATACTGATTAAATGCCTTCCCATCGCCATCACACCCATTTACAAGAAAATCTGCAATAAGGAATTAAACATTATGATAAAGATTCATACAGATGCATTAGTAAATCAGATCTATAAAGATCTTAATCTTAGGGATTATGAGTTTTAGGGAATCAGTATGCTTAAGGAATAAACAATGCAGGTACAATACTGAACACAGTTAATTATTCTGTATCCTGTGTTTATTTTGCTACAACTGTTAACAAATCCTTACACCGATTCTGTCTACACAACTGGGAGAACAGATTGAGATCTGTTTTGTTCGCCATCTGAATTCTATTTATTCAGCACTTCACAGGAGGAAGTCTCCGAATAGCAGACGACCTGTCTTACGTAGTTTGTGTCCGAACCACTTACAAGTATGGTTGTCCAAAGAATCATTTCCCAGCCAAAATTACACCCAACTATAGAATAACTTGCTCTTTCTGGCAGCCTTAACCTGACTTCACCCAGAGTCTAGCATTTTGCCATAGTGTCCTTTAGGAGCCTCTTTCCTACCCTACCTACTCCAGTTGGAGCTTTGTCCTTTCTCTTTTCTCAGTCCTAACCTTAATCTCAAAATTTCACTTGCTCTCTGAGCAAGATAAGCACAGCTGTAGCGGTGGTGCTGAAAGAAATCTTGGTCTGCCAAAGCAACCCTTACATCAGGATGCATGTAGTGTTAGTATCAGGGTATTGTTTAGGGTTAGGAGGAGAAAATGGGTGTGTAGGAGGAAGCTCGGAGGTCCAGTGGGATTAGGACTGAAAAGAGGCTACCAAAACAAGGTGAGGAATAATAAATGATTATTTTTTCCTAAGGAACATTTCCTTGTTGAAAGGTCCAAGCCTACAGATCAGCCATGGGTCAGAGTTTTAATTAAGGTTAGGGTAAGGATTATGGCTAGGGTTCAGGTTGTGAGAAAAAGAAAGTCAAGAACTGCTGTTGAATTTGGGCTGGAAACAGCTACCAAGGGAAACTGCTGGCTACAAAAACATTCCCCTCAAGGAATTCTTTATCTGTGAGAATTCAGGTGTGTCTTTTGTGAGGCTGAGCATGGTGTTGAAGGTAGAATTATAACTGAGGGGAAGAGCAAGCCCAGGGCTCCTATTGCAGTGGAACTGGAGGAGTTCTATCAAAGGTAAAACAGGACTGCCAAAGCTTTCTCACCTGAACACCATTTACTATTTGGAAGGTCTAGGTTCCTTTGGTCTGTGACTCAGCCCAGGGTTAGAGTTATGGTTAGGATTACACTAAACTCAGGTATGGTTTGTGAGAAAGAAGCCCAGAGATCCATCTGGACTGAGGTTGGAAAGGGGCTAAGAAATCAAACTGAGGGATGACAGAAGAATTTTGCTCCCAGAAGTTCCTCATTTAAGCAAAGACCAGGGAAGCTGTGTGTAAAAACCGGATTAGGGTTATAGGTAGGATTAAGGTTATGTCTGAGAAAAAGTGAAAGCCCATGGCTTCACTTTAAGTTGTCTGAAAAATTTTTTGCCAAAGGCAAATTCCTTATGGGAGATGATTCTGATGTAAGGCAAAGTCTCTGCAAAGTCTCCAGGTTTTGGGCTTTCTGTGCCCATAGTTGTACTATAAATAGCTGCTCAGAGAAATTTAAGGATACCAAAAGATTTCTCTTCAGATCAGTTTTTCCTCTGGGACTAGTCTGGAGTGTCATGTGTAAACCATGATTCGTGTAAGGGTTAGGGCGAGAGAATGAGAAAGCCCAAAGCAAAAGTTGCAGGGGGTTGTAAAACTGCTTCTGAAGAAAATAAAGGCTGAAAACAGGGGAGTTGTTCTGTCTTCTCTCAACCCTAACCCTCATCTTTACCCAAGTGCTGGGCTGAGCCTTGCAAGACACCCAGGTCCTCATCAGCAGAGAGTTCTCCAGGAGAGAATTTCTTCTGCCAGCTTCCCTCCAGTCACTCTCAGACTGCTGTTCCTGGCTTTGTCTTTCCTGCAGCCCATGCAGACTAGCAGATTGTCATGGTTTAACCACAGACAGCAACTACAACCACACAGCCTCTCACTCACTCCCCCCATGGCAGGATATGGGAGAGAATCGGAAGAGTATAGTCGAGAAAATTCGTGTGTTGAGATACAGTTTAATAAGTAAAGCAAAAGCCACATGCACAAGCAAAGCAAAACAAGGAATTCATACACTATTTCCCATTGGCAGGCTGATGTTCAGCCATTTTCAGGAAAACAGGGCCCCATCACATGTAACAGTTACTTGGAAAGACAGACACCATCACTCTGAACATCCCCCACTTTTTCTTCCCCCCAGCTTTACATACTGAGCATGACATCATATGGCATGGAATATCCCTTTGGTCAGTTGGGGTCAGCCGTTCCGGCTGTGTCTCCTCCCAACTTTTTGTGCACTCCCAGCATACTCACTGATGGGGCGGTGTGGGGACCAGAAAAGGCCTTGACTGCTTAGCAACAATTAAAACATCAGTGTTTTACCAACATTATTTTCATCACAAATACAAAACATAGCACTATACCAGCTGCTAGTAAAAGTCAACTCTACCACAGCTGAAACCATGACACGGACTGATACGTAGACCTGCTTTTTGTGACTCCTTGTTATTTGTGACCATTGTTTTCTGTCTGTGGATACACATGCTGTCACTTTTACAAAACAATTGTAGCTCTTAAGATTCCAAATCAAGCTGATTTTTTTATTAGTTTTATTTTCCTCTTTACATATGTGCAAGTTCGTGCTGACTCTGACCTCAGTTTATAACTGCCTTGCTTGCAGCTTTCTGTGAAACAGAACAAAATGTCAGCAGGTGACAACCTGTGCTTTCTTGATGTCATTTTACAATTTAAAATTGCTAAATGTGGACCAATGTCTGAGTTCACTGGTTTTCCTGATTAAAACACTTAATTCATTCTTTCTAAAGGACTTATGTTATTTCTACAACCCTTTATATTAGGTGAGACAGGGACAAGCACTTACTGTTTTTTACTAAAGACACTTTTATTCATATCCAATAAACTACAGTGCATGGTCAAACATTGTTGTCTGTCTGATGTACACAGTGTGGCAAAAAGGAATTTTAGAAGTGGTGTTGGATACTAAGTTAGCTGTAAAGCTTTATTAAGAAAGAACAATAGTGAAAAGTAATCCTGTGTTGACTCACAGATATATGCAGACTTTGTTCCAAGGCTTATTTTATTCTACTTTACAAAAAAAATATATATAGTAATTAGATGCTATTGATTGAGAGAGAACAGCATGAAGCACCTCTTAAACTCTTTAGTTCTTTCTTACTCTTCTAATCAACTTTCAAGAAACTTCAGTGTAGTTATCTGTAACATTTGAGAAAAATCGTCCAGATGCTTTTAATCAAAATCCCACCTAATAATGAGAAATAGTAGGACTTGGAATTATTCTGTCTTGGCTGCCTGTTGTTAATATCATAGTTACTCTTTTTAAGGTATCTTCCACAGTGTCTGTGGTGCTTACAGGTCACATTTTCTCTGAGTTCGGGCAGATTTTTTGTGGTATATTTTATTTGTTATTTAACTGACAGGTACAGGATCCATTGACTTCTTTGCTTCTGTCTCTGCTGGCAAGACCAGCCATCAGGAATCCCAGGCTCCAGACACCGGGGGGAAATGCTGGAGCAAGGAAGATGTACCCTTGGGGAAGGGGATTAGGGACTACTTATGCAAACTTGGTGTACATTAAGTCCATAGATCCTGATGCAACGCACCCAGAAGTGATGAAGGAGTTGGCTGATGTTATTGCAAGGTCATTTTCGATAATCATTGCTCAATCATGGTGACTGGGAGAAGTGCATAAAGACTGGAGAAAAGGAAATGCCATGCATCTCTTCAAGAAGGGCAAGAAGAAGGATACAGGGAACTACAGGCTGGTCAGCCTCACCTTGATCCCTGGGAAGGTTTAGCTCCGCTAATCCTGGAAACCATTTCCAGGCACATGATGGACAAGAAAGTCATCAGAAGCAATCAGCATGGGTTCACTGAGGGGAAGTCATGCTTGATCAACTTGATAAACTTTTATGGTGAACTGGCTGGTCTGACACATGAGAGCATAGCAGTGGATAGTGTCTATCTAGATTTCTGTAAGTGTTTTGACACTGTCTTCCGTAAGGTATTCATAGAGGAGCTGATGAAGTATTGGCTGGATGAGCAGACAGTGAAGTTGATTGAAAACTGTGCTGCTGATCACCACCCCCTGGGCATGGACATTCAGCCAAAGTCTAGTTGGAGGCCATTAACAGGCAGTGTAACCCAGGGGTCAGCACAGGGTCTGATCCTATTTAACACTTTCATTAACGATCTGGATGATAGGGTAGAGTGTACCCTCAGCAAGTTTCCTGATTACACAAAACAGGGAGGAGTGGCTGATACAGCAGAGGACTGTGCTGCCATCCAGAGGGACCTCGATAGGCTGGAGAAATGGGCTGACAGGTACCTCATGAAGTTCAACAAAGGGAAGTACGAAGTACTGCACCTGGGGAGGAATAACTCCAAAACCCAGTATATTCTGGGAGCCAACTGTACAGGAAAGCAGCTTTGCAGAAAAGTATCTGGGAGTCCAGGTGGACAACAAGTTGAACATGATCCAGCAACGTGCCCTTGCTACAAAGAAGGTTAAAGGCATCTTGGTCTGCATTAGACAAAGTATTGCCAGCAAGTTGAGGGAGGTGATCCTTCCCCTCTATTCAGCACTGGTGAGGCCACACCTGGAGTGCTGTGTCCAGTTCTGGGCTCCCCAGTACATGAGAGATGTGGAGCTACTGGAGAGAGTCTAGCAGAGAGCCACTAAAATGACTAAAGGACTGGACAGTCTCTCATATGAGGAAAGACTGAAAGAACTGGGACTGTTTAGCCTGGAGAAGAGGAGGCTCAGGGGGAATCTCATCAATGTGTATGAATATCTGAAGGGAGGATGTAAAGAAGTTGGAGCCAAGCTCTTTTCAGTGACAGTGTAAAAGGCAATGGGCACAAACTGAAACACAGGCGGTTCCCTCTGAACATCAGGAAACAGCTATTTACTGTGAGGGTGACCAAGCACTGGCACAGGTTGCCTAGGAATGTTGTGGAATCTCCATCCTCGGAGACATTTAAAGACCACTTGGACAGAGTCCTGAGCAACCAGCTCTTAGCAGTCATCAAAGTGTATTCACATATAAATTGTGTTCCCAGGTATCCTTGGAAACAATTTTATTCCTTACTTTTTGGATTTGGAAGGAGGAATTCCACATGCACGAATGTAGTACTACTGATCAATGGATTACTCATAATGTGCACATCACAAGAAACCTATGAGAAGGGAAAATATGCCAGTAACCCATACTTCACGATCCTACATTTCATGGTAGCAGAGCCTACATACCTTCTTTCTTGCCCCGGTCAGGCCTGTTAACATTGTTTATCCCTCAATTTTATTTCTTACCTACAAAATATTTCTCATAAGGAACATAACCTGATCAAAAAGTTCATTTCTCCAGATTAAGGTTTGATTAGTATCATATCATCTTGGTTTATGCCAATATTGCTCATAGCACAATGTCCCAGCAGTTAAAAGCAGTCACTTGAGGATTAACACAATATAACACACGCTCTGTTGATGCAGGGAATTTTAGCTTTAGGAGGATCTGGTATGAACTGCTTGGTCAATATTAGCTATTTACACAGAAGTTCAGTCTATTGTATGAGTTTAAGGAGAGCTCAGAAACTGCTTGCTACTCCTGCACTGGCTTCATGCGATCAGATTCAGATGTTCATATCTGAACTAGACATCTAGACCTTTTTGTTCAAGCGTTGGAGGGACACTGACATTTCTAGGCATGTTTCATTTAATCTTAACATAGATATTTGAAATAGATGCAATAAATTTATTCTAGATGTGCCTAGTCCTCTACTTAAATTCTGTAGATGTGCAAACTGTAGACCTTTGAAGTTAGGACAGCTGAATTAAATTCTTTATTTCTGAGCGATTACTGAACAACACAAAAGTAAAATGAACTATGAAAATACAGTGGAATTTTGGAAGTGCCACGAGCCATGCCAGAGGAAAAGTCCTCTGGAAATATGAGAAGCAAATGCAAATTAAATTCAGCTTGACACAGGCAGAGGAAATTAACTATGGAAATGTATTACAGAAAGGTGAGCAATATTGCTTACTATGATAAAAACTGAACATGGCGAAAAGATGTTTGAATATCAATAGCTTGGAGAACTATGACAAGAGGGTCATAAAACAATAGAAATATTGGTTGGAAGGCACTTCCAGAAGTCATCTGGTTGAAGCTCCCGCTAAAAGCAGGACCTTTGTCAGCAGTAGATCAGGTCAGTGTCATGGCTTTGTCTACCTGAGTCATGAATATCTGCAGGGCTGGAATTTCCACAGCTTCTCTGAAACTCTTCTTCCAGATCTGAACACTGAGATTTTTTTTCCCCTAATGTTAAGCTGAATATCCCATACCTGGTTTTGCAGTTATTGAGCTGCTTATTTTGTCTGACACTACTGAGGTTTAGTTCCCTTATCTTTGTAACTCCCTTTCAAGCAACTGTAGAGAACTATTAAGTTACTTTTTATCCTTTTCTTCACCTGGATAAACAAGCTTAGCTCCCACAGTCTCTTGTTACAGGAGTTGTGGTCTGTATCCTCCTGATTGTCCTCTGCTAGACCTACTTCATTTTCTCCACATTCCTCTTGAACTGGGCACAACAGGAACATTATTCCCACAGCAGCCCCACCAGCACCAGGTAGAAGGGAAAAATAACTTTCCTTGATCTTGTTGTCACACTTCTACTGTATTTAGCACACAGTTTGCCCTTGCCTTAGTTGTAAAAGTGTGCTATGGCTTGTATTCAAAGTACATTCACAGTAAGTTTGAAGTATTTTTCAGCAGGGCTCCTACTCAGCCAGTAGAAGGCTTCACAGATTTCTCCAGGGATCATATTCCGCAAGTAACATCAGAATTTAACGCATAAAATGTGAGAAAGACATCACACTTGCTAACAAAAAGTAAAGGAGAAAAAAAGGTTTTGCTGTAGTTAATGTATCTGCAAACACACTTCTTTATTAATGGGACTCACAGAATGTTTGAGGTTGGAAGGGGTCTCTGGGTGTCATCTTGTCCAGTACCCCTGCTCAAGCCCATTCTTACATCTCATTTTTCCTGCGAATGCTATTTTATCTGGATTCTCTGTTCTACTTCAAGATCCACAGAAGAGCTCCAAGAGTTTGTTAGTATTGTACTGCAGTTTTATTAAGCCTCTAGCTCCATTCTTCAGACCTGGGATGACAGAAGGTGAAAGGAGGAGCCGTAGCAATTATTGTTCCTCCACAGGTTTAATCAGTGTACTATCAGCTCTCCCAGTATCTGGGCATAAGTAGCAACCAGAGTTGTGATACCCTTTTCCCTCTGCAGATCTTGTTTTCTCTGTCCATTTTATGTTTCACTAGGTGACTTTGAGCCCCAAGGTGCCTAGACTTTCATTCCACATTAAAACTCTCAGTGATTAAGAAAGTGAATATTTTGGAATAAAACATTTACAGTGTCAACAAGCTCTCAATCAAGTTATAATCCAGGACAATTCAAACCAAGAATACTTTTTATCAAGGTAAGTTTACACAATAATCTTAACACTGCTTGTTTGTTTTAGCCATTAATACGTGTCAGGCAATAAAATCCCTGCAGCATTTAATCTCTGAATACAACTGATTGCGTAAAATGAAGAACTAAACATCAGATTCCAAGCTATAGTTTCACCCTTATAGAGAAGGGAAGCGATAGATTTGGTCATGTTACATCTATTTAAAAGATAATTTCCAGTGGTTAAAGCTTTAGGAAAGTTGTACTGTCATATATGAAACTGGAGGATTGCAAAAAAAATACAGAGATGAAGGTGACAGTGTAAGTATGTCAGGACTTTTTGTAGTCTCAGATTGCACGTTTATTATTGTTACATGTTACCTGCTTCCCAGCGTAGCTGGTGAACATTTTATTGCTTTTTTAAGAAGACAAACCAATATTTCTTCCAAACAAGACTTAATTATTCTTAATTTCATTTCATAATTTATAGTCATTGCTTTTATTATTCCAGGTATTATTCCTTCCCCTCCTTGGTAGGTCTGTCCTTTGAATATTTGTAAACTATCATACGCAGTAGCTTGCTTTTTAATAATACGTTTTTGAGACAGGAAGGGGTGCAGAACTAACTGCTGTATTTCAGCTGTGCTCATGAGGCATGAGGATAAAGAACTTTACATGTGAATGACATGCTACCTTTTCTGTCTGGTCAAAAACTGCAATGTATCATGACATTTTATGATTATACCAATACCAGTAGAAAATCATGGCTTATTAAGACAATTATAACTTCCTTATCCTTGTCCACTTAAGCTTTTAATTCAGTTTTAAATATATTGGCATTGCTAGTGGCAATTCAGCCATAAACTGTTCTGATTTTTGAGTAGTATTTGTCTGAACAATTGCTTACTGAAATGTCACTTCAAAACCAATCTGACTACGTATTCAACAGCAAAGCATCTTTTTGTTTTCATGCACGCATGTATAAACCTCTCATGCCTCTCCTAATGATTCAGGATAGCTTTTTCCATTTGTCCCCTTACACAGCTAAAAGTGTTACTAAAGGATGCATAGGGGTCAAACGAATGCTTTAGAGTGTATCCATATAATTTTAATGAAGACTGGGCTTTAAACAACAACAACAGAAACTGTGTTCTTTTATCTTCTGTGGATCTCAATATCATTAGAAAGAAATGTTCTTCAGCAGAAGAATCCAGTTATAAATGGCATATTCTTTTCATAAGTGGGACATAACTCAGTAAACCCAACAGATTTCTTGTATATGGTGTAATGAATGGCCTATTAACTGCAGTCCAGAGAAAGAAAATAGGGTGACTCCTGCATTCGTAGAAGACCATCATTGTATGGTGTTCCCAGAATCTCTGAGAGGTCCAAGGACTTCCAATCTATTTCAGTGATTAAAAACATTTTCTCACATCTTCTTGGATGTTAAATTCACCTCTCTACTCTCTTAAAAATCTTTTTAAAGACTCAATATGCATATTTCCCCTTCGTAAGCTTTTGTTTATTTAGTGTGGCCTTGAGAATTGTATTTTGAACTTCTGAGGTCTTATTGAGTCAGAAGAAGCATCTTTTCTCAAACAGAGCTTAGTTCTACATTTGTGTGATAGCATATTTGCTCTCATCTTTAACTTTGCGACTTGTACTTTTTAGACTTTGTCTTACACACTCGGCTCATTTCATATAGATACATACATATGCTGATGTTACCTGACGCTTTGTGAGCACTCAGGTTTCCTCAGCAGACTTAGGTGTGATTAATAACACAAGATTTTTCAGTAGATTCAAGAAAGGCTTTAGGACCTGAAATGACACCTGAGTTGTGCATCGTCTTTTATTGGGACAAGCAGTCTCCTCAGAACAATGACCTTAAAATCCTGAAGACAGGCTTTGGTCTTCATGTTTGGCAACTTCAGCTATCATGTATAGAAATACAAAGTGATATTTCTAATGGAAAAGAACTGTGTAAATAATGGCTGCAGAAATAGTTGGTGATTTTTGGTCCTGGTGATGTTTATTGCATTATACAGTTCTGATGTTGGTTTTTTTTTTTAATTAAAAAGGTGACTTTGCATTTATTTGAATAAAATAGTTGTCCCACTCTACTGCATTCCATGAATAACACTGACTTTTATCAAAACAGAAAGATTAGTTAAGTATAACTTCGTTATACTTAGCTGTAAAATATGTCTCTTAGCTCCAAGAACTCACTTAGATCATCAACTCATTTATTTTGGAATGATCCTGTTACTAATAAGAAAGATACATGCAGAAAAAGGACAGAAAGATATTGGAGATTTCGTCAGATCTGTTAGGGTACAATATGGTTCAGTCCTGCCAAAGTCAATGAAGCTGGATAAATTGGGTTTTTGTAGTCAAGGACAGAAGTTTGTGCAAGAATAAAGATGTGTGTCTTGAGATCACTGGCTTCCAGTTGAAAGACCAGCTTGGAGGAATTCAGTATTTATTTGAAATTAATCTTTTATGCTTCAGTTATATTATTGGAATTAGAATAATATGTCAGTCTATAATACTGAACTTCTTTAAAAAAAAAAAAGAATAGTGTATAAATAATCTTGTGTGGATGGTATTGAAAACAAATTTAATTAAGTCACTAAAATAACAGAAAAGCAAGACAGTACAATTAAACTGTGAGGCCTACACAGTATAATGCCTGTGAGGTATCTTTATTTTTTTGGCTGCAATTTATAGGATTGACTTGCATCCTGTGTCCTACCACTTGCCTTTGAACTTTGAAGCACTTAATGCTCTGTTTGCTTAAACATCTTCATAGCCAGAACTGAATTACTAGGAAAAAAATCTCTTCTCAAGTAATTTACAGATTTCAAATAATTTGATAGCTACTTTGTTTTCAGTTTTGATATACTTTTCTTTTTATGCTTATTGTATTACTGTTAGTTGTTTTCTAATGACCTCAGTTTTACTTCTCAATAATATTGATTTAAAAAATGAATTTCTTATTTGCAAATGAAATTCATCTGTCTAATTTCTCATATCCAATTTAAAGAAAAATGTGCAAACAGCAGGGAAATTAGATTTTTTTTTAAAAAAGATGCAATTTAGATAATTACTTCCCCTATATTATGTGTATGATATTTGTGTATGCTTACAGTAATGCACCTCTAGAGTGATAGTGAATCGCTTTACTGAAGTATGACTTCTTGCTAAATTTTTACCTATTAAAACGAGAGTCTAATAAAGATTTGCCTGTACCATAGACAAATAGTCTCAAATCAATCCTGTGTATGCTTCAGTTACAGCTGTGTCCTCTTCATAGATATTTTTACACCATCCAATGTCAGAGTGTTTCTTTAGTCTCAGTAGCAATCACTGCTCATGTAGAGGAATCAGACAGAAATCTGATTTGTCAGGAGTTGTCTTTGCTGTTTCACAGAATACAAATCTCAGGCAGCCAGGCCTTCTCCCTTTACATTAATAAAAATGAGGCCGGACCCTGAATTCCTTATTCATCATGTTTGCAAGAAGTTCTGTGAAAATATATTTTTCTTCTATTTTCATGAAACTTTTAGTTTGTGTTGCAAGACAGACAAAAATATAAAATGTGATGGTCTAAGGAATCTTCTGAATGAGTCCCAGCTTCTTCGTTGGTTACATATAGGTTTGCAGGATAATTCAGATTGGAAGAGATTTCATGAGGTCTCTAGGGCAGCATCCTTCACAGAGCGAGGTCTGCTTTGAGATCAGACCAGGGTGTTCAGGGTTTTATCTAGCCTGGTTTTCATAGCCTCGAAGAACAGATGCTGCACACCTTTCTGGGGTAACTTGTTCCACTGCTTGACCATCCTCACGAGGAAAATACTTCTCACTGCCAGTCAGAAACTTCTCTGTTCTTATATATGTCCCCTGCCTCTCATATTCCCACCATGCAATCCTGGGAAGTGTCTGCCTTTCTTTTCCTCATAATCTCCAGCAGTATTGAAAGGCTGCTGTTAGGTCCCCCTCAAGCCACCTCTTCTCTAGGCTGAACAAGCCCAGTTCCCTCAGTCTCTCCTCATATGACAAGTGCTTCTGCCTCTGACCAGCTTTGTGGTCTGGTTCTGGTCGATCATCTGGGAAGCCCAACCTGGCCATGTGTACTGCAGGTGTTGTCTCATGAGCACTGAGTCGAAGAGGGAAATGACTTCCCTTGATCTACTGGCTATTTGGTAGCACAGTAAGCTGCCAACACTTTCTGAAGCTCTTTTCGTATATTCTCTTTCTCCCGTTCAGAGCAAGAGATGTGCATTGTAACACAGATTGCTAAGGCATCAGGTAGACTTTGCAAGCCTTTGCTGTGGGATTCCCTAAGGATAGACTGCTCTTTGCTGCTTTTAATGCACTATGTTTTCTCTGTTTGTTGCCTTCTAAATCCATCTTAGGCAGGAACACTGAAATTGGCATAATACCTTTTGTGTGGGCGGTATGCCACAGTAACAGATGGCCATACTAGTGGACAAGTTATGCGCATCAATTTTGATTAGGATGGGCAGAAATCCTGAAACAGCCATCAGTGTAGAGCTTCTGAGCCTGTTGTTACGCGCATAAGTCATCACTGCTGCTGCTCAGAGATGCAGCTCTGAATATCCCAGAATAGCTTGTGTCTCCATGTAAAGTGTTTCTGCTCCAGTGGATCAGATCAATTTTGAGATAGAGTAATAATATTTAAAAGTCTAAATAAGTGTCCTTCAGGTTGTCATGGCTACCAGGAAACATATTTCCCATGACCTGTAACTCCTGTGTCTCACACAAATCCTTATTTTTTTTCTTTTTCAGACAAGAAGCCTTCTAACCAGTGCACCAGTATTTTTCACAGGCACATTTGCCCAGATAGATAGATAGGTAGGTGGTTAAGTAGTTAAATAGATGATTGATCCTTCTGTTTGAAAAATATGAAAGCACAACTCCTTAAGTGAGTGACTTAAAACTTTTGGTATGCTTTTCATAAACAGTACTAATACTTTGAATCCTTGATTGTACCTTCTCTTCCTATTTTAATGACAACCAATAAAAATGTAATAAAGGTTTTTGAAATCAGGATCTATTAAACAGGAAGTCTATTTTTGCTCATAATCGTGGATGAGGGACCACTGAGACAGTTATTGTCTATGATGATGGTGCCTCTATTCAGAGATTTATGCTTTATGGCCCCACTTGGGTGCAATACCTTCTGAATTATTTTAAAACAGGAGAGCTAATCTTGAGCTATCAAAATAAACTTGGATTTCCAAAGATAATCTTTTATGAAGGTGTACTGCACCTTGATGGTGATCTTTATTCCGTGGGTTTAGATTTTTATCTCCCCATTAAGCATAATCTGTCCCAGGTATTTTATAATGTAAAAGTAAAAATTATATTAAAAATTAAAAATTATAAATGTAAAAATTAAATTAAAAAAATAATTGGGAAGTATCTTCTGAAATGATTTGATGGAAAATGAAATGGAACCAGCTTTTGCATCTTTTTAGCTTTTAAGAGGCAAAACAAGTGATAAGAATTATGCTCATATTAATTTCATTATCTTTATCTCTACATCCACTGTCTTTTTTAGGTAACATTATGATATGAATAAATGCATTATCCTGATAGAGTACGAAGGCGTGGGGCAGTACTATCTTTTGTATTACTGTTATATTTGGGAGCTTTTATCTAACTATGGAAGCTAGCCAGTGAGCAGCGAGGAGGGATCGTCTTTCGGAAGCTGATTATTGCTGCCTTGTCAGTATGCGTCAAAGTGGCACATATCACCATCAATGATATTGCACTGAGAATGAACAGAACCCCATAAAAATTGACCTGTGAAAGAGGATTTGAGGCTTTTTAGTCTAGAAAAAAGAAGGCTGACAGAACACATAGAAACCATCTTTAAATACAAAATGGGTGGCAGGAAGAAAAGGAATAAACCATCCTTATTATTCTCAGGGCATCTAGTGAAGAATAACAGGCTTTAATTGAAGCAAGGAGGAGGTAGGGGATACATTAGGTAGAAGTATTTTAAAGCTGAGAAGGGTTGAGTACAGGAATAGACTATCTGGGTGAGCGGTGCAGCATCTATCTAGTAGTCTGTAGAAAAGATGAAATACTAAAATACTGAACTGCAGAATATGACAGCTGTTCAAACCCACAAGACAAAACTAAATAAAACTTTTTTTTTTTTAATAAAACCACTATGGAACTGAAAGATATTTTACAAACAAATCCTCAGTTAACCAATAAGTCACTACAGAACTCCTAAAGCCTCATATGCTAAACTGAAATAGAAAATACACCACCATTTCTCAGGAAGTTAAGAACTGCTAGCTGCAAAGTCAATCAAAACCCAACCATCTCATGAAAGAGAAGTCACAAAAACAGGTAATAAAATTTCAAAAACTGACCAAGGGAGAAAAAAATGCTTCGTCAAAAAGTTAATAACTTATTTGGAACTAGAAAAGCAAAACATTAAGTGTTCTTCTAAACATGTGAAAAACTGAGCTGTCTCTTATCCAAACTTATGCTGTCCCAGAACCAGATTTGAAGCCTGATTAACTGTGAAATGTTTACCTATAGTAGTCTAGAGCATCTAACACCTTAATACTATTCTCCAGTCAATGACAAACAAACAAAAAAAAATTTTAATGCAGAATTCCAGATGCCTTCTGCTGATCTTTCTAGATATCAAATTCAACATTTAGGGTTATAGCCCCTAGTGTTTAGTTATGTAAGTATGAAATACTTATTAGCTTTTATTTCTCAATTAAATAAAAAATAAGTGGTTACAAATACATATTTGGTAGATTTTCTGAACATTGTGTTCTGTGTTTGTGAGCAGACAGCATGAGGTATCCTAAACTCTAAAAAGCCTACACTTAAGCAAAAACAAACGACCGAACCCTAATCACCATTAAAGACTGAATGCCCGTGTTAATTCTCCAAAGGAACAGAAATTTCTATTCACCTGCCAGAATAAATGTCAAGTGCAACTGGAGCTATGAAGAAAGTCATGGCTCTAACCTTATGGGTATACAATAAATACAGCAGAATCTGAGAAATTCATGAGGTAAGGGATTTGGGGATTGCATCCCTGGAATGTCTCACTCAGATGATCCCCAGGTTGAATCACCAGTTTTGCTTTATGAACCACAAAGCAGAATTAAAGTCCAAGACGATCTGAGTAAGCATGCGTGTTTTAGATCACTTAAAAGATTAATCTTTAAATAGGAAGGGCTTGTCATCAATGACCTTAATTATGCTTGAAGCACCACTATAATATTACCTGAGATTAATCAGCTGAATCTACTGTGTAATTATTGTGATCTTCAGCAAAGATTTGTCCTAGAAGGTAAGATTTCCCATGAATGTACAGAAGATGGAAGGAAGGGGCTCTGAAACACAGAGGACATGCAATGTGTCTGATCAGGAGCTGTAAGTCTCTTCCAAGGGGCAAGATCCCCTAAAGTGGGACCAGAAGGAGTTCCGCAGAGACAGCAATACACAAATAGACAGGAAAAGAAATGCCTGATCCCAGCACACATAGAAAAGAGGAAGGAAATCTAAGAGCTCACACTCTGCTGTTCCTCAAAACTGGTGTCCCCTCTTCTGTTGTTCAAGATCATAGAATCATAGAATTGTTAGGGTTGGAAGGGACCTTAAAGATCACCTAGTTCCAACCCCTCTGCCATGGGCAGGAACACCTCCCACTAGACCAGGTTGCTCAGAGCCCCATCCAGCCTGAGTGAAGCCCTTGGTGAAGCCGTGTTGATTGTACCCAATCACCTCTTCATTATTCTTCTGCCTCAGCAGTGCCTCCAGAAGGATCTGCTCCATAATCTTACCAGGCACGGAGGTGAGACTGACTGGCCTATAGTTCCCTGGTTCCTCCTTTTTTCCCTTTTTGAAAATGGGGATTATGTTTCCCCTTTTCCAGTCAGTGGGGACTTCACCAGGCTGCCATGACTTTTGGAATATAATAGAAAGTGGTTTAGCAACCTCATCCGCCAGTTCCTTCAGTACCCGTGGGTGTATCCCATCAGGTCCCATGGACTTGTTCACTTTCAGGTTCATCAGAGGGTCATGAACCTGATCTTCACTTGCGATGGTCAGTTCTGTCCACCTCCTGGCATTGTCTTCTGTAACTCCGGGAGTGTGGCTGGAGCCCTTGCCAGTGAAGGCTGAGGAAAAGAAGTTGTTGAGAACCTTGGCCTTCTCCATATCACTTGTTACCAGCTCCCCCGTTTCCTTTCTGAGGGGGCCCACATCTTCCCTAGTCTTCTTCTTACCTTTAATGTACCTATAGAAATTTTTGCTGTTTCCCTTGATCTCCTTGGCTAGATTTAATTCTGACTGAGCTTTAGCTTTTCTCACCAGGTCTCTTGCTGTTTGGACAGCTTCCTTATATGCCCCCCATTCTAGCTGTCCTTTCTTCCACTACTTATAAAGTTTCTTTTTGTGTGAAAGTGTGTCCAAGAGCTTCTTGTTCATCCAGGCAGGTCTCCTAGCATTCTTTCGTGCCTTCCTCTTTGTCGGTATAGTTTCTTCCTGGACACGGAGAAGGTGATCCTTGAATATTGACCAGCTGTCCTGGGCCCCTCTTCCCTCTAGAGCTTTGTCCCATGGCACTTTGGCCAGCAGATCCCTGAAGCGATCAAAGTCTGCACGCCTGAAGTCCAGGGCCGTAAGCTTGTAATATATCCTTCTAGTTGCCCTGAGGATCTTAAATTCTATAGCTTTGTGGTCACTGCAGCCAAGGTTATCCCTGAGCCTCACGCTGGTCACCAGCCCTTCCCTGTTGGTGACAACGAGGTCCAGCATAGCACCGTTTCTTGTTGGTTCCGCTACCATTTGGAGGAGGAAGTTGTCATCTATGCATTCCAGGAACATCCTGGATTGCTGGTGCCTTGCTGTGTTGTCCCTCCAGAAGATGTCGGGGTGGTTGAAATCCCCCATGAGGACCAGGGCCTGTGAACATGAAGCTGCTTCTACCTGCCTATGGAGGGCCTCATCTCCTTGCATCCTTCTTGTTATCTATACCTCAAATCATTTTTCCTATGATTGTGGCTCTCTTGATCTACGTGAGCTCTCACGAACTCGCCTGCTACTCTATTAACTCTTCTATCTATCCCGTAATCATAGATTCAAGCACATCCTTCATGTCCCTTCCCAGCATTTTGCTTCCACTGCATAGGTAATTTTTGTCTGGAATATTTATTTTGTTTATCTCTCAAATTATTGTCTTCCCTACAATTTATTTTCCTAAAAGAAACTTAGTCTTCCCCAGAGATGAGGATAGTAACACATCTGTGCGCTTCTTTCACATTTGGCAAAGGTCAGGTTCAAACTTGCATTGCTAGGAAACAGCACCAACACAGCATCGTGGCCCTTAGGTCATTTACAAAACTCTCCAAAACAGATTTTTTTTTTGGTACATGTGCATTTTTGGCGCATGTCAAGCCTAGAATAAGCTGAATAAAGCTGAATGGAACAAGCAGAAGCAGGTTGAGGTTATGACAAGGAAGTGTCAGAACAGTAGCCTGAGCCTCAACAGTATGCATATACACACATAAGAAACTAGTAGATCATACCAAGTAGAACAGCTTCTTTTGTTTCTTATCTTTCAGGAATATTGTTCCCAACACCATATTTAGCTGATTAATAGTATTTCTTACCACCGTAATGTGTAGCAAGTGTCAAAGCATTTTGTGTAATTACATACATATTGTAGGCTTCTTGCATCAAGGGCTTCTCAGTCTTACTGTCAGCTGTTACTTCACTATAAAAAGCTTCTGTACTGTTACTGGTAGAAGCAGGAGTCAGCTATAAATGAGTTTAATTATCCTTTCTCAGACTAGTAGGGCTCAGGAGTTGTTACTAAAGATTGTCAGAGGTATGCTGGCAAGCCACAGTGTGTAATGAGATCTGTCAGAATATTTCCTCCACAACCTTTTTCAGGCTCTTTGGAAATCTGGTAGAGGAAATCGTGGTGGCAAGCATCAAGTGAGCATCTGACAGTGAAAACTATACTGAAGACTAACTGTGGGATTCAGCCTACAATGAACATGCTATAAGTATGTTTGTCCAGACTCTGTGGTTAAAGGTGAGGGGCAAACAGGACCCTTGGCTGTAGACTATGAAAACCAGAAGTGGAGAAGACGACTGCAAACATATCCAAATTGCTTCCTGCCGCATTTTTTCTCACTCTTCTCTTATCACTGTCAGATCAGATTTTTTTTTCAGCAATAGTAACTGGGAAGGTAACAGTAAAAAAAGTTACCTACCTTTTTGAAAAAAATTATGTAATTTTTTCTGACTGTTTGTTTCCTTGCACCACCTGAAATAATTTCACAGCCACAGCTCAACCTCTGCTATCAACTAACATGTAAAAACTCTACCCTGGCCAGTCCTGCATTTGCCACCACCAAGCTGAGCTGAATGCATTATCTTATTGTTTGCTTTCAGGTCAGTTCTATCACTAATAGTGGTCTTACCGCTCCCTGAATATCAAATGATCAGAACTGATCTGCAGAAGTTTTAATGATTGCTATAGAGAACTGAAACAAAACCACAGCAAATTGAGACTATAATATTTGTATAGAAATATGAATGTCACCAGTATATATATTTATATATTTTTTTTATATATGTGTGTGTGTGTATATATATATATATACGAAAACTGCTATAAACTATGCCGTTAAGATGACTCTGGGGAAGGCAAGCCTCCAGCTTGCATTGGGAGTGTCCAACAAACAAACAGCAATATACTCTGTTAAGATGTGTTATCTATAAAATTGCATTAGCTAATCAATCTTCGAAGCTTTCTTACCAATTAATATAAGAATAAAATGTAGAAAAATTAACATTAAAAATAGAAGAACTAATATAAAAATAAGAGGAAGTTAACAGAAGAGTGAAGGTTGAGAAATAAAGAAATAAAATATGAGAAAACTTAAATTGCCATCATCTATACAAGTGAATTCATATAAATGAATTTATAAATTCTACGCCCACAATTAAAGAGAGAGCAACTTTACAATAAAATGCCTTTTTCCTCTTGATTTTGGCAAAAATATACAGCTGGAGGTGGTAAAACTGCATAACATTATTATCAATACCCTGTCTCAAAAGCATCACATATGATCTCTTAAAAATTATGCTTTGTAATCTATTTAGAGTTGCTATGAAAATTAATTTAACTTCCTTGGAGCTATTTGTGGAAGCTTTTGTGGAAATGACATGATATTGGAGTACATCTGGATAAATTTTCAGATACATAGTGGTCCTATTTCAGAACTTCTTTTATGGCTGTTTTTTAAATATATATATTTACAGTACTCCTGTATTTGAAATTTTAATTATAAAGCAGTCTCTGATCTTAATCCCATTGACACAAATTACACTTCTACTGACTTCAGAAGTACAGTTGGGGCAGCAGACTTTAAAGAGTTGATGCACATAATGAATAGAAAAACTAAAGTGAAAAAGGAAGATGTGGTCTGCATGTCATTCTGCAACTGAGCCTTTACGAAGTTGGTATCTTTTTTTTTAATATATGTATATATATCTACCTTTTATCATGTATTAGAGAGCCATAGAGAACTTTTTCTTTATGAAGCAGAACCTTTAGTAGAATTAGAGAGCTTTTCCCTTTATATGTTGCTATAGGTTGTTAAAAATATCCTCAGTCTTTGTTTCCTGACACAATTTTTCTAAGAAAACAAGTATTTTTTCTCAGCCCAGTAAAAGTTATCAATGTTGTCTGTAGTGCTTGTAAAAGTATTGCTTATCTGTCTCTAGTTATCTTTTTAATAAAGATGACAGCATTGAGTCTTGAAGTTTACCAAACAAGGACTCCTATTTAGGGCAGGTAATAGTCTTTTTAACAGAGTAAGTTCCTTTCACTAGAGCCACAGAATGTGGTCATAACCAGCTCAAAATTTTAACTGTTTCTTCATTTCTAAGTTATTTTATTGTGGGGTTTTTTTGTTTGTTTTTTTTTATTTATTATTTTATTTTATTTTGTTGTGTTTTTTTTGTTTGGTTTGTTTGTTTGTTTGTTTTTTATCATATAGTCCTAAATAACCAATAACAAGAAGTAGGAATGTTATATGCAGTGACTCTGGGAAATGTTAGATTTGCTCTGTGTCTTGAGATGTTTCTGTCTTGGTTTTCTGCAAAACTCACATGAATCCATGCATTGTCATGTAATTTGTTATCGGATAATTAAGAATACAGGATCCAAAAGGTTCTTAGGTTTCTAGATATACAGTGGCCTTATGTAAGTAATCAGATTTCCTCCTCACACAGGTGGATTGGGATGAATAATTTCGCCAAAAAGAATTTTGCATTTTTGAATCAGTAATAAACCCAAGTCTTTCACTGTCTTTAATTTCTACAGACTTTAAAAGAGGAAGACAATATAAGCAATGCTTGCTGGAGTCTGTGCTGTATGATTTTGTTATTTTGAAACCCATACAGAATAAGACTGACAGCTAGGCTGGGCTATTTTTGCCAGAAATGTACTAAGCTAGCTAAACTGTAGGGCTGCAGTCATGGCTGACAGACAAAAGAATGAAATGATACCATCCTGAAGAGTTTCTCAGTAGGGTGTTACCAAGATGATCATAAAATTTAATTATTTTGGCTGATGCACTTACATTCTTACAGCCTGACAACGTTTTTGTGTCTGCTCTGTCTGAAATGCTGCTTTCTATACCCTAAAATGATCAGTTTTTGAAATTTGCTGGTCTGGTGCTAGAAAAGCCAGGTTTTCAGTGATAGTACCAATCAGTTTTGGAACTGACAGTGTGAACAGCGGTAATGACTCCACACTTGGTTGTAAATTGTCATCTTGTCAAATCCTCCGTGTGACAGATGTGTGTTCACTGAAGTCAAATTTTTCATTGGGATTTCATTTTGGGGAAGGGGTAAGTGTTTGGAGGTGATTATGATTTTCATGCTATTACAGAGAACTTTGGGTTTTGTAGGTTTGGGGGATTTTTAAAAATCTTTTAGAAAATATTTTTCTTTTCAAGTTTCGATTCTATGTTTTTAATGCTAACAAATCCTGTCCTTATTACTGTGAAAGCACCGAGGTCAGCGTTAAGTATAATTCTTGTCAAAGGGCTGGGTTCTATACTAAATTAATTTTTTTTTTTTCCTTTGCAATACTGAAGTATTTGAAATGGGGACATATGAATAACACAGTGAAAATGATGCATAATGAGTAGTGAATAATCCTGTTAACATATCTTTTTCCAAGAACAGTCATTCACAAGCATTTCAAGACATGCTGAGGGAGGATTTTAATCATAGCATCAATAATTTGGAGAAGCAGAAAATACATAAAATAAGGAAACTTAATTTCTCCTCTCTCTGTTTTTAATAATTCAGTCATGGAGTAGAAACAATGCTGGTAACTTAGACAACTGCTAAGAACAGAAAATAAAAAAAAAAATAGTAAGTAAGAATTTCCCCATTTATTATTATTATTTTATTCCCTTGAACAGACCCTACATTTTCAATTAGATTCTTTAGAAAAAATTAATAATATTTCTTTGGAAAAGCCTATACTGATATGACTGCACTTGGCTGAAATGAATCCGTTGCAGACTAATAGTATATTTAAAAAGAGTTTGCATGATTCATTGTGGCCAGCTCCCAATCTAATTCCCAACAAAAGTAAAATTATTCCAAAAATTGTTCCATCGAAGCCTGTGGTGTTATCACTGAAGTGAGATGTTACGCAGTGTAAGTGAAACTGGTACTGTGTGAATCCTGGTGAGTATGAATGAGTCAAAATACGGTTTAGAGAAAGGTCAGATTAATCAGACAAAAAAAATGAACATTAATTATTTCTCTAATTTATGAAAATAATTTGTTGCATAAATTCCGCCTGTACATGGAATGTGAATACAGATTTGCAGGTAGGTAGATTTGCTGAATGCAAGTAGGCCTCTATGAATGCAGATTTTTAGCTGCAGACCCATTCAGCGATGCTTTCTGTCATGGGATTTTTTGAACAGGCACAATTCTGTTTTATATGGATGTGCTCTGAGGGCATAGATTATGGAGAAAAAAGCTACTTCACAGAATCACAGAGTGGAAGAGACTGACAAGACTAGAGTTCTTACACAATAGATTCATCAGGGTTCAGAGGGTATACACCCTACATAGTACCACATGCCATGGACCTCCAAACCCTTCTTAGTACCTTCCAACAAACTTTAAAAAGTTAACGGGCTATTTGCAAGGACTGGGCAGAAGCCACACAGCTGAAATAAATGGAAAAATACATGTGTGAAATTTACAGTTCCAGAAATTTAGCTTTCAAAAAAATAAAAAAGACTTGATCATTGGAGGTTCCTAAAAAAGTCTGATGGAGAAATAGCAAAGCAAAACAATCAAAAGTTCTGTTTTAAAGCTGTGCAAAATAAAGTCACTGCTAAAAATACTGTTTAAAGACAAATAATATTCTGCTTATTTTCATTTCATTGATTTATCACCAGTAAAAGACTTCTCTGAACATTTCATATGCTGCCTGAATCTTGGTTTATCAACTGCACAGTTAGGTATTGATCAGTCTTTGCAAAGGTCAGCTGCACTAAGAAATGATCTTTTAAGAAATGGCCAGATCAGAATCCTCTAAGGGATGAAGTACCGGATAACTCTTCAGAAAGGACAGACAGACAGTCTTACTGGAATCTCCAGACATTCTCTGCTGTTTAGCCATAAATTACATGTGTCAGAGCCACAGGAAACAGTTTACTTTTGAGAAACACATCCCCTCTCTCTCTATGCACTTATTTTCCACTCAGTTGGACAATTCAGCCAATTTAGAAAACAAAACAAAACCCAAACATCCATCTGCAAGAAGGCAAAAAGTCTTATTTCTTTTCTACATCAGTTGGAAGGTTAAACTTAAATTTGCATATGTTACTAAATGCATCCAGCTGTCTTCTACTTTTTCTACCACATATTGAATAATGTAATTATAGCGTGCACAAGAAAGTATTACAACTCCACTAGACAGAATACAAAGCCTTTGTTTAAAGTGTAAGGCAAAAGGAAACAAACCAAATCCTTTGTTTTTCTACTTGAATATATATTCATAAAAATGTCTTCATGATGACTTTGACTATAGCACTGTATATATATAAAGCTGTAGTACCACAGGCTTGCTTCTGAGGCATAGAGTTGCTTCTGAAGCAGCAAAAGAATGACCCCAGTTAGTTTTCAAAGATGAAGGTTTCTTGAGCAAGGAATAAATTAGAAATAAAATCACTGAACTGGCCTCTGGGAATGTAGACATGCCAAAGTGAGATGATAAGACCATACTAAATGAGCGCACCAGTAAACAAGAGATTGTGAATTCAACAACAAAAAGGATGTGAACTCCAGATTTTAAAGGGACAAAAAGGCATATTTCAATTTGAAGACTTTTATTCCTCCAGGGTGTCTGAAAAAATGAAGAAAGAGATTTATTACACTGAAAGATGGTGCTGCCTCTGAAGCTATCTTGTGCATTCCACTTCAGAAAACGAAAGTTAGCTGTCTGGGCTACAAAAATGATATTAAATACACACTTACTGTGTTTATCAGCAAAACTGTTGACTTCCAACCACCCCACCCCTCCGGTTTCCTTTTCTAGATGATATTGTTCATAAAAACAGTTACATGCTAAATAAACCCAGGCAGGCATGGGCAGCCTGGCCAGGAACACACTTTGAATGCAACTCAGGGATTCACAATAACACTGGACTGTGTGTCTGTACCCTTTTGTGAATGTGAGACAGAAGATACCCAGTGCTGAAAGTCTTCTTTAATACCTTCCCAATTTCACCCTGGCACGAGGGTTATTTCCTTATAAAACAAGTAACAGCGATTACAGCGTCAGCACTGATGGCAAAATGAAGGTAGAGTGGCAAGCAAATCAAGCCATACTGCATGAACACAGTGTACGTTTTGACACAATCTCTTTGTGCACATTTGTTGCGGACTGTACTGTCTTTTATGCTTTTTCTAGTCTGCTCTTGAGCTAAGTAATAAAAGCTTTGTTGCCCTATTTCTTGATTTGACATTTTACTTTCCTGTCTTCAGGGTTATTTTTTCTTTTCCTACACAGCTGTAATGAGAATTGAAAATGCATCATAACCACAATTCCAAACTGTGTTTTTTGCAAATGTTATTAGCAAAACAATTGCAGCAGAAAGTTCAGAACCACTAGTTACAATGCTAAATTTAATGTATTCTGCCATATCCACTGGGGAGGAATACTTGGCATTTTCTAAATCTCGTAATTGCTGGAACAAACAAACGGACAGAATTTATAATAACAGTACTAGAAAACTCTGAAAAGGGACTCTGGAAAAAAAAAGTTAAGACATTTCATTATTGACATAGATTCTACCTCAAATAACTTTATTTTTTTCCTGGATACCTTTCTCATCCTGGACTGAATCTATAACACAGTCAGTTCAAACATAAACATGTTTTCAAGAAAGAAAATTCCATGAGTGCCTGACCACTGTGAAAAAAAAAAAAAATCCTTTCTTTTTCCAGTTCTGGCAGTGAACTTTCAATATAAACTATACTGTTAATTCTTTCTTGCTCTGCTCAGGTACAGAAATGTAGACTGAACCGTAATTTCTTTCCTTCACCATTGGTTGATATCACCTGTTAGTGGCCCAGACGGTGGTCTCCAATCAGATCAACTTTATGAGCTCTACTTTATGAAACCCGTGGTCTAAAGCAAAATTTATATAGCAACCTCATTCTTTTGTATTAGCCTGTCTATCATGAAATCCATTCATTTGGAAAGTTGTTCCACCTCAGCATTGCTAAGGTCACTACCACAGTGTAACAGTGACCTGCGAGACAGGACAATATCTTTGGATATTTGTAAATGAAATGAGGCTTAAGATATTTAAAAGGAAGGATTGTGGAACTTATTTTTCCAATAAACTAAGTCAATGGAAATGATGTGTACTTTTAAGTTTGGAATTTGAACTTTTGTGTAACCAGTCACCTTATTAAGCAACCGCCCTTTTATAACATCCATACACAATAAACGTACTAACTACTGTATCAGCGCTAAGAAGGCTACAGATAGATGGCTTACCCTCAAAGATCCCATTTGGCCTATTGGGAGAAAAATTCTTCCTTGCAATAAAGAGTGGAAGGTGACACAGGCCTAAACAATTTTAAAGCAGTAAAAGAAATCACCACTTTTATGATGGGAATTCAATTGCAAAGTAGTATGTGGCAGTTCTGGAATGCAGTGGATTTTCAGATATTTGCTTCTTCCTTTCTGGGAAACAGAAATATGAGTTATACCAGGACTGCGTCTTGCTGTGCATCTCTCTCTGTCGAATGCACACACCCTCACACACACACAAAAAAAAGAACAAGGGGACAAGCATGTTGTCAGTGCTAAATACATGAATTGCCTTCAGATTCTGCAGTATATCAAAAAGACAGGAAACGAGACTGACATAAGGAGTTATTTGAATATTACAATTTTTTTTTAATTATAATTTGTGATTTTCCTAAATCATATGGTGACTTCTTAAAACAAATCAAACCCAAAACCCACTGCAAGTTCGCTTGAAGAAGGCTATGTTGATTATGGAGGTAAAGGATATCAGCATTTGCCATTGCATTGGTAAACTACAGCTAAACCTCTTATCGTGCCAGCAGCTGTTTGCAGTTAAACAGATTTATCAATTGGAAAAATAATATAAAGAAAGAAATACCAACGCACAGATACAGCAAGGCTTAGGCCTTAGACTTTCCTTTACTGCCCTCAATATTCAATCTTTGTCCTTCCTGTCATATACAGTCTGTTACTAGATGTTTCTTTTGCACTTGTATGTCATTATTTCTAATCAACTTCCATAATCAGCATTTAGTTTCTTGTTTAAATGGAATCTATATTCTTTAATCTTCACCACTCAAAACAATATTCTGTCTTGCTCTGTGTCAGAACTAAACAGTTACTAAAAGTCTAATATTCTTGCAAAGAAACATTTAGAAGAGGTTAGAATGACATTAAAATGTGTCTACCATAAGTTAGTGTTTACATTATGCAGAAAGTATAAATGCTGCATTTGCACAAAATGACTTGTTATTTATGTTTTCTGGATCACCCCCTTAAGCAGCTCTTCATTATGAAGACTGAAGTGAAAAAAAAGATCTTTGAAAAATAAAATGATTGCTGATAACGGTGTTATTTCCAGGGAAACTTCAACAGGCAAAGCTATCTGAACTAACAAAAATAAAATATTGAACAATTTTGCACAAAAAACTCCCAGACTAAAAAAAAAGTCTGTAAATGAGGTTGAATGTAATGAGCATTATGTGACTACTGCTTTTATCTGTATTTTACTGTACTCATCTACACTTCATGTAATTTGATAATATTTCAATGTTTCTAATAATATTTTTAAAGCCATCATATGTAGATTTAAATGTAGAGATAGCATTTACTTGCTTATATATTAATTTTATGATCTTTAATCCAAATAATTAATTATTTGAACTGCATAAGTACTTGCTCTGTGACCTTCAGATTTATGTTGGCATTCTAAATGTGAAGTATTCCTTGGCAGCATCCACAGACTGTGTGAAATTGCTCCCTTTGCAAGTGGACCAAATGCTCTCTTCCATAGCTGTGCCAGTTACAGCCAGAAGCTACTATATGATGAAAGAACAGTGTCATTTGTGTGATGTGTGAGCACCTCCAAGCAGCTCCTCAGGTCCCTCCACAGAACAAGAACAGATCGTGATTTCTGCTGATCAGTTCAAAATCCAATTAGAATAGTGAGCTGGATGTTTTGGCTTCAAAACATCAGAAATAATTGCAAAAAAACCCCCCTTCTGATTATAAAGGCAAAGGATGAGTAATTCTGACGAAGGCACACAGCAAGAAAAGTAGTGAAGCACTCCACTTAACCTTAAGGTTAAGGCTATTGAATATTTTCAGCAGAGATCCCAGAAGGAATACACTGAGTTGCACCTCTCACAATTTTCTTTTTTCCTTCCTTCTCAATTTCTCTTTAAATTATTTCACTTCTGCAAAAGCTACTTATGACCCAAATTCCACTAAAGGTTCCTGGTTTTTCTCTTTCTGTGAATGTCTTGCAAAAGAATTTTCAGTTCTCTCCTTTCCACATCGTTTGTGTTCAGGATTCTGTAATATTTTTCAAAACCGAAACTAGGTTTACTTACCTGAGAAATCCCTGCTCCCTCTGTCCACCATTTAAGTTTACCTCCTTCCTATGCATTTGAACACAGCACATTTCCATGCTCCCTACCACAGAATAGTTATTTTGCCTTCTCCAAAACTTTCCATTTTGTCATATTGCTCTTCTCAGTGATGTCCTCACATTGTGGTCAATGGAAGATTTGACTGGGAAGACAGGATATCCGTCGAATCAAGGCTATCCACAAACAATTCACCACTGCTCCTTCAGCTACAGTTTGGGCAAGAAAGAAGCTTTGGTGACTGGTCAAAAATAACCAGGAAATAGCTCAGTCAGTTTCCAGTGTTGGAGCAGTTAGCATCAGAGATGGCTACCAGGGGATGGGACAGACAATTGCCTGCAGCATCAAAGACAAAAAATAAATTTGCTTCAGCCAAGACAGAATAACTTCTATTGCCTTGTTTAAAACTTCCAGTAATGTCAATATATACTTGAAACACGGTATTACAAAGGTAAATACTTTCCTTCAGCACACTGGAGGTAGGCTAGACTTCAGCAAAATTTATGCCAGGAAAATGAGACTTTCAGCAGGTTGTCCTCTTTTCTCTTTCAACCTTTGCCTGTTTGCTTGCTTGTTTTTTCAGTGGTCATTTATAGGGCAAAGTCTCTTTGATGTTGGGCTGTTAGATTAAGTGAAACAATAAATTCCCTATATGCTAATATCTACATCCTGAGTCAACAAGGATACCTTTTGTCAGGAAGATGGATAATTAAATTACCCTTTCCCCAAGTAAACAGAGTTTTTGATCAAGGGACTCTTTCTCCATAGCTTTTTAAATGAGTAGTGCATTGTCTCCTACTAAGCTGTCACTGTCTTTAATGAATTCTCATTCTGAAGTGACTTTCTGATGAAGTTAATTTAGCTTACTACTCAGTATGGATTTATGAAGGACTGTTTATTGAAGATAGGAAGGTTTATCATAATAAAGTAGAGTGACTCAGCATTAGTTATATTTTTTTTAAAGTTTTGAGTGATTCATTGTTAATTAGAGATGACAGATTACAACAATAGAGATTGAAGTCTTCTGTTAAAAGAACAGTAACAAAGATCTAGTAATGTTCCTCATTCTGAACCAGAGTGGGGCTGGAAGATATCTGGGGAAAAAATGTTACGGTAAACTCCAACCTAATTTACTCCAGCACGTTCTGATGAGTAAGGTGATGAAATTGTGTATTTCCAAAGTATTTTTTTTAATGTGAACATATTAATGTAATTGAGTGATTCATTTTCAAAAGTGCTAAATATTGATAATATGGCTTGAGACTGACATCAAAAAGACTATGTAAGGTACTACTTCACAGCAGTAGACATATAACAATCAGCTTGTTTCTTTCTCTCCTTCAGAAAAATGTAAGGGGGGTACAATTCTGTTCTGCACTTCCAGAGGAAAATACTTTTTTGGAGTCAAGGAGTCAGCCAGCATGTGGATAAAGGTTGGTGTAGCCTTCCTAGATTTCTGAAGGGCTTTTGATGAAGTTCCTTACCAAAGGCTTTGGAGGTTAAGCAAAATGGCATAATGCAGGAAGACCCTTTCCTATGCATAACAAATTGTTTGAAAGATAAGTAATAAGAGCTAGGTGTATGTGGACTTTCAATGTGGTTCTTGTGGTGGGGCGAGGGGGTCAGTAGGGGAGCTGTAGGGGTCAGTACTGGGAGCTGTGCTCTTCAACACAAAAAAGATTAAGAGAAGGGCAGAAATTATTAAAACAGATAGGAGGACAGCTTGGGTAGGCAGGGCTCGTCAGCATGGAAAAAGCACAACCTTCCACGCTGTAATATAGGTCTGTAAAATCATGACTGGTATGAAATGGGTAAATGGTCTCTTGTAGCACAAAATCTAGAAGCTATGAAACAAAGTTTTTAGGAGTCAGGATAAAAGCAAAGAAAAAGAGGTGTGACAGAGTACAGACCTGTGGTACCCTGTGTCAAAAGACGGTATGTGTACGAAAAGTGTGTGTAGGTCAAGGGAAGATTGGGAAAGTATCTGGAAGAGGCATACATTGAGGGTTACAAAGCAGGCAAATCACAAGGCTCAGGCAAATCACAAGGCTCAGGAAAGTCCCTGAGATGAAATATCGGAGAATGACAGGGAGACTACTCCAGGGAATTGTCATATACACTTGCACTGTTCTTGTTCTCTTCCAGAAGTCTATTTATGTCTACTGGCTTGAGTCTGGACTGGACTGACTGGAGACTAAATAACATGCCAGATGGACCCATGATCTGAACACTGGTGGTCAGTCTTCTATTTTTCTATTTTATGTTAGAATTGAAATGAGTAGCTTTACAGAGTGTGTGTTATGGTATAGTGAGGCTACTTTATGAATATGTTCAATTGCAAATAGTTATGCCTCAAATGCTGGAAGAAAAAAGGAGCTTGGCATCTGAAATTTTAGGTAGTGTTAAGTGTACTTTTTGAGAATCATACTAAACAGATGAGGTTTTTTATGTATAGGTGCATTGGGTTTATGTGACAAGGTTTCGGTAGCAGGGGGACTGCAGGGGTGGCTTCCGTGAGAAGACACCAGAAGCTGCCCCTGTGTTGGAGCTGGCTCCAAGGACTCACCACTGGCCAAAGCTAAGCTAATCAGCAATGTTAGTAGCACCTCTGTGATAACATATTTAAGAAGGGTAAAAACCACTGTGCAACAGCAGCTGTGAGAGAGGAGTGAGAAAATGTGAGAGAAGCAGCCCTGCAGACACCAAGGTTAGTGAAGAGGGAGGTGGAGAAGGTGCTCCAGACACCAGAGCAGAGATTCCCCTGCAGCCCATGATGAAGACCAAGCTAATAAATAGTGACAGTCTTTTATCCTTTACCAATCAAACAACAATATTCTTATTGCTTTACTGAAGATACAGGTGGTCATACTGGGGATCTTCAAATAGAGACTGGAAAGGATTTTCTTAGCCACCATGCCCAATTGTTTCCTATTCTTACACAAACATGTCTTATGTTCCTGAACTTGTCCTGTCTCAATTTTAAACTAGTTAGGTTTGTTCTTGAAGACCTTCCAGAACCTCACTCATTCTTCTAATTTCCAGCCTGAGTTTTCCCATTTATACCCATTTGTTCTTGTGTCAACCTTGTCTTTTAATTTAAATAGCTTTCTCCTTCTATAGTGCTTATCTGTCTCTGAAGTATTTATAGAGAGCAATGATATACCCTATCAGACTCCATTAAGTTATTTTAGTCTCCTCTTACAAGATAAGCTCTTTTTTCCCTGATCATCTTAGCAGCCCTTCTCTGCAACTATTGCAGTTTAATTAATCTTTCTTAAACACGGGTTATCAGAACAGCGTATGCAGTATTGCAGAGGAAGTCTTACCAGTGCCTTGTCTAATTGCACTAATACTTCCTTATCTATAACAGTAATGCTTTCTTTCACACATTCTAGGATTTCATTCGCTTTTTCATGATCACATGCTATATTTTATACCTATATTCTGGCTGATTAACCTACAGCTGAAAATTCACAAGAAATTGCAAATCTAATTATGTTCTCTGTACTTGCATCTCTGTTTTAGGTATAACAAAATCAAACCTATCTATAAAAAAACAAAGTGTAAACACACACTTTATGGAGAAAAATATTGCCCATAATTGGCAATGTTCAATAGTCAGTGTCTACACCTATATCTGTTGCAATCTTACGAAAAGTTTATTTTCTAACTCCACTTTCCACATGATGGGACTTCTTCTCAGTTGTGCCCAGTATTACCAAGGGTGGTAAAACCAGAAAGGTTCATTGCTTTTGTGATGACTAGAGGAAAAGATTACTTGTACAGGTTTGTTGTTAGCATGTTTTCATGACATCAAGGTTACGATTATTCAAATAAGTGTTCAGTATAAAATACCTTACTTAACTTGAATTGTGGCCTGATTGTCCCAGAAACAGACAGTTGAACCAATGAACTAATTTCGTGTATGTTTTACACTAGGACAGATCACATACCAGAATGTCATGTAAATAGCCAGGAAATGATGTTATTTCAATCCTGATTTAAAAATTAATATCAAAAGAATAATTTTGTAATCGAGTCTTTAGGGTGATTTTTGTAATGGGGTCTTTAGCAGGTGGCACAGCAGCTACACTATTCAGCTTCTTTTACAGTCATGGCTCGATTAAATTTTGTACATACCAGGAGATTGTACCACGTAAATCTGCATTTCTGTGAAGTACTGTTGACACAAACCATTACTTCCAATTACCCTGATGCTCAATTACTAGCTATCATGACACACAGGAAATTAACCCCTGTCAGAAGTGCTTGTGATGTCAGAAGTGCATGAGCTGCCTGTTGTCTCATTCTTACTGTTAAAATTACCATCAGGAAATTATGACTTGACCCTGTGGTTTCCAAGAACTTCATTATATTTTTCTTCATAGATGCTAAATAGCTAAAGTTCAGTGTTATCTTCAGCTAAATCTGTTATAGAATGGATTCATAAGTTGGTTTATTTACACTGCACGCAAACAAGTAGAAGGCTATTTTATTTAATACTTTTAGAACTTGGACTGACAGCTGGTAATGGGAGGGATGTTGTTATTTGGAGTTTTATGACTGCAATAGCCCTTTGTGAAATCAATAAATTGCTTCATATTTAAGTTGTAGGCTTTATTGTGCCTGATGACTTGTCTTAAAACCTTGGATGTGCTCGGGTAAGCAAGAAGCAGTACATTCTGCCCATACCCGAGGCTCTTGTTCAGTAATTACAGTATTGAAGTGGATTATCTTTGATCTGTGAGGCTATACGTGTGGTACCGAATAAAAAAGATCCAAGGCCTGGGCTCAGACACCAACCCACCATCATCTTCCCTGATTTACTTAGTAGCCTCCCTGGCACTGCTTTGGGCTATGCAAACAAACTGCACCCCAATATAAGGCCAGGCACGGCATTTATCTGGCAATGCAGACATGTGAGAAGAGAATTTGGGTCCGTGGACGTGAGACACACTGTGCCATTTGGCTTCAGGACCAGAGAATGTTATCTGGTTAATGGTTAATTTCTTACTCTTTCCCTTGGGAAGGGCTTCTATTTCCGTAGCATTTGACTAGTCAAATTTATTTATTTTTTTAAAATTTTTTATTTTATTGAAACTTTTTGGTTTGGTTGTGCTAGTTGTCAAGGAAAGCATTTTCAATATATGTATTTGCTGCAACTCTATTACCCAACTATGTACATTTGACTTGATTTCCAAAATATTTTCTGTTTAGCTCCATCACAGTAGGCTTAAATTGTTCCATGAGATTGAATTCTGAAAACACTCTTCTCCGCAGATATCTAATCTATTTTACCCTGCCTAGCTTTGGTTTTGTATCCCGTGTTCTTTATCACTGAGGAATGAAATTATTGCCTGATTTTTTGCATTTTACAATATAGTACATATAGCTTATATTTTATCTTTGGAGATTAGCCAGATAGTGAATTTTAAGCAGTGAGACTCATGGATACCTAAAAGAGACTATCACAGTCCTAAAACAGCTTTCACATCAGAGAAATACCTGTTTGAAATCAACTTAATTAAGAAACACCTTGTATAATTTGCTTTAAGCAGGCTTTCGGTTTCAGGGGATTGTGTTCTTAAAAATGACAAAGAGTGTTTAATTTATTTGAATTCATTTAAAGTATACTTTAATTCATTTATACACCAAATATATCATCATATTCTTTGCACATTGACTTTTCAAGGGGATAGCCTTGAAACGCATCTCAGATGCTCTTTGATATTTCTTGACTTTCAAATTCTATTTAAGCCTCTCTTCTACTATGAAAGAAAATGGCCTAAGTGCAAAGCTGAGAGAGCATGCTAAGGATATAGGATTAATGAAGGATGGAGTAAGTGAAATGTCACGTAGAACTCTTATTTCCATTTTATCTTGAGCTACTTTTACATTAATCTTCTTTTAAATTTTTGATTATTCTGGGATTATTAAAACTGTAAAACTGTGTTCACATCATTCACCTCTGAAATTTTCTTCAAATTTTTATCACTTGGAATGTCAATACTGCTGATCATTATCTGTGGCAGTGAATGTTACCACCTATACATTTTTATTTACTTAAGAGAATTTTCTAAACAACGAGTGTTTGGCTTTACTTACTTCATCTCTTAAAATTACTAAGACATAGTTTACCTAAACTATGACATAACTCAGTAAGATTTTCAATATTATATCAATGATGAGCTTGTCCCTATTATGTTAGTAAGCATCACAGAACATCAAAATGTACATATTTCAGTTTCTAAATAAATCATGTTTTCTGCCTCTCTTTTTGTTTCTTAATTTAAATAGTTGGAAAATTTTATTGATAGTAACCGTTACTTTGAAAAGGATCTGAGGTCTAAGTACAGAATTAGACTAAAATACAGCATATAACAGCTGACATCTGGGTAATGTTTATAATAGAACTATTACATGCATAGTTATTAATAGCAGTACAAAGATAGGCATATACTTTAACAGATAAAAAGAGGACAAGTAGAAAGAAATTTAGCTAAACCAAGCTGAGACATTCCGACTGGAGGCAGCAGTTGAAATATTTCCAATTAAAACCAGCAAAAACAGGCTACAGAGATAGTCTTACAATTGCTATTATGAGACTTTCAGCAAGATAGAAATGAACACTTTTATGTGTTTTGCTGAAAAAAATCACACAGAGGAGAGAAGGGAAGAGGTGTGTTTAATCTAGAGAGGCAAAAACTGTAGGAAGGTTTGGCAATGGACTCTGAATATATGAAAAACAAACGGGAAAGTGTTCTCTTTGTTCACTGGGGATAGAACATGTGGTAAAAGGCTTAAAGAGCAGTTGGAGACATTTGATTTTACACAAGCAAAGCTTTGCAACTGTGAGGGCAGATAAGCGGGAGGCTACCTTGACTGGGAGTCTCTACCTGAGGACACTTTTAAGAAGAACAAAGACATGTGATGTCAGTGATGATTAAGTTGCCTTTCTTCTAGCCTTGAGAGAGAGAGTAGACTAGAAGAATTTCTGAGGTTCTGTGGTCTCCTGCAACTGTCTGTAGACACTTGAGAATCATTACCGAAATCACTACCTTCTCTTGTCTGTTCACCGTAAAGTGTTTGCTTAAATTTCTGCAAGAGGAGGGCATTTGTAAACTGCAAGCTGTACATTTCTTTCAAAATCACTGTGATGTGCTTGTCATTTTTATGCTTTGGAGGTAGCTAATGGTATTTGCTAGATGATCTAGACTATACTTTTATCTTCATTATATGAATCTCATTACTTACCCTTATGTATAGGCAACAGAACGGAGCCTTCCACTGGTAATAAGCCCTTAGTCTGCAGCCTCCATAGTGACAAGAAAAGGATTGCAAGCTTTTACAGTGTTTGCAAGACATCCTGTCAAACTGTCTAGCTGATTAATAAGGAGAAATCATCTACAGAAAATAGAACTTCTTCAAACAGGGAAGAGGGGATCATCAGTTCACTGCAGCTAAGAGGAGCCTTTTTATATACATCCTGAGAAAAAAAGGCTCTGCAATTCTGGGGTAGAAATCAGCTGGACTAACACTAGAAGTGCCACACTTTTCATGCGCAGGTTATCTGTCATTTCTAGTTCTGAATTGAGTCTGGGAGAAACACTGACTGAAACAGTTACTGGAAGGCAATGACAGAAGACAGGTCTTTCTCATTTCTTTGCTCTTTTTATCTGTCTTTTCTTTTAAAGAAAACAAAGATTTTCTGAAAGGGAAAAAAAGATTAAAGAAACACTCACTGGAGGACAAATTGGAACAAGCTGGGACTAAATGTGTCCCTGCATTCCTAAGGAGATGATAACTGAACTCTTGTCTCATCCAATTCAAAAGCGGAGCCCAGGTGATTCCTTGTGATGGAAAGAAAGCCCAACTGAAGCCAAGTGTAATGTGGGAAGCTGTTATTTGAACCAATTAATTTGTGCAATTCCATGTATGTGTCAATAAGTATGCCTAAAGGGCCAGAAATAACATAGACAAAATTAGTATATTTTGCTTATTATTTTAACGTCTTTTGTTGAAACCCCTTGGGATGGAATAAAGGATTCTATTTTATTTATGTAGTCTTCCTAACAGTCTTTGTTTCAGAATAGGATTAAATAAAACAGCACTCAGTGCTTACTTTCTTCCGTCTACATAATGGCATTCAACCTGAGTCACAGAACCCTAGAAATGACCAAGTGGATGCCGGAGCCCAATTACTTCCACACATTTTAAGCATCTGGTGTTGACTGAATGCTTCTATCAGAGTAGAAGAAATATGAATGCATACCTCAAGATAGTATATAAAGTAAAATGCCTATTACTTGGAAAGAAGCATCCAGGGACACTAGAAAGGAGAAAGAATTATGACGATGACAAATGCTGTTCTTACCAGAATATTTTTTTCTGCATCAAGCCTTAAACATTGCAGTATCGTTAATGCACATTTCATTTCACCTATATCAGTCACAACTTTTCCCTATAAATTCAACATATAAATTTGAGTTTTCAAACAAATGGTGAATAACAAAATATTATTTAATCTTAGCTTTTGAGATAAGTAAAGAACAGCTACTAGCATGTCCTTTTTATGAAATAAGGCTAGCTGATCCTTGGGGTAAAAATCTGCGAGATAACAGGCAAATCAAAATGTAGTTTTTTGTCTGTGCTCTGCCTAGAGGAGCCAGTAACAACCAAATTCCCAATCACTACTGAATATTGGTATGCTTTAGGGAGACCAGTGTAACACTTAAATGGGGAGAGAGGACTGTGCACTTTCTATGTTACTATGAGAAAATCAAAACTCCTGTCAAAGCACTCATCAGGCAGCAGGCATGCATGTGGCCAGATGGACTGGCAATCTCTGTCAAGAGTAATATAATCCTGCCATTTGCTGAATAGCAGCCAATAAAAATTCACTGCCTTTATGTAGCAAAGAGGCTTTAATTTATTTCTAGTTTCTGATTATTGCTCTGTGAATGGATCTTTGGCCAGTGTGTGCTTTGAATCACATGTGGCCATGGGGATACAACCTTTTGATCGACTTGCATATGGATCTCATTAGGAACCGGTGAAAGACTTTATTTACAAAATGCACAAGGAAATAAACCATCTCAAAACCAAAAGATATTTAAAAAAAAAATAATTGTTCTCTGACAGAGACAGCAATTAGGAAGCAGACCCCATTCTGAGCTTGTAGTCAGCTGCTTAGCTTTCCTTGTCGTCAGGCAAAATATTTGATAAGTCATGAAAATTGGATCTTCAGGTACCTAGACATAGTCCATTGCTTAAAAAAAAATATTCCATGCCTTGACATATGGATCATGTAACTGCCAAATACACCTCCTGTCTGGCTTTGGTGCAAGAACATATGATGGGGGGGGGGGGCAGAGAGCTTGCTGAAGAACACCAGAAAGAGGAAAAGGCAGTAAACAGTTGGTAGCAAAATTGCGCTCCAGATACCACTGTGCGCAGTAATTGTATTGACCTTTAAGAAAAACAAAAAATATGCTAATGGAAGTATATTTTTTTTTATTTCACTTAGTATTTGTAGTGGCTAAACGAAATTTAGGCGGAAGCTCTGTTTACTGAATTTTTGCTAAAGGACTTTCAACACATTTGTAAGCATTTGTGAAGGAGAGAGTAATGGATTCTTCAGATCATAGCAGAGTCCTACATTGCCGAAGAGAGAACGATAAATTATTATAGAATTTAGCCTTTTCATAGAAACTATAACCAGAAAGGAAAATGGAAATTATTGTGCTTAGTTCAATTCAACTAATATATTTTTTTTATAAAGGAAAGGATGAATGATAAATAATGAATGAAATATACTAATACATGTAGTAATTTCTATAGTTTAAGAGATATTGTTTTATGATTTCATCATTTGTATGCATCTTTTTTATGGTATTTATAGATGTTTTGGCAGAGCATGAACATCTTGAGTTAGAGTCATGCAGTCTGAAGTGCCAGAAGGAGACTCGTCTTTGTGGTCTATATTTACTTACTGAGTGCTAATGAACATTTTGCTTTGGATTTCACAAGTCAGGTCACTTTATGATAACAAATTGAAGTTGCTGGTTACATTTGCAGATGCTGAATGAATTGTAGTTGTCCCAATTGCCAGTGGAAAAGAAGCCAACACATGAAGTACTTGTACATGCAGTTTAGATATTGAGATATAAATCCTGCATCCAGGGGTCCTATTGAATGAGGTTGTCTCACACCTTGCAGAAGAAACAGAATACCTCTGGCAGCCCTCCTCAGTGTAGTGTTGGGTCACACAACAGAAATATCTGCTCTCCATTTTGAGCGTGGGTCCATACCTTCAGCCACGCTCAGGCTTGTTTCTCGCTCTTGGATCAAGATCATAGGCAGGTTTGAAGAAAATTCCAGGGAATTCTGGGGGAGAAAAATTGGACCTCATGTGCTTGTCTGCGTGGATCCAGCCTGTCTGCAGGGTGTATAGGCCAGCCAAAGCACAGCGTATCCCATCTGTCTTGGTACAGATGTCAGGTGAGGACACGTGATGCTGTTCAAAGGACTGGCAGATGGAAGAAGTAGGTAGCTTAACATTTGCCCACCTTCCTGCTGCATAGGCAGCAGTATCTGAAATGGAAGCACCTTAAAGGCATTCAGATATGGACATGTTCAGAGAAGTCAGGAAGCCCACCTGTTTGGTCTTTGGCCAACTTTCCTAAACACAATGTAAACTCAATCCAATTTTCCAAAAATAAAGTAAGAATAACCTTTGTGTATCAAACTGCTGTCTATAGGAGGCTGTTACAATTTAAGAAAGAGAACTCTTGGGATTAGATAATCAACAATTCTTTGTTAAGCTCCACAACTGATGTCACAAAGCACTATGGACTCAGCCTTTGAACTGTTTTTTTCTAAAGCACGTCTAGGAGCTAAAAACCTTTAAGATATTTTATAAAGTCCTACTGAATTTTAGTATTTGGCCCAGTGACAGACTGGAAGAATTTTGTATCAGAAATTAATTGTTTTAGTGTTGGGAATATTACTACTTTTGCTAGAATATGCTAGTCACACTATATCTGGAAAGATCAAAAGAAGGAGCAGATGGTGTGATTATTTATTTCTGCTGTCATAGTTTTTTGACAGTGTTTCCTTCTATTTTGACAACAATAAAAAATTATTTTAAAGCAGTATGTTTTTAAGCGTACTTCCTTATACATACATATACTTATGTATATGATAAATCCCAGGTGTGTGCAAATACGTGCAAACATACATTTGTGATTTATTCACAAGATGTTACTTCAGAATGTGTAAAAGTTGATAGTTTATTAATATTAATGTATTCCAATTGCTCTGGATTATGCTGTTTATTGAACAATGAGAAAAAAAAATATTCATGGTCTCCAAGGAGACAAGCAAAATGATTGTTGCTGTTTTAAATGAAAACTTGTGAGGGAAGTGTTTTGCATAGGAAAGAAATCATAGATCTTGACTATCTCATGACGAGCAAGAGTGTTGTCACTTACTTTAAGCATGCCAGTCTTGCCCAGGACCAAATAAAAATAGACTTAACTGCGCAAATAAAGAGAACTTCATGGGTCATATGAAATGTCTTCTTGTCTTAATGATACAAAATTATTTAAAACTCCAAATGTGACATACATGAGAAATTGCTCATGCAAAGACAGCAAAATGAGAAAAATTAGTAACCTCTGAATTCCCTACAGATATGTACTGAATTTTATACTATTTAAGAATGGAATCAGATGAATTATTGTTTTGCTGTGGTTTTATCTGTTATGTATTTTATTTGTTCCATATATATAAAAAATTATGAAATCACTGGATTCAGTGAAATCAGTGTAGCCTATAAGGAAATTAAGATCTTGCACAGGTACATGTAGTTTTCTAACATACAATGTAGGTAGACATTATGAGGGGTTTTCTCTAAAGAAGGCATACAGTTGGACAAGCCTTTGAGCTTTTTGATAAAATCTTTGCCATATTCAAATCAACTTCAGTTCTTCTACTGCCTTCAGTAGCATCAATATTTCATCCACAGTAGCTAAGGAGTAAAACCCTTGATGTTGTAGGCAACTGCAGACAAAAAAGACAGGTGACTTTTTCTGATTGAAACCACATTATAAACACGAGCTTATCTTCTTGGAATATTAAACGAAGCAAAAACTAGGCACCTGAAACAGCAGAGGTTGAAGCAGACTAAACGCTGTCTGGATCAAGATATAGAAGCTAAGTGGATTCTTGTGACATTTAGAATGGGTATGCTATTGTGGAAGGCTTAATACTCTATTGGCTTTTAATGTTTCATATGCCTGCATTGAAATGCAGAAATATTATCCTAGACTTGCACCAAGTTACTTTTGTCCTCAAAAAGCATACCACAGAAACAAAATGTTAGGTGAGTTCATAAGTGCTACTACTAGATGAGTAAATGAGTATGAGTGTTTCATGTGTTGGTTTGGGATGTACTGTGCGGAACGGTGAAAGCTATTCAGGGTGCTCTTGTTAGTAACGGTTCTGTGGCTTGCATGTAATTTCTAGTTATTTTGAGAAATCTAGTTAATATGAGAAATAAAGTTGTCACATACAAAATTCACAATAATAAAAAGCGCAGAATAGAATGGGACATGGTACGTAATGCAGTTTTGATTGTAGAATTTTTGATTATTTTTTTTTCTCCAAGTAAATATTTACATTTTCTGGATTCCTTGTTCAGGTCAAAACACTTAATGTGCAAAATTGTTCCTCTCTTTATGATTGGCAATTTTTAGCCATTCAGAAGGGCAGATGCTGTTGCTACTGCATATTAATTTAATTTCTGTCTCAGCAAAACAGACATTTGTCTTTTAACAAAGTATTATTTTTCCAGTATGAGATTCAATTTTCTTTTGTAGATGAAGCCTGGATATAGGCAATTCACATGTGTAATTTTTTACTTTCACTCCTCAGCAAGTGGTACTGATAAATGTGGTGTATCTCTCCAACATAATTCAGGTTTTCTGTTGACAGTTGGCACACGAAAAGATTCTGGATAGGAAAAAGTAAGAATTAATTAAAGGTTTCATTATTTGTGCAGTCACCTATTGTGGTAGTTTACATATCAGTTCAGAGGAAAGAAGTAATTTGTTAAAAAAGGCCATAAAAAAACCAACGACCTCACAAGTGATGTCACGTACCTCTCACTTTAACATCTGTTTTTTACTCTGATGCCAGCCTGGAAACTTTTTTTCCCTACTCTCATTTTTGTGCTCTCTTCCATGCTCATAAATTGCATGAAATGACTTCCCTCAACCTTATGCTGAATCACTATCTTGTGTTGATTCGAATTCTTCTAAAAATACATTGCTCTCAGTGAACCACAAAACTAAATTCTTTTCCATCACACTGATATGCTGGATTTGAATTTATTTACAGAATGTTACTAAGATAGTGATAATAGTCAGAAAACATAAATTTGGTTCTTTCTCTGAGCCTCACAGGATGTTTTAGGCATTCAAATTCTTGTTCTTTCCCATCATTTTGAATAGATGTTACAATAGCCATTATGAAATGATAACCACTGGAGATCTGGCACCACTGGCATTTGAGGTATTTTACATTCTTTGAAGATGTGAATATCGAGGTGGTGGAGCGAGTGCAGAGGGCAATGAAGCTGGCGAAGGGCCTGGAGAATAAATCTGATGAGGAGAGATTGAAAGAGCTGTGACTGTTTAGTTTGAGGAAGAGGAGGCTGAGGGGAGGCCTCATCACTCTCTGCAACGACTTGAAAGGACATTGTAGAGGGGTTGGTGCTGGTCTCTTCTCACAGGTAATTAGCGATAGAACAAGAGGGAATGGGTTCAAGCTGCAGCAGGGTAGGTTTAGGCTGGACATTAGGAAAAAATTCTTCACAGAAAGAGTGGTCAGATGCTGGAATAGGCTGCCCAGGGAGGTGGTGGAGTCACCATCCCTGAATGTGTTTAAGAGTCGTTTAGATGTGGTGTTGGGGGATACGGTGTAGGGGAGAACTTTGTAGAGTAGGGTTGATGGTTGGACTCAATGATCCCAAGGGTCTTTTCCAACCTAAATGAAATCTATGATTCTATGATCTTTTCCATTTTCCTGTCTTCATGCTCCTTTAAAAGGCTGAAGCAGTTTGAAGGGGCCTTTAAGATCACACATCAAGCCAAGATGCAATTCAATTCTGTATGCTTGCTCCATAATCCACTCTAGTAAATGCTTGCATGAAAGGCCATGCTGAGCAAGAGAGGGACACGCCAAGAAGATATTCAGAGGCCTGGCACTAGTACCGGCTGAGAAGCAGTCTCCACCTCTGTGGAGGTGAACATATTACATGACAGGAATTTTTCCAGTCTGGAAAAGTCAAGCAGTTAGTGTCACAGATGTCTTGGTCAGCCTTCTCTGGGTCTGGGCTGTGTAGTTGTGCTGTGCACCAAAGAATAAAGTGCAAAGTCTTTCCAACAGCCTTTCACTGTCTTGCAATGCCACAGGCTTCAGGCTGTCTGTGCCTAACTCTTAAATTAAGTAAATTATAGCAGCTAAAAAGGTGTTTTCTTTTGGCTACCAAAAGTTCAAGGACAAGTGACCTAATTACTAGACTTTGAATTCTGTTTTGTTCCTCTTTCCTCGGGTTCCCCTACCTCAGGTGTAAAATCCACAACACAGGAGTATGTTTTACATTTAGGTGAATAATATCTTTACTTTAATTTGCATTGGCAGGCTGGTACAACATCATCATGACAACATGTGAGCATATACTCTTGCAGAAAACAAAACGGTTTAGGTTTATAGAATCATAGAATTGTTTAGGCTGGAAAAAACCTTTAAATCAACAAGTCCAACCCTTAACCTAACACTGCCAAGTCCACCACTAAACCATGTCCCTAAGCATCACGTGTACACATCTTTTAAATACCTCCAGGGATGGCTATTCAACCACTTTCCTGTGCAGACAGTTCCAGTGTTTGATAACCCTTTAGGTGAAGAAATTTTTCCTAATATCCATCCTAAACCTCCCCTTGCACCAATTAAGGCCAATTCCTCTTGTCCTATCACTTGTTACTTGGGAGAAGAGATCGACACCCACCTCGCTACAACCTCCTTTCAGGTAATTGTAGACAGTGGCAGACTTGTAGAGATCTCCCCTCAGCCTCCTTTTCTCCAGACTGAACAACCCCAGTTCCCTCAGCTGCTTCTCTGTGACTTGTGCTCAAGACCCTTCGCCAGCTTTGTTGCCCTTCTCCAGACATGGTCCAGCAGCTCAATGTCTTTCTTGTAGTGAGGGGCCCAAAACTAGATACAGTATTCAAGGTGGAGCCTCACCAGTGCCAAGTAGAGGGGGACGATCACTTCCCTAGTCCTGCTGGCCACACTATTCCTGATACAAGCCAGAATGCTACTGGCCTTCTTGGCCACCTGGGCACACTGCTGGCTCATATGCAGTCAGCTATCAACCAACACCTTAGGTCCTTTTCCGCTGGACAGCTTTCCAGCCACTCTTCCCCAAGCGCTGCATGGGGTTGTTGCAACCCAAGTGCAGGACCTGGCACTTGGCCTTCTTGAACCTCATACCATTGTCCTCAGCCCATTGATCCAGCCTGTCCAGGTCCCTCTTTAGACCCTTCCTACCCTCAAGCAGATCAACACTCCCGCCCAACTTGGTGTCATCTGCAAACATTCTGAGGGCACACTCGATCCCCTTGTCCAGATCATTGATAATGATATTAAAGAGAACTGCCAGCATGATTGAGCCCTGGGAAACATCAGTTGTGACCGTCCACCAACTGGATTCACCTCCATTCACTTATCTAGCAGGATTGCACTGAAGGATCCATTTCCAAATATAAATAACTTTACATTTAAATTCTTCAATGTGTTAACAACGTCAGAAATTATTACTGCAATGTAACATACTTTATTTGTATTCTACGCTTGGATTACAGAAAGGAGTTGTTAAAATAACAGTCTTCATTTGTCATTATCCTGGGGCTTGGTGATATTTGCTGTTTTTGTCATTTCAGTTAAAATGTGATTTTGTTATAATTGGATTTGTACAAAACAACCACTTGCTTCAGGTTTCAAATCCAAATGTAAGTTCTGTGACCCAAGATATTTTTTTAACCTTGTATGAAAGAGTGCTTGTTTGAAACAAGCTTTGCAAAATAAAAAATAAACAAACAAAACCATCACTATTGAAGAAGTGTTATTTAAATAATCCAAGTAGCTAAATAATTCAGATAAGCTGTTTTATTTTCTTAGTATCAAGAAGTTCATAACTGAGAATACTGAAGGCTCAAATGAACTTCAATAATATTTTTTTTAGGCCCTAGATTTTAATTCTCTTTTAACAAGTTGGTTTTACTTCTGTCATACAACTATGTGTCTGAACCAGTCTTTTTCAAAGTTGCTTTTTTAGGTTGTATTTGAAATGGTTTCGATCAAATAATATAATGTGTTCACAACTGCTGTTTATACCTCTGTGGTTTTATTACTGTAAATAACAGTTGTAATTATTTAATCTTTCAAGGAAGGCAACTTTGAAGTGTCTGCTTCAAAGTCCTGCTTGAAATCTAAGCTGATGTTATACATTCTTACATAGTATTTTGCATACAAACTAATTATCATAAGAATGTTGTTATTGTAAAGAAATCACCCAAATTCTAGATAGCTCACTTAAATTATTTAGTATATCTTCATTAAAATAATTCTTGTAATTACAATGATTCTAAGTGCAAGAATTTCGAATCACATATTCCTCCTTCTGCTATTGCACCATAAATCATGCCTAACATTGAAACTTTGTATTTCATCTACCCCACTGCCCCAGTTTCTGCTATTCCTGCCTGAAAAAAAATAATAAATAAAAGTGGAAATCAATATTAGACATATCATTAGGACAAAAGTCTGCTAATGCTAGCAGTAGAGAAGTGCATGAACGTATGTTTAGAGTATTTTGGCCATTCTAGTTTTAAATGCTTCATATATAATATCAAATTACAAAGTAAGAAAAATTAACCAAAAAAATCCCTAAAGACATTACAATAACTTTTCTGGAAATAAATTGGCCAGTTCAGGAGGAGCCATTATATTTACTGGATTGCCTGAAAGCCTAGATCTTCCAATATTTTAGCTATTGATCAACAGTTCTTCCACAGAGTCAACTTCTTCTCTCTTTCACACTTTGCCTGAACAATGAGTAGGTTAGGGATGGGCAAGAAGTTGGGATGGCCACAGCTGGGACAGCTGACCCCAAATGACCAAGGAGATATTCAATTCTCTATAACATCATGTTCAGCAATAAAATCTGGGGGTGCTGTTGCACTCTTTCCAGAGAAGCTGTTGCTTGGAGACTGGTTGGGCATTGGTTTACTGAAGGGAGGTGGTGAGTGCCTTTGCATCAGTTGTTCGGTTGGATTTTTTTTCTCTTTCCTTCACTTGTTATATTGTCTTTATATTGACTGACGAGTTTTTCTCATTTTCGCTCTTCTGATCATCTCCCCTTTCCTGCTGGTAGGGGTGGAGCTAGGAATGAGCAAGTGGCTGGATGGTACTTAGTTGGAGGCCAGGGTTAACCCGCCCTCTTTTAGACACAGAGGCATTTTGGAATATGTCTAAGAAATTATATTGACAGTAGTGGTGAATAAGGAAAGAAGGCAAAAAAAAAAAAAAAACCAAATAAAAACCCCAATCCATGGAATTGGTGCAAGGAAGCGTTTTCTGATTGCTTCAATTCGGATCTCTTCCTAGGTAAAGGTATAGCCACTGGTCCATAACAGCAAGACAAGAGTTGAGGCCCACATCTGCAGCAGCACTAACAGTCATGTGCGGACTATCTTTTAAGAGCAGCCTCTTTAACATCTTTGAGACCTCACAAAGATGATGACTCACTTGCTTTCTACACTGTTTAACTCTTGGGGTGGGGTGCTGAAGGCTAGTTCAAGGACAAGTCAGTCAACACAGTTAGTGGGAAGCTAGTGGATAGCCTTGCCATAGAAAAAAAACTTGAGAAAGCTGTAAGGATGCTAAGAAGAGAGAGGGACAGTTCTATGTTTCATGTCTTCCTTTACCAGCAGAGTGGGCTGAGACCCTCATGATTCTTGGACAGTAGTCAGAAATGTGTGCATTTTGGCTCTATTCATGGTTTAGCACAAGGCTAGGTATGAGGAGTCCTTTGGCAGTGCTGTGCCTGGCTGTTCTGAGAAATGTGTATAAGTTATTTTCAGGCCCCAGATATTCCACTGATTTTAGAGGGGGTACAGTGCCTAAATAACTTCTAGAACTAAGCATAAAAGAGGTGAAGCCTCTTGAAGGTATGGTGGCTATGTGATTTATAGACTTATTATAGGCTAAAAAATGTGTACAAACGTTTCTCTTATTCTTTTTGCGAATCTTCCAGCAGGTAATTTTCCTGAGTCTCTCTAAAATAGATCAACTTTTGGAGCAAAAAAGCAATAACAGCAAGGAGAATTAATCCAACATTGGGATATTTTATTACTTTTTCAGGCACAGTACTTGGTCTTACTGCTCGCATAACACAGCTTACTCATTTTCTTTATCTCTAACAGTTTGTTTTACTCAAGTCTTCTACAAACTTGACCTCTTGTAATAACCACAGCACTGAATTCTCGTACACTGGTTATTTCAAACACCGTTTAGATGACATATCTAAGACAGAAAGAAACAACAGATTAACTTTGATAGACAAAAATGCAAATAATTAAAATCTCAGAAATAAGACAGCAAAATTCCTATCTTGTGTAAGTTTGTGACTCCACTAAAGGTCATAAAATGTCCTTTTAAATGTTGCTTAAAAAGAGTTAAAGCAGAGTTATTATGACATATATTCCATTGGGACGAGAACAAATTTATTTTTGATCATTCTTAGAGCATTTAGAGTATTTGTTTTAATCACCTTCAGATGAATGTTACTTGTGTGTAATACCAAACATCTGGTGCACACTGTCAAGGATTAAAGTCTAAACCAAGGTCAGTACACGTGATCAAAGATTCCCGGTAAGTGCTAAGTGCTTGCTACAAGTACGAACAGCCTGTGCACTAATGGAGCTGTGTTTCAACTATGTCAAACTAACTGTGATTAAATGAGACATACCTCTTAGGTAACTGGATGTCCTCAGGAGTTTTACTTATGAAATGGCTTCACTGGATATTGAAACTGGACACAAGGACTAGATTGCTAGTCATGCAGAACTGAAGTAAAGTGGCAATTCCTTCTTAATAATTAGCTTAGCTTAAAAAAAGTAAAATATAACTAATATATTTCACTACACTACTGATGTTCTGTGTCAGATTAGACGTCCTGAATAGGATAAAATTGCAAAATTGTCTTGCAAATGATTTTTTAATTGCAGCTTCCAAAAATCAAACAAATGATTCAGCACATAAAACTGTGGTATTTTTCTAACTGATGAGTATAAAATCTAAATGGCCATCAGAATGCAAAGCTTAGTAGAAAATAGACTGTCAACAGATAAGCGTTCGGAGTTCAGAGCATTTACTACCAGTTGTAGCTAGAGGTCCTGCTCTGGATTTTTCTCTCCTTTGTTTAAACATTCATATTATTTAGATGCTTACACGGGGTGTGAAATCATATGCACTGGGTTGTGATTGGGGAAGAGAGCTAAAACATATTGTAATGTGGCAGTCACAGAATCACAGAATCACAGAATGGGAGGGGTTGGAAGGGACCTCTGGAGATCGTCTAGTCCAACCCCCCGGCCAGAGCAGGGTCACCTAGAGCAGGTTGGCCAGGAACGCGTCCAGGCGGGTTTTGAATGTCTCCAGAGAAGGAGTCTCTACCACCTCTCCAGGCAGTCCAGGAGGATGAATATTATTAACTGTGAAAAACTTCACACAAAGACTCACTTTGGTGATTACATTTTAAATTTGGTCAATTAAAAAGAAATAAATCTCATATTGCGGGGTTGGAAATCTCTCTTTCCATTTTCTGGGTGTCATTTAACTACTAACATCAAAGATACTTCAATTTTGGCACGAATGCTTTCTAGATCCATAAACTTCTGCTTGTGTGCATACTCAGAATTATCTAAGTCCTAAAAGGAGTGAACAGTTTGGCACCTAGCCCAGACCTAACAATCCATACATTAGGCAATTCACAACCTAACTTAAGAGAGGTTTGATTGAGGCTGAAGGGTTTGAATAAAACTGTGCTCCTGCCTGCCAGAGGGCATTCTAGAAAAAATCAGTTCTGGTGTGTTTTACAGCTCAGCTGAAGTCTCATGTAGAGGTGATCACTTAAAAGCTCTTTGGAAAAATCTTCTTCTGAGGATATTGCAAACCGTGGTTAGATTTCTGGTTTTGCTTGGATTCAGACATGCCTTTCTGGATTAGATACTAATGATGATGACATAAACTTTTCTAAAATATTGATACGTGCTCACCCCTTCTTTGAATCAGCTTTGTTTCCAGAGAGCAGTATTCCAAAATCAGTAATATTAAGAGTGAGACAACAAACTCAGCTTGACCGAGTAATTCTATTGCTGGGACTTCAGTAATAATTCTGCCCTAGGCACCCTGTCTTCCTTCAAAGGTCTGATATATTTTGGACAAAAGATTAATTGGATAAAAAATAAAAAAGGAAGGCTAATTGAAGAAGGGACAGGAGCTTGGAATCCCCACCACCTCGACTACTCTCCTGACCACAAAGCTGGTGGTTTTTTTTAATGCCTTTCTTTTCCTCCCACCAAATAATTTTCAGATCTTTTTTTGTACTAGGGAAAAGTTCAAAAATTATATTGCAGGGCTGCCTGGAAGTAAAGCATTACTAGCAACTTATATAGTTGAAATACTGTCAGAAATAACTGGAACTGTAGTGAAATTCTCTGCGCTCAGTGTGAGAATTTTGACCACTAAAGGAGAGGGTAAGTGCTGGTACTTCATTGAATTAGAAAAGATTAACCTTGGCAACGTTTTTAATTACAGTTGAGAGTAAAGATCTTAAGTGGAAAGTGACATCTTCCCTCATGCCTGAATTAGACAATTGAGTTTAAGGAAGTGGTGGAGATACTCTTATTTTAGAGCTTTGCAGATGGTTAATTCAAACATTTACTTCTCTGCCCTGCTCCACCCCCCACCCCCCACACTCTCCCTATGTTTCAAGTTCATATTAGCTTGCAAGAGGGCTTTCTTGACATGTGTGAAGCGCACTGACTACTGCTATAGACAGCCATTAGCTATCTCTAAATCTGACAAAAGAAGAAAATTCAGGCTAAGACATTTACAGGAAGCACTGCATTTCCTTTGCTTAAGGGATTTTGATAATTAAAATTTTTTAGTGGATTTACAGTTTTGGAGCAAGGAGTTATGTTATATTGCGTTTGGGTTGATTGATCTCTGTGCACTGTGGGACAAAAGCAGTAAATTTCAAAAGTGAAAAACCCGGTTAGCATGCTTTGTTAAGGGCAAAACAGGTAAACAAAGACAAGATAATAATATTAAGAGCTCTCTTCAAAGCAGATAAATAGCTTCCAGAATTATCTTAAAGTTGCGCTATTTAATGTAGGCCACTTCTTTAAAAACAAATACATTTGTTAGCTTCTGAGACGGTACAAAAAAGTTATTTAGAAAAGACCAGGGAAGACTCCAGTAAAAACTAAGTAAAGACCTGCAAATATCCAGCTGTTCAAACTCTTTACTTCCTTCAGCAGATAATCTGGACAGGAGAAGTTAGTAAACCCAAGCACACTCAGAGTATTTAATTTTAAGGGGATTATTCAAGTACAGTGTATTTAAATGACATGGTAAAATAGATAAAATACTGAGAAATAAAATGTAGAAACCAGAAAAAATCATGGCTCTAAGAGCACTGGATGTGCTGCATATTAAAGACAACCATAATGAATTAATTACGTGAAAAGTTCCTCAGAGTCATTTTACAACATGTAGAAGATGACAGCAAGGAAAAGAAGAAGGGTAACAGAGAAATATTAAAGTGATACTGGATAAAGATAAGAGTTGGCCAGGCAAAATGGCTCTGCATTAATTGCTTTGTAAATTACTTAAAACTTTTGTTTCCCCTACAGTTCCATCCTAGCTCTTATGGTTATTTTAAGGACTAATGCACACACTTTGAAAGGGACAGAAGAGAATACTAGAAAGGAGAGAGAAGATGAAAGAAACAACCATTGAGGGGAAAATAATGGGACCTACAAATCCTGCAAACTAAGCAAGCGACGCTGTGTAAGCAGTATAGAGAAATACAAGCAATTGCTGTCATCTTTTGTATGTTCTGCTGCTGCCTTCTTGAGAAGTTTATAAATGAATAAAATACCTAGGGGCACCTGAACTAGATTATATTAGAATATTAAACTCGATTAAATGAACTATGTATGAAAATAACTTTGGGGCACAGAATCACTGTCAGCTCTAAATTAATATCCCACAAACTTAAACCAACATTTGCACTGAAGGAAAAAGTGAAAGCTATGCAAAAGTGCATGAAAATATCAGCTGGAAACATCCAGAATTACATTAATTATAAATTACCTATATTAAGTTAAGAGAATGGATTAACTTGGTTTAGGGAACTTCTGTTAACTTTGAATGGTGCAAAATTCTTGACCATTTTTGACTGATGTAAAATTCAGTAGATTTGATTTTTTCATATCTGGGCAGATTTGCAGTTTCTAAATTTGCTTCTGACTTTGCACTTGAATGAAATCAAAATGAAGCTTACTCCTTTTAAATGTAAATCAGTGAATAACAGTAGGAGGCTGGGCTAGCGCAGCCTCATACTGACACTTATGCAGACCAGATTGGGAAACGATAGCCTATTGCACAGAAATGTTTGTAAACTGTGAATCTTTATTAGGGGAAAGAGAAAGTTCGAGACCGGTAGGGAGAGCAACAGTGTAAGGAGACCAGGAAATAAATTTGCATTTCAGCCACACACCCGCTGATAAGATTGTAAAATCCATGCTGTGGAAATGACTCTTTTTCAGGTTTTGGCATTATATAAAGGATATGGGGAGCCCGCATTCATCCACCACCATCAGCCTTCCAGGGCTGGCAGAAATTTATTGTAATTTTCTTCTGCAGGGTAGGAGCTCCTCACTTGCATTTATTCTGATGGGTGACAGCAAGCACACATCTTCTGGTGTGCTGTTAACTGTGAAGTACATGTTGGAAGTGAGGTCGTTTTGCAAGCTTTTGTGAAAAGTAGTTGGAAAAGGTCTGAGTTATTGAAAAAGTAATTATAGGATTGCTTCTAATTAGATTATACAGTTCTCTGGGGCAACACAAAGATGTTGTGGTTTGACATTTTGGCCCCACACACTGCCATGCAACCACGTTTCGCAAAAAGAAAATTTTGCCAGGGTGAATAAGACATATCTCAGGAAGAAAATGCATTGGTGAGAGAAATGTGGATTAGACTTCAGTAAATACAGATTTTTAATTGGAAGAAGTGACTCATATGACTTCAAAGCCCCATAAAAGAGGTTTATTATTTAATTTAAAAACGAGTGTTGAAATAGTAGGGGTTTATTTCCTAATGAAAAGATTTTAATGAAAAAATGGCTAATTCTTTAGCTTTTCATTACTTTTGGTATAGTGTTCTTTAGCTGATTCTAACTCTTTTGATGTTCTCTAATTCATTTGTGTGGATTGTAATGTATTTAATGAGAAATGCAGTGCTGATCATTTTGGTTTTCATCCCCTTTTGTTATAGTCAACAGATGATGCAGACATTGTCAATGATCAATCAGTGCCAATTTTGTGGAATTATTTTGGCTGTTTCTGCAACCTGAATGCCTGATTTTATCCAGAAATAATCCCACAGAAAACAAAAGTAGAATATAAGCATTTCTAAAGTGTCTGCCTCTTTTGAACATAACTGCTTCCCTTGAATTGAAGAAAACAATGATATCAATTAGAGGGCATAGTCAATTACCAGAACATTCATTGGTTTGTTAACATATCCTACCTTTGGAAAAGACTGTGTCTGGAGTATTTAAGGAATTATCTGATAACGCTTCAAGTCTTACAACAGACTTCTGGAATTTCCAAGATTAAGACTTTTGCAAGTCTCCCTCCGTAAGCCTTTGAAGATTTGCTGAGAATATTTGAGCTGGTGCCTTCAGTGTTAACAGCAATCAGCTCATCAATCATAGGTAAGATGGGCCACCAGGCTGCCATCCTACTGTCTTCCTGTGGGTTTGTATCAGTATTTGTAACAGCTCTATTAATAAATGGGAGGTAGAATACACTGAGCACAACAGTAATGATTGGTCCCAGTCTGGGAAAGTGGTGGTGTGTTAGACAGACATCTGCACCTGCACATTAGGAATCAGAATGAACTGACTAGGAAAATATCCAAGCAAATGGAAATAGAAATCCCATTTCTAAAAATAGGATTTTTAAAAAGAAAATAAATTTTCAAATCAAGAGAACTGTTCTCTTAATTCTATTTTATTGCTAAAGCAAAAATCACAGAGCAACTCCTGAGTCTTGATTCAGGTAGCTGATAGGAGATGAGGAAGAAAACTCTGCAAAAGCATTCTTGACCTCATCATAATAAAAGTGCAGATTCTTGTTTTACATGGAACCATACTTTTTCCTTTAATATTTTTCCGTAGGGGTTCCAAACTGGCCGATTTCAAAGTGGTTTTATTTTTTCCCTCTTCCTTTCATAATACACAATTTTTAAAATAGAAAAAATACTCTGGCAAACAAAGATGGGGAAAGCAGGAAAAAGAAATGTCAAGGCTGTTTGCATGTCCGTGCAAGCACATCAGATATGTCCAAACCAGGTCTCTGACTTCACCAGCCAAACCTCCTCAGTTAAGTACGTGCTCATTGACTTTGTTAAAAGTGTTTTAACCGCAGTTGATTCCTCTACAGCTAATACGACCTAAAGGACCAAGAGGGAAGTAGTTCAACACAGCCAGCATCTATTAAATATCAGGGTCTTAAAGTCTAAGAACACAAAATAACAGCGAAGAATGAGACAAACCCAACACCCCAAACCAAAAAAACAACAAACCAAACACCAAACGATCTACAACTCCATGGAGCACACAGAATTCAGAAACATATCCCAGAAGGCAAATATTTTCCCTTTAGTTTCTGTAATTTAAAAAAAAAAAAAGTTGGTTTATGATAAAGTTTAGAAGAACATGTTTTTTATTTAAACACTTCAAAAGATACTAGAGAATTTCCATTGCTTTGAATGTCACTGAAGCACATTTGTGAACAGACTTTTGTCAATAGACTTTTATTTTTACTTTTGACCAGAATGGTGGAAGGGATGCAGTTCTGAGCCATAAACTAGACTTGTTTCAGTGAATAGAGCCAATAACTTGGAATTGGTAGAAAGAGCAAGAAATGGGTAGAAAGGTGGGGAAGACTGGCTAATTAATTGTTTCTAATCAACTGTGCACTGATGCCATTAACTTATCATTGAATTTTTACCACTTATTGACACCTAATATCTACAGAAATTAAAGTAATATCCACTTACAGCTTAGGTATTTTGGTTTTTTATTACCAGCTTCATCAAGTCCATAATTACATATTTTCATGCATTCATTAAGTTATACTTTGGTTTAAGATGACAAATAAGTGCTTGAACATAATGTTTGATGTTTGAAGAGATAGCTGTTAAGGACCATCAATAAATGAGCAAACTGAGTCTGACAGTGTGATGCTTGAAGCCTAAGAAAACTAATTCACTCCTCTCAAGAAGGAATGAAAAAAGGCCCATGAAGAGAATAAGTCTGAGTTACTGGTTTCCTTTTCAAAAACAGAATTGGGAAATTGAAGGATCTCACATGGGAACACAGAGAAGCTTTCTGAATAAGGAGTTAGCTTAAGTAGGGAATTACTTATGAATATCTTCTTATTTTATTCATCTCACTTTGTTTTCTTCCATCTGAGATAGAGACTGACGTATATTGCAAAAATTTGGTTAAATTTGCTTCAACTATCAATTAATTCTGATGGGGTAAATCACATTTGCTGATGTTTGGAAATCTGGGAAATAGCATGTTTCCAGCATAAAACTGCTAGCACTGCATTTGGGGAGTCCACTGCATGTCAGTCTTCTCTCACAATCCTGTTGATCAAATTCACCCTTGTGAAATTCCCTGACGGGAATACTCTGGGAAAGCCACTCTCTTGGCTGAAATCTGAGCTATGTTCACATTCTTTAAAAAAAGAGATGAAACTAACTTTGTGGGAATCACATGCTATATTTGTAGTAGGCAATAAGACAAGGCCAGCAGACGTGGAACAATATGTTTTTGCACTATTAAGCTCATTTACCCTGCCACGAGGAAAGATCTTTGACATATGTTAACTCCCAAACCACATCTGGGAATTGCTTGGGAAAGTACTAGTTGGTACAGATGTAACCCATACAAGGGACGGTTCTATTAATTTAACAATACAAATAAATGCGTCTCAGCTTCTTAGTGTTCCCAGGCACTGTTTAGTTTACTAGTATAGGCATTGCCAGAACTTGAATAGAGTAATAATTCCAAATAGGTTGCTATTACAGGAGGTAAATGAGTGAGACAGCTATTTATACACAGATGTTGATACACTCCTAACCTAAACTCCTACGGACACATATAAAGCAACATTTTTTACTCTTGACAAGAGAAAAATACTGGAAGAGTTGTTGTATGACAAAAATTTCTATGCTGGATGTGCTAGCAGGGTGGTGTGGCAGGTGCCTTCGAAAATGAGAATATAAAATTCAAAGCCCGCGTAGGAAGTCATAATTTGTGCAAACTATCAGCTGAGGTATAGCCAGGAGCCAAGGTGTTATGTTAAAAAACATAGATTTCTGATAGCATACAGGATATTAAGGTGTACCTAGTTACTTTTTCAATCTGTGGGAAAAGAATAGAAGGACACCACCAGAGGACCTAAAGAACTTTGGAAATAAACACAGCTGCCAAGCTAAATCTTTATAAGCAGAAATTTAAATCCCTAGCAGTGGAAATAAAATACTTACAAAAGGAGGAGACATAGCATGATGTTTAGGTGATTGATCTAGTCATCACTACGGTACACTGCTAAGCTGCTGTGGAAGGTTCCTCCTCTAAAGGAGATCCACAATCAGAGATCCCCTCCATGCTCACACCACAGTCCTACTGGCTGCCCCCAGGCTGCTCCACTCATGCCCACAGAGTACCCTGTGCTGGAGTGTCACTCATCCTCCAGGGCTCTCCTGTGACAAAGCCATCCCACTTTGGCTCTACCTGGCCTCTCTGCACCAGTCCTACTCCATAGTCCCATCTATGATGTGTCTTGTGGTTTAGCCCCAGACAGCAATTAGGACCACACAGCTGCTTGCTCAGTCCCTGCCAGCCCCCCTCCCCTTCCCCAGTAGGGTGGGGAGAAGCGGGAGAAAAGGAGGGGAAAGGAAAAAAAAACTCATGGGTTGAGACAAAGACAGTTTAATAGAAAGGTAACAGAAAAGGAAAATAACAATAGTAATAATAATGGTAAAAGAATATACAAGATAAAACAATACAACACAAGTCACTCTTGCCACCCAGTGAAGGGATGCCAATCCCATCCCACCCCAAGCAGTGATCGTGGATTCCCACCCCTGGCCAACCCCCATTTGTATGCTGAGCATGACGTCTATGGTACGGAATTTTCCTTTGGCCAACTTGTGCTGTCAATGCTCCCTCTCAGCTCCTATGGGAAGCTGAAAAAGGCCTTGACTAGTGTAAGCATCATTTAGGAACAACTGAAATATTATGTGTTAGCAATATTATTTTCATACTAAATCCAAAACATAGCAGGTCCTAGAAAGAAAATTAGCTTCGTTCCAGATGAAACGAGGACAATGTGACTTTGTGTGTCCTGCCTTCTTTGGTCCTTTAATTTCCTTTCTTACCTCCCCATATGATTTGCCCGTGACGGGAGACCAGAAATGCACTAGTTACTTTTGCTCCCAGAGAACGTAAAAAAAAGGTATTACTTTTCATTAAGGTTATTTGTATTCCTACGTCATTAACAGTTTTACTTGCTTTTTTTTTTCAACTTTCAGGAAGTTGATTTAAAGGTTATCGGTAATCCATTGTGTGCAGTTCGACCACTGCTGCAATATAACTTGATCCTTTCTATTAGAAAGCTTGCTCTGCTGAAAATAGCTGCAGCAGGGTTAAACTCCCAGCACTGAAAGGCTCTGTGGAGGAAGGGAATTTCAAAAGAGTTGGAATCCTTCTAGTACACATTTCTATAATGTGAACTGGAAATCTCTTTTCAGCTTTGCTGTGAATCAATACAGGTATGAAAGTAGTTATTCTGCTTTGCATAATGGCCTCAGACGTCTTAGGTGACACTTTTTAATACCAGTTACACTATCTAGGATTGCAAAACTTAAAGGTGCGGCTCTTGTTATGTAAAGCTTTATCTTTTGTAACGTTGAAGTGTTTCTGGAAAGTTAATAATGACTCACAAATCAATGCCAAATGCATAGTCTAGGCTTCTCCCTTTTCACAGTTTGTGGATTTACAGACTGTAATTAAATCCTGCACTTTCGTTTAGTCTCCTACTAGAGCACCTCGTCATTCGCTGTACAGTTTCGACACAATTACCATTTCTGCTGGCCTGCCAATATCACCCTGTCCCTCAGGAAATGGTCTGTGTACTAAGGCATAAGCTTCGAAGAGTGAACTAGATCTGGAAACATCACCGCAACCACTGCTCAATATTACTCCGGAGTCCTCTAGAATACTAATACTGGTTCAGCAGCGTCGTGAATAATTAAACACAACTGGCATTGTTTCAAACATTTTTCCAATGTCTTCAAGTCATGGTAGAAAGGCAAATATTTCAGAAATGTGGATCTTTGAAGGACCTGTATCGTGATGAACATTAGTTGAAAATTAGCTACTAAAAATATGACATCAGAAAAGTCTCCCAGGTTTACAGGATAGAATGAATCTGCATATATTGTTAGACGGCATAAGTATTTTACTTTCTTCTAGTAACATTCTTGTATTTTAGCTTGTTGCTTGGCAACACTATTTTTAGATATTCAAGTAATGCATATCTTTGCAAATTAATCTCTGAAACATGGTTGCTGAATCCTTTCTAAATAACCCCTTTTCATGACACTGAGATACAAATCAATGTAATAGCATTTAAAAATGATGAGTAGAATAAAAAAAAAACAAACAAAACCAACAATGAAAACACACATTTTACAAATCTGCTCTGGGACATCGTTATCTGCATGTCACAACACATAAAAATTTAGAACCACAGAACTGTGAAACTAATTTAAGGGTCATTTATTAAGACTTCTCAATGTGCCGAACAGTTGCTGAGGATTCTGAGATAAATTAACAAATGAAATTTTTGCCTGTACCTGTTGATGAAATACGTCACGAAAATATCTCAAAAATTTCCAAATGCGTAATCACTGGCAGCAATATATGCCTATGGAAAAAAATTTCAACTATTATTTTGTAGATACACATTTCAAAGCTAGCCAGGATTTTGTTTAAATTGGATTCTTCTTGGTTGAACCATGCCCATGAAATAAAATGTAAGCTAAGACAAAATAAATGCTCTGTTAGAAATGGTTAATTTAGAAATAGTTTGAATAGGACTATACCAAAAGAAATAATCTTGACATTGTCATTTTGAGAATAACAGTCTGCTTATTTTGATTTACTTTTTTTTTGTTTTAATTTCCATTTTGCTTATTCATATAATTGATTCTATGCAGTATTTTACACAGTTACAGCCAAGATTTGGGTGCCCACGTGATTTTTATCTATGGAAAAAAAATGTTTATCTTAAAAATATAATGTGTTCAAATGAATCACAGAATATTTACAGATTTAACATTTTTAGATTTTTTTGTTTTCTAGGAAGCACATAGTAGTAGTCAATATATATAAAATACAATGTTACATTATCAATTGTGTTTTAACTTTACTTTAGACTGTTGATAATAGAAATGTCAGACTTTGTGATCCTCAGTGTTAAAAATCGTAGTTAACTTAGGCTTCAGTTGCACAATACAATTTCAAAGAAATCAGCGAAAATGAAGCACATCACTGGCACATTGTTAACATATGGAGACTCTACCAATCCTGCTTTCTTTTACACTTTCATGATCTCTTCACCACAATAATTAAACAAATGCAAATCATGCAAATGATAAAATAATAAGCAAATGTCATCACTGCTAACCCATCTACTTATGTGAGCTTTGATTACAGCAAATATTTTTATAGAACTTTAATGGAGAACCGAATAAGATTTCCCATGCTTTAGATCAGTACAATTTTCAACACCTTATATCTGCTACAGTCCCTTTTCATGACTCTCTTCTTTGGGATTATGAGATATCACTTAAAAAATACTGCTGTGCATTATATTAATCTGTGTTTGACTTTCAGGACAGATATGGAGATATTTCAATTATGTAATTTTGGTCTTGAATACATAGTTTCAATCTGACAAAGGTTTTCAAAGAAATGGGAATTAAATCTGTATTTTTAATAAGACTAATAAAATGTTGAATAAACTTCAGCCCTATTGTATTTCTATATATTTCAACATAGTTTTCTGAATGTTGTTTTCACACAAAAAAAGATAATACCCATGTACGAACCTAACTGCCATATTTTACATGTTTCTGACACTTTTTGCTATGCAATTAAGAAAATCTTGAAACTTTTATCTGCAGTTATATGCTGCTTTTCACATTCAATGCAAACAAAAGCTTTATGCTTGAAAATACATATTCTAAACCAAACCTTTTGTGATAATGTTGGTTACATTAATACAGGGGAATAAACAACTACTAAATGCCCTTGGAGGTTAGAGGGAAGATCTCGTAGCTAGGAGGGAGGGGATAGGGTCTTTCTATTTCATGTGTACTCTTGCCTATCCAATGCACCTCGATGTCTTTGATATGTATCAAGGTCATAGAATCCAGCCTTTGAAAGCTGTAGTGTCAGCTTCCAACTCTTTCTACAAATAACCACATTAAAACTAAAATCAAATTACAGTAAAGGTGAATGCAGAAAGTGAGAGATGGGACATGGTAAAGGGATTCAGACTTGATGATCCCATCTTTTAGCTACTATGTCACACTATTTCAGACTGAATGCCGTTTGGGTGTTCATCAATCCACATCTTTCTCCCAGAGCAAAGGATAAAATGAAGATTTCTCAACTCTAATATGGCAATGCAGTCTCACACACACATTAGTACCTCGTACTTTGTCAAACTTAATCTCGCGTAAAATCTTACCATTGACCTTACACCTCCTTGCAGAAATTAATTAGCACATTTAGGAGTCACACATTACAAACACTAACTTCTTAAAGGCTTTTGGCAAAGCTGTGATGAAGCTGGGGTGTATATCGCTTTAGCTGTATTGGAATAGCCACATAGGATGGAGGCAGAAGATGAGGAAGAGTTGGAATAAAATGAAGAAAACAAGAAGAGAAGGTAGGAAGGCAGCTGGGGAGAGACAGGTAAGGCTCACTGTGTGATAAAGCACAGAGGAGGTTCTAGGGCCTGTAAAAAATGTCAAAGACATACCTGACAGCTTTTTTCAATTTATGAATTTTAACCTAATAAAAGGCAAACAATTTTCTGTCTCTTTTTTTTCTTTTTTTTTTTTTTTAAACACAGAGGAATTTCTGATGAGAAACACTTCCACGTGTGAATAAATAAGAGAGCATTTTTCTTTAATTCTAATGAGCATAGCTCATTTTCCTTTTTCTGTTCTGGAGGGCAGGCATGTTCTCTCCACAATGAAAAAAGCAGGAGTCACATAGGTGACTTTGCATTAAATTCACAGTATGCACATGAAGGGAGCAACAGATTAGGTGGAAGCTGGCCATACATCCTGAAGTAACATATTTGAGACAACACATAAATTGATTTCTTGTTGAAAAATACATTTACATAATCTTCCAAATGAAAATTTGATCTTCTTTTCATAATCGGAAATCATATTACTACTAGAAATGGAATTCTTGTGTTAAAATATAAAAAAGAATATTCTCGGGATGTTTTCTGTCATTTACTGTTATTATTTCTGTCTTCCTATTGGGACAACTGGTGCAAGCTCCGCTTTGAAAGGTATAGAATACAAGTAAAAATTCAAATTGTGTCATTTTGCAGACTGTAAAATTAAGATGCAGAAAATAAGAAGCAGGAGGAGAATAAAAAAGTGAATGAGAGAGATATTGTAAGATATCACTGAGGACAATAAGGTCTTTTGGTAGAAAGTAATTAGAATGATCAACTAAAACAAAAAACATAAACCCCTCCCTGTTTTCTCAAAGAGTTGTCCAGCACAATCATCATTTTCATATTCCAGCCTCCTGTAGAGGTGAAGAAGACAGTCTCAGGCCAGTAAAGACCACTGACTACTAAACAGTCCATTTATACCATTTTTATAAGATGGATACAAAAGAGTCAGCCAGACATCGAATCTCATTTCATTATTCCTTGGGTCAGATGAGTTCTGAAGGCCTAGAGGTTAAATGGAAAACCACTTTAGTCCATTAAATTGCACTCGCTCAAATAACTGAGTCTTTCAATAAATTCTGTTCAAATGGGATTAAGAATAAAACATATTTGACAAGAGCACATCTCATTCACAAAGAACTTCTAAACAGGGGAATATCAGTATTCATTGAACTTACACAATACAGTTACAAAATTGCATAAAGGGGGATGGGCATCAAAATACTTCATTTCCCATCTCTCATGAAAACAAAACAAGACAAAAACCAAAATGAAACAAAAGTCCTTGTGAAAGGGAATAGTAAACTGTTTCTTTGTAAGACAGAGAAAAATTTTATGTGTTCCTGGTCTTTCTTGGTAGGTAAAAATGCTTTGGATATCTCCAGCAATTAACCAGCAGACTCAAAATAATTTAATCACTTGTTTCACCAAACATGCTATTATGATATTGTCTATAAAATATTTGCACTTTCTTTCTTATTTAAGCAGAATATTCCATCATTTTATATATATATATGACCATGTGGTATGGGTCTTGTGGAAAAGGTGATAATTTTCTTTACCCGCTTATTTTTTTCGGGGTTGCTTCAAAGTGTGAGCATTGTTCAAGAAGAAGAAAGATCCAGATAGAATGCATTACCTGTTGGGGTGTGACCCCCACTCAGAAACCACAACGCTGTGTGCGTTCATTAACATGCTCATAAAAGCAATAGTGTATTAATTTTTAAAAAACCTGGTGCTGTAGAGTGGTCATTCTTTTCTTATATATAAATTTAACAGCTTTTTAAAGGCCCCACTGTCATTAACTTAGTGGAGTATCAAGAGCAGCAGCTCCTTATTTTGTTAAATCTCATTTTTCAGGCATTAACAAAGCACTGCAATATCTAGAACTCTGTTAAAAAAATAATCATCATTTAATAGCTGCACACGGGTGCTGTTAGCCCTAGGTGGTAATTAATCTCTCTATAACAGTTTCTGTTGTAGCAATTGTAAAAACCATGTGAAACTCACAAAATTACTGATTTGTTATATTTCCCATATTTTTCATGTTTTTGATATTCAGGATGACATATCTTATCAAATCCGTGACTACCTTTATGTTCTTATTACATAAAATACTCAAGCATGGTGTGTGTATGCTTTTCTAATACTGTGAAATATTTTTTACTCCAGAATACCCCAAAGCAACAGGAGCACCAGATAAAAGGAGAGTCTTGTACATCATCTATGACCTTGAAAACTACCTTGAAGGTATGGTGATTTATAGGTTTCCCCTGTTTATACTACTCTTCGTTTTATCTCAATATATCTTCCAAAACTCTAGACAGGATTCAAGTGGAGGGCCTACTTGCACTTAGCATGGAAAAGAATATTTTTCCTGCCACCTAAGGTGCAATCACAAATCAAACCAGAATCTGATATAACATATGAATAACAAATATGGCACAGCAAGGACTGCATCTCAAAAGAGATGAAACCTAAAATCCAGAATCAGAAAAAATTGTAAATATTATTTCAATAAATATGCCCTCTCCTGAGATCTACTGGGTTCCACATCAAATGTTTTGCCTTTCATGTAAGCAGGGCTGTAAAAAAATTTTTACTTTTTCTTTTTTACAAGTGTGGCCTTTATCTCAGATGACAATAACACAAATCCTCATAGTGGAAACAATAAGAATAAGAGAACAGCAGTGTGAGAACAGACCTTCAAAGCAATGTGTTAGTAATGTTATTAAGCACTATACACAGAATTTAAAAAGAACACTCCAGAATATTTTTTCTTGTTAAAACATGCCAACTTCTACAACGACACGAAGATCTTAACTTAATTTTTGGCCTTGAATTAAAGAATTTCTTTTAACAATTCAAAAGATAATGTCAATTTTTGCAATTTGGAACTCCAAATTAAGTCACTATGAGAGAAAGAAAAAGTGAAAAGTGAGAGCTCAGAAAGGCTTCAAGAATAGAATAAACCCACATTAGCAGAAAGATTATCAGATGACCCTCAGGTCAGAGTGATGCTGTAGAAAGGAGTAAGCTGTTCTCAAGGCTATTCCAATTGCTGTAAATTCATCTAGTCCCACAGAGAGGAGTTTTCTGATAGAGTTTGCTGCAGTGCAGTCACATTCCTTGTTTGCATTTTATGATATTAGACTAGGAGACGGTGCTGTTCGGGTGGCTGTGGCTGTTCCTTTTAACATTTTCTCCACGCTGGAGAAACCCGGAGACCTAATTCTGGGTAGGTGTGTTCTGCAAGTGGAGATGACATATGACATGTACCAACATATGTCAGAGACCTCATTAATTCCTAATTAATAGCAAAGGGATGATGTTCTCAAGGGGGTTTGCCACCTGGAAAGTATTGAAATCTGACACATTTCACTCATACCTTTTGACCACCTCCTCTCTAATGACTTTCAGTTACTATGACTGCATTCTTCTTCAAACAAGCTGGATGATTTTTGGGACAGATGGTGATAGTTAGGTATATTTGATCATTTGGGATCCCTCTTGGCCCTACTATGGTATTGTCAAGTTGGACAAGAAACCAGATATGGGAGCCTGTGATGGTGTGGTCTCACTTAAGCCAAGATTACCATATTAAAGCTAACTCTGTTTTAAGATTGTGACAACATCTGGAGATACAATATAGATTTACCTTAGGACATCTGTAAATGTTCAGAAACACACACAAAGGCAGTGCTGAGAAAACTTAGCAAAGCTGAGGGTCTGACCTAGGCATATTTTTCTCTTCCTGGTCCTTTGGCTCCATAAGTGCTTTAAATTGATATGTTTCTTACTGAGGAAAGCGCTTACAAAATGAGCTTAGTTCAGATGGAAAATTAGCAAGCATCTCTCAAATCAACAAGCACTGCCTCCAAGCAGACAAGATGCCATCCTCACACATGGAATAACTTTTCTAAGGTGGCTGCTGCCTCTTCTGCTGACATTGCTGGGAATCCAAAATAATAAAATAGAATTTTGATGTTGATGAGCTTCTGATAACTTTTCAGTGTTTCTAGAACACCCCTACAGTATTTTCCAAATGTAGATGAAAGAATAGATGAATGAAATTTAGGACTTGGGCCCCAGTAAATTTATCTGTAGGGATCGTATTCCAGGTACTGCTGGAATACATGCTTCTGTAACTCCAGTGTGGTACCTTTGAGAAAATAGAAAACAGAACAGTTTTAGCATTTTCCTTATTTGTAAACATATATAGGTGGGACACTTAAAATTTGCACAGGCACAGGTCAAGTTCCACTTTACTAAGTCAAACCAATCAAAACAGCCATTTGCTCAATCAAAACAAAGTAGTAAAGTAATGATAAGAGGTAAACAGAGTTATTAACTTGTCAGTGACTTGATTGATCACCCACTGTAAGAAGCTGAAACTCAAATGGTATTCTGTACAGATAATCAATTGTGTAATAGCCAACAACAAATGTTGAGAAACTAAGATGCATGTATCCTGTATGCTTAAGGAATAAATGATGAGTGAAAAATTTCTCAGCCTAATTGCAGTACACATAGTCTAAGCTGTACGCATGTCAGGTAATGTATTGTGAAATAAGACAAGACAGAATTTGTGAGCAACATGCCATTTGACCTATGCTTGTGACATAAAATGCATCAGCCTAATTTTGCTAGGACATGTTCACAGTGGTGAGGTTGCTTCACCTTTCGAATAACTATGGTCTTGTGTTAAAATAGTTGTAGCTCTGTAAATGTTAGAAGTAAATAATCTAAAATATGCTTCCAACAAACTTGTGCCTGAGCACTATTTTTGATTCCTCAGCATTAGCCTCTTTGTTGAATAGTAGATTAAGGCACTTCTAGTCAGTAACGTCTTTTACTGACAGTGGAGGGAATCAGTGAGAAATGTATGTACAGCCATCCTCTCAGGATCCACTGTATTTGGTCTTGTTCAGCAACGGTGGTCATCCAGTTTTTGTTATAATTACGTAGTAGCTAGAAAATTCATGTAAGGAGAATCAGGAAGTGGTTCTGTTATCTAAACTCTTAGTGCCATTTGACATTTTCTAGGACATCTAAGACATGGGGCTGGAGTATATGAAATTGGATGTGCAGGAGCCCAAACTCTGGAGTAGCAGACAAGAGGCCAGTCGACATACCCCTTGAGGACAACATTGGCATGAAATTCCTCAGATTAAATGAGAGAGCCCTGTCCTGGGAGATCAGGATGTGAGGCCTTTCTCAGTCATAGAACCTGTTTCTTATGTATCTTAAATAAGAATACTCTTTTCCCTCCACTCGGAACTGGCTTACTGTGCAGACAGGAACACAACGAGCATGGGATCAGCTGGAGCACAGGTAAGAGGAAATGGTTGGCATTGCCCAGCTGAACATGGAGGAGACAGTGGCATGCAGGTACATGTCATCAATCTATTTCTGTGTAGAACACAAATGTGCTCCCCTGATCCAGTGTTTCACAAATAAGCTAGGTGACGTTGTATTTAACGGTTCGGAAGAACCCAGTATATTATTGTCAGCCCCAATTATTTGAAAACAGTAATGCAGTAAAAAAATACCTAAAATACCTTTAAACTTGTTTTTCTGTAGGATTTTTGGGGGTTGTTTTTTTTTTTTCTTTTTTTGGTGTTGCGTTTTTTTTGTTTAGTTTTTTTTTGGTTTTTTTTTTTTTAATGACCATGTGAAAATATAAGGGCCAATTATTTGTTTTTTTCATTTTTGGTTCACGTGCACACTTGGGGCACTTTTCAAGCTTCCTTTTACTGTCTTGATGTCACGTCCCACTCCCAGTAAAGAGGGAGGGTAAGTGACTTCAGATTTATAAATTCTCAAAGGTGTGGACTAAAGTGAGATAAATCTCAAGGTCCATATAGAAACATGTATTAGCTTACCAAAATGGTTTTATAGGTCTTAACAAGTCCACGATAATTGGTTAGGTATATAACAAATTATGGCAAGTGGTGAGGTGTGCGTTGTGTTACTTAATAACAGGTATAGGACAATTTATGGCAAGCGGTACTTAAGGTTGAACTTAAGGTCGTTACTTAAAAATTCTAACAGTTACTTAACAATTCTAAGAGAAAAGAGAAACTGAGGGATAGAGAAAGGAAAAGATGGAGAAAAAAGACAGAGATAAAGAGATCACCGGTCCTGGTTCCAGCATCTTTTTCAGGGAATCTTCCCAGGCATAATCTTCTTTCTTGGAAAAATCTTCCCAGGAACAGTCTTCTTTCTGAGGAAAAATCTTTCCAGGCACAATCTGCTTTCTTGGGAATAATCTTCCCAGGCACAATCTTCTTCTATTGTTTCTTCTTTGTTCCCCCCTAGGGGCACTTATTTTTCTCTTTTATGTTTGCTAAATTAGCACGGGCCACCCCCCTTGCTGAGGACAGCCTCGTCTCAGGTTTCTCCCTTCTCCCAGGTGACGTGTAGCATGATTTGGGTGGAGAGACGAGTGCCATAGTCATACATGTTTAGCATGATCTCTATAATCTTCATTAGCATATGCAGGGATGTGCACTTTCATATGCATTTTGCGGATAATGAAGCAAAGGTCACCCATTGGACACAATGGTCTTGAGAAATGAGAACCAGCAAGCTCACCACACGAGTGGCAGAACTGTCCTGTCTTCACAAGACAGTTCTCCCACACTTCCAGGCACCAGAAGTGTTAGCCTTATCAGTTCTTTGAAGGCCAGGCCTGCATTATTGATTTCCTTGGGAGTGTTTGAGGCGCTCCATTGAAGGCTTGGAGGGCCTTCTGCCCCTCATCAGGGAATTTACAGTCCGTCCCTTATACTTGAGAAGTAGAAATTTCACAGAATATAAGTCAGAGTATTCTTTCAGACAGTGTGACTCCAGAAGCCAGTGTTTCAGATCAGAATTAATGAAGCCTGAATCTCTATGACCACTGGATTTTCCAGACTCCAAGATGCTGAAAGTTCCTTCGTTATTTTTTTGCAGGGTCAGGGTATTCATTTGAACCATTTGGTGCAAATCTCAGGGAAATTTAACAACAAATTATTTTCTGTACCAAGGACATTAATTAGATAAATCTGAGTAAAACACGCATATACCCAGCTGTCCTTTTCCACAAAATTTGTAGACGTTTGATATCCTTGAGGCCTCCGCTTTTCTGTCAGATTTGCTTAAAGAAAACAATCTTTCAAAATTATTCAGGAACGGCACACAGACAGACACAGATGCACCTACACAAGAAACCAGGCTAATTACCCCTAAAGTGTGTGTCACTTCTTTTGAACTCTGAACAGTTTGCACAAAATGTATATGAAACACCTGTGAAGGAAGGACAAATGAAACCCTTGATTTCAGATAAATTGCCAGCAGGAAAAAGAGATTGCTAGCTAATGTTCAGGAAACACCTATCTCTCAACTTTGCACAGTTGGTTCAGTGGCAAGGAATGTTCAGTTGTAGCACTGCAGTTTTTTCCAGACCATCCAGCTCTACCTGCTCCACAGCTGATGATGTGCGACTGAGTATAGTTCTGCCACAATGACTGAAAGGCTTACCCTGGCTTACTGCCCTTATCATTGTACAAATAGAAGCGAAACCTGTGTCCACAAAATGTCTGTTATGTCAATGAAGGAAAAGTTTTACTATTGAGTACAGCACATCCCCCCACCCCCATCTGTCTTTCAGAGGTTAAAGAAAGGTCTTGAGCTGTTGCTCAATACCATCACTATTCTGGTCAGGTCCGCATTCAACCTTGATTAAAGCAGACTGTTCTCAAAGCATGGATCTTTTGCCATTTTCTCAGTCATTCTGAACAATTGCACAGGAAAGCTTAGCAGAGAACGAATAGCCTGCCTTGAAATGCAGGTTTTGGTGATGTTCCTGAATCGGTACAGCATTTCATTAAAGTTGACAAAGATCTATTGGATCATCAGGTCAATCTTTTTGAATCAGCAGTATATTCGTCTGAAATAAAGGATCTATCTTATTCTGAAACTTAAGCTTCGGTTAATGGTGCTACTCCAAGAGCAGATCATTAGGAAGCCTTGTCTAAGAGCAACAATTATCATGGGCCCATTCATATTCCCAGTGGAAGGAATCCGTCTAGTTAAAACAGCAACAGATCTTTTGCCATTCTGGTTAATGAGCTGAGGGGTCCAGTCAAACAGCAATCCATTATCTATAATTTAAAGTTCATCTGCACAAAACGATGAGTGGTAGCTTCAAAGAAGTTGACGTGCTTGTCAACTTGTCAATGTGAGCTACAGCATGGTCCATACTCGCAGGGAAATACAAAAGCACTTCATGCTGTTTTTCTCCCACCAGGGACTCATCCTACGATCAAAGACTTTGTTCTGAGTTTGATCACTCCCTAGCCAGAAAGATTGTGACTTCAGCTGATAGCCAGGCATGGCTTTCTGCTTTGTGGTGTCTTCGGGTATTCACAATGTAACACAAGCTTTCAAGATATATTTAATTTTACAAACAAAAATGAAAATGAAAAAGGATTTTTATTGATCTTTTCTTTCTGATAGTTTTCTCTTTCCCTCTTGCTATTTCTATCCCTAGTATTTCCAACGGGTTTATCCTTCTGGGTTTTAGTCAACCACTTCATAACATCAATAGCAACAACAAAGTCCCAGGGAAGGTAGCGATTCCCTTGAAAATTTCTGCTTTATGGACTAGATTCTGTTTAGGGTATTAGTATGTCTATTTATTTTCAAGTTTTAAGTTCATTTCAGTGTTTCCAGTGTATTTAGATAATTTTATGGGAGCCACGGAGTGCATGGCACTGCTGACTGTGTTTTTATACAGTACAAAAATTAGTTGAAAGATTTTTATACCTCCAAAACCAGTCAAATCCTTGATTCGTTTCATTTCTTGTGGGAATCTGAGTGCCCCAAATAAAATGTTTTGTCCCTAGCTGTATTGGTTACCCAAATATTTGCAAATATCGATTGTGAATATTTCTTGATCCAATATGTACCGGTCCAGTTAAAATAGTGAATTCATTGGATGTGTTCCCACACTTGCAACAGTCATTAGTAAAACATTTAGTATTAAGGTTTATCTTGTTATTAGGTGTGAGAGTTGCCATGGGGAGAAAAGTATTTGGGAGCCATTTCTACTCTTCAGTGCTAGTAATTACATGCTTTATTTATATAGCAGATACAGCCATGGCCCTTATGATCTTTACTGCAGAGAGTGGAGCTCTGCACCAGTCTGATAAATTGTGAGAATCAGCCATTTTTCTGAAGTGGTTCTTAAACAAGTGGCAGTAGATTCTTAATCAGCAGAAAGAGAGAAAGAGACAAAGAGAAAATTGAGGGTGACAACTGAGTATGCTAATATTGACGATTTAAATGAAACGATGAGGTAAAAGGGTACAGATAATGTTATCATAACTCTGGAAATGGCATCAGCTTTTATTTCAACACCGTGTACACAAAGTGTGACCTGTGGTACCTTAAAGAGAGGCTCATCTGTTAATGACTCCTTTTATATCGCATGTATCCTGCATTTTATGGCTCTTGCTCTTATTCTGTGTTTTTCCATTCACAGCTTAAAAACAGCACATGTCCTCAAGCTTAAACAGATAAATATGATTTAGAGAGAAAAAAAAATCCTTGAGAAAATTAG